>NC_058411.1:95709336-95951527 GCF_002201575.2 Neomonachus schauinslandi
CCTTTTTCTCACAGACCCTGTTCTCCCCGGGTTCGTCTCCCCCTCCGATTTCCCCCCCTTCCTTCTTCCCTTCCTGATCTTTTTTTTTTTTTTTTAACATATAATGTATTGTTTCAGAGGTACAGGTCTGTGATATTATTAAATACCTTGAAAACAATATCCTTTCCTCCCTTCACACAAAGAAAAATCAGAATGCATATGAAATGAGGCATTATAATTAATTTTCCAGACAAAACAACCCTTTTATTTCCAATAATCATCACTTAAAACCTTTTTGCCAGAGTATGACTCAGAGAGAAGATGGTTTATCAATATTGGTTAAAACTTCTGTCCAGCTACCAATGCTATCGAGCTAAAAGAACTAGAGTGGAGTGGTTTAAAGCGAGTAACTTAAATTTTATACCTCGGTTTTGTGATCTGTAGAAGGGTTAGCTATGGGAATTAGTTAATGCCTATAAAAAGCTTAGAAAAGTACCTGTTACAAAGTAAACACTCTATGAATGGTAACTATTTTTTGATGATGATGATGAAGAGGAATGACCATGAGCAAGTTTGCTTCACTTTTCTGGGCTTGTTTGCTTATCTGTTAAAAATGAGGATTGCCCTCAGATAATCTCTAAACTGCTTTTGAATCTATCCCTTCCCTAGCTATAGTGGAAAACAAAATGCCATATACAACTTTTCATTTTAATGTGCCAGAATTCTGAATATGAGAATTCTGAGTTGGAAGGGTCCTTAGATGTTACTTGGATGCACAAATTAATTCTTTTTTTTAAGATTATTTATTTTAGAGAGAGAGAGTGTGGGGGGGTGGGGAGTAGAGGGAGAGTCTGAAGCAGACTCTGCACTGAGCCTGGAGCCCAATGCAGGGCTTGAGCTCACAACCCTGAGATCACGACCTGAGCTGAGTCGGATGCTTAACCAACTGCGCCACCCAGGTGCCCCGAACACATCTTAATTCTTACTAGAACAGAGGCACTCACCTAATTATAAACAACTTACAGTACCCTATACCTCCAAAGAGACAGTCATCATGGGTAAGAGGAGAGCTATTCTTGGTGTTGCGATGTGTCCTTCTTGCCCTTCCTGTTGTAGATGTAAATGTATATGACACAAGATTGCTTTCTTTCATAAAAATAATAAATGAGGATTAAGTTTCTAAGTTAGTCTATATATTTTACTCTGATAGGCTGCGATATATTTACAAGGGTTTTTGTTAAGAGTTAGGTATTAATATTTGTAAACCAATGTATGAACCCAATCACAATATATATTACCTCTCCAAAAAAAAGTGCATCAAATTCCAAATAACTAACATGCAAATAAATGACCTTCATTTGAAGGACAAGTACACACATTTCTATTGGCTATATACCTAGGAGTGAAATTTCTGAGTCACAGGTAGGCTGTGTTCAAATGTAGAAGAGAAAATGCCACCTTTCCAGTGCTTTGCACAGCTTTGTACTCAGAGCGCTTACACCGCTACACATCCCAGCAGCACTCTGTGGTCTTGTCATTCTTTTTCAATTTAACCACTCTTGCGGTGTGTAATCTATCACTGGGGTTTTAATTTGTTTCCCTATTATTAAAATGAAACTGAGACCTTTTCATATGTTTGAGTCCTTTCTACATCTTCTGTGAAGTTTTTGTTCAATATTTTTTTGCCCATTTTTAGACTAAATTGTCTACTTCTTATTGTTGCATAAAAGTTCTTTATATATTCTTGATACAAGTCTTTTGTTGCTTATATGCATTGGAAATATTTCATTCCAGTCTGTACTCACTCCCACCGTGGTTTCTTTAGATGAAGAGAAGTATTCTAATTCACCAATCTTTTTCTTCATTGTCAATGACTTCTGTGTCCTGTTTTAAGAAATATTGCCTACTGCACACACATAAAGGTATTTTCTTATATTAGTCTCTCAAAACTTTGTTTCACCATTGACTTTTAGACTACAGTCATTCAAGAATTGATTTCTCTGTGTAGTGTGAGGTGAAAATCAAGCTCATTTTTGTACATATGGCTATTGAATTGATCCAGTACCATTTTATAAAACTGTCCATTTCTGAATGTTCTGCAGCACCAGGCCAGTCACAGTGCCCTGCAGTGTCATGAAGTTGAGGTGTGCATCTATGCAGGGATCTGTTTTTGAATATATCCCATCCTTCCTCAACTGGGGTTCCATAAGAGAATTAAGCCCCACAGAAGACTGAGAACCTATGTTTTAATTTTCTCATAGCATATAGTTGGTATTGTTTTAGATTGATAGGAGGTCAGTTAACTCATTACAGATAACAGATGCCTTAGGCCATTAGGGTTTAAATTTTCTGGGTGAGAAGATCTGCTCCATTCTATTCCATTGACCCATTTATTTATTCTGTGCTAAAACCACACTATCATAATTATTGTAGCTTTATAATAATTTTTCATATCCTAGAGAATAAGTCTCCAATTTTGGTCTTCTTAAAGATCATCTTAGCCATTCTTGGTACTTTGCATTTCCATATACATTTTAGAATCAGCTTGTCAAGGGTCACAATAAACAATAATGGCTGAGATTCTGATTAGGATTATACTGAATTTATAAATCAGTTTGGAGAGTACTGACATGTTCACAATACTGAGTCTTCAATAAACATGGTATATCCTTCCAATTATTTCTGTTTTTAAAAACTATTAATAATGGTTTATTTTTGTTTTCTTTCAGTGTTGAGGTTTTATAGCTCTTTCATTAGGTATTTATTTTTTATGCTTTTGTACAAATTATTTTAAAAATTTCATTCTCTAATTGTTGCTAATTTACAGAAATACAGTTAATGCATATTGACTTCACATCCAACAACACTGCTGAACTTATAAATTTATACATAGATTCTTTTGGATTTTCTACATACACAATCATATCATCTGGGAATAATTAAAGTTTTATTTCTTTACTGCCAATCCTAACACCTTTCATTTACTTTTCTTGCATTATTGCACTGGCTAGTATGTCCAATGCAAAGATTAGTACAAGGTATTATAGCAAGCATCCCTGTCTTCTTAATAAAGTGTTTAACGTTTGCCATTAAGTATGATGTTACTGTAAACTCCATTTTATTCCTAATTTCCTAATCCTTTTTTTTAATCTTAGAGTGATGTTGATTTATATCAATTGGCTTCTTCTCATATAGTTTTTCTATTATATTCTGTTAATGGGATGCATTACATTTATTTTCTAGTTAAACCAACTTTGTATTCCTAGGATGTTAAATTTAGTCAGATGTAATATCTTTCTCACATGCCACTGGCTTTGATACTAATTTCAAATTATAGTAGCTAAATTCAAGAGACACAGTCTATAATTTTTTTATCCTATTCAGGTACTGATCTTATTAAAATCAACTGGGAAGTGTTCCCTCTTTTTCCACTCTGCAAACCTATGTGAGACTGGTGTTATTATTTGAGTGTTTTGTAAAATTCACCAACCAACTAGCCATGAAGGTTTCTTTGTGAACAAGGTTAATTATAAAGTTATAGGTTTCTGTTACTACTTGTGCCAGTCAGTTTGGTAAAATGTTCTATTTACGAATTTATCTAAATTTCCAAATTTATTTGTATCAAATTGTTCACAATATCCTACCATCTAGCAAATATTTGTATGATGTATAGTGATGTACTATCATCCATTCCTAAAATTGGTTATTCATGCATTCTCTCTTATACTTTATCATTCTTGTCAGGGGTTGTCAATTTTATTAGCCTTTTTAAAGGCACAATTCTTGGCTTTGATTCTACTTTATGCTAACATTCTAATGTATTTGTTTCTGCTCTTATTGTTCTTCTACATTCTTTTCGTAATCATGCCAGATGGAAATTTGCTGTTCATTTTCTAATAATTCCAGATGGAGCCTTCATTTCTATTAGTCATTTCAGATTATAAATTACTCTTGAGTAACAGCTTTAGCTAAACCTGTAAGTTTGGGTTTTTTTAATCCTTTAACTTTTTTATTGTGGTAAAATACATAAAACAAAAATTTGTCATTTTTAACTATTTTAAGTGTACAATTCAGTGGTGTTAATTACATTCAGAATGTTCTACAACCATCTATCACTATTTCCAGAAATTTTTCATAATTCTAAACAGAAATGTTGTACTCATTTAAGTAATAACTCCCCATTCCTCCCTTTCCCTAATACCTGGTAACCTCTAACTACTTTTTGTCTCTATAAATTTACCTGTACTAGTTATTTCACATAAGTGGAATTATACAGTATTTATCCTCTTGTGTCTGGCTTACTTAACATATTGTTTTCAAGGTTCAACCATATTGTAGCATGTATCAGAACTTCATTCCTTTTCATAACTGAATGATATTCCACTATATATACACACACACACACACACACACACACCAAAGTTTATCTATTCATCTGTTGATGGACATTTGGATTGTTTCCACCTTTTGGCTACTATGAATAATGAATAATGCTGCATTAAACACTAGTGTACAAATACCTGATTAAGTCTCAGTTTTCAATCCTTGTGGGTATCTACCAAGGGGTGGAATTACTAAATCATATGGTAATTGTGTAACTTTTTGAGAACTGCCGAACTGTTTTCCACAGTGCTTGCACCATTTTACATTCCTACCAGCAATGTCTAAGGGTTCCAATTTGTTTCCATGTTCACTAACATTTATTTTCCATTATTTTTATTATAGCTATCCTAGCAATTTCCCTAATGACTAATGATGTTGAGTGTTTTTCTCATGTGCTTATTGCCTACTGTCTATCTTCTTTGAATAAATCTCTAATACTTTGCTTATTTTTGAATTGGGTTGTCTTTTGTTGTTAAATATACTCTGGATTTAATTTCTTATCAGAGATATAATTTGCTTTTCTGGACTGAGTGAGTTAGGAGTTAAGTGAAACAGAGATGAGCATCTTGTGTCAATCCTTCAGGTAGCTCCCAAGTAGGTTAAAACATAAATATACAATAATTTTCTAATTAAGATCTGCTCTGCTCTCTCTAGATCCAGGGATAGATACTCACAATATGGGCTACTACTTCAAGACTGCCTCAGAGCTGGGAAGAGATGGAGCAAGGACAAGTAAAAAAAAAAAAAACCACAAACTTTGGTACCATTTCTAAGTTGCTTTTTCTTGATTCAGCATTCACTTGGTTGCTATAAACCTTTGATTGTTGTAATTGTACTGGCACCAGCAAGGAACTGGTTATGTATTTAATAAGCGAAGACTATCTTTTATCTCTTCTTTGGGCTAGTTTTTGCTGAACTTAAATACAAATTACATATGAGGTAATTCTTTTTGCTTTCATATACCTATGTGTTAACTATGTAATATATGTATAGTTGCTAATTATATAATTATAAAATTTAATTATACAATTAATCATAATTTTAAGTAATTAAAATTACTAATCACACATGTAATTATTAATTGATTCATGCTATAATTTAAAAAGGACTTCTAAAAATAGGGAGTAACTGTCCCATCTCAAGTTAAAAGCAGTGATAAACTGGGGGGCCTGGGGGGCTCAGTCGTTAAGCATCTGCCTTTAGCTCAGGTCATGGTCCCAGGGTCCTGGGATCGAGCCCCACATAGGGCTCCCTGCTCAGCGGGAAGCCTGCTTCTCCCTCTCCCACTCCCCCTGCTTGTGTTCCCTCTCTCGCCGTGTCTCTCTCTGTCAAATAAATAAATAAAATCTTTAAAAAAAAAAGCAGTGATAAACTGTCTTTTAAATATTTTCTTGGATTAAAAAATCATGTGTTCTATAATCTTTGTAATTTCCTCCCTCAGCCTTCTTTTTAGTGCTTAAAAAAAATCTCACAAAGTATCATTTGCATTTTAAAGCTCTCCTTTCTGTTTAAGCAAGTGTCCTCATGACATCTGTGAAATACCACGCTTTCTTTAAATTGGACATTTTGGCCCGTGTCCTTAAGAAATACGAGGCTTACAGGCATCATAGCAGTTTTGTGGTTCACCTGCAGGTTGCAATCTGAGACACTGACTTTAAATGAAAAATGTTATGATCGGACTTTAGTTAGAAAAATGCCTTTTTCTCATGTGGTCTCAGAAATAGGAAAGATCAGTCTATGTGTTCTCAGTGCTGTATCTTTGCTTCGGCTTCCGGGGAAGCAATGATAAGATATGGTGCTCCCATCTTTGGGTTTCACACCTACTCTGGTCTGTTACGGTTGCACTGAAATAAAATTTTTTAAAGCAGTGCAAAAAAAAAAAAAAATCATGTGTTCAAAAATCAAATAACAAAACAATCTCATGACTTTCAAACTCAGTTATTTTCAAAATAAATTTCAATGAGCTTTCCAAATTCACCCTGGTTTTTAAAAATTCATTTCTTTTAAATTTAAAGAGTTTAATCTTACTATAGATTTATTTTAATAACTTAGGATATATTTTGAGTACCACAGCAAACATTTCCTTGAATTTAGACCTGCCAATTAGCAGATGAAAACACTGATCAGAATAATGGTCCATTTCTGCATAAGTCAAAATTCTACCATGGCTTATGCAAAAAGTAAAAAACTCTTAGAAGTTTTGACACTGCTGAGAAACAGCATACCCTATTTGAATAAGTACTCAACTGAATAACTTTTGCCTTAAGTTTGAAGAAAATTTTCACAAAGTATAGAATTCTATATGGGCCATTATTTTATTATGGCCCTTTAAATCCATGGTCTTCTCATTTTCACTCTTGGCTTTCAAAATCCAGTCATACTTCTTAGTGCTGCTCCTTTGAAGGTAGTAGTCTTTTGTGGGGCTACTTTTGTGATTTTCATGGTTTTCTTTATTGTTGGCTTTCAAAAGTTTGACTAGGGTGAGTATAGATATAGTTTTCATCGTTTGTTGTGTTTTAACCTGTGGCTTTATGTCTTTTATCATGTTTGGAAATTCTTGGCCAGCGTCTTTTCAGATAATGCTTCTGCATCATCCTCTTTTATTTCTACTACCAGAACTAAAATTATACATCTGTTAGAACTTTCCATCATAGCCCTTATCTCTTTTAAGTTTTCTTTTTTATCTTTCTATCCTTTTGTCTCTCTGTGCTTTATTCTGGATATTTTCCACTAACCTGCTTGCACATAATCTCTTCATCTGTTTCTATCTAATAAAATCTAATTGAAGGGGCGCCTGGGTGGCTCAGTCCTTAAGCGTCTGCCTTCTGCCCTTGGCTCAGGTCATGATCCCAGGGTCCTGGGGTCGAGCCCCGCATCGGGCTCCCTGATCCACGGGAAGCCTGCTTCTCTCTCTCCCACTCCCCCTGCTTGTGTTCCCTCTCTCGCTGTCTCTCTCTCTCTAATAAATAAATAAAATCTTTAAAAAAAAAATTAAAAAAATAAAATCTAATTGAATTATGTATTATTGAAGTAAAACATAAACTAAACCGTACAAATCTTACGCATAAAACTTGTAAAATAATGTTGAACAGCTTGCAACATGCTTATTGGCCTCTCAGCCATCATTTTGGAATCAGCAGAACCTCCAGAAGAAGTGTAGCTACAAATGCCAAGCTCACCATTCTGGTTTCCTTCCTCTCTCAGATCTTTTATACTTTCTCCAGATATTATGTTCTCAGAGAGAGCATTTATTTGAATCACCTTGTCTAAAAACTGCTAGAAGTGGGAAGTTCCTCTATTTAATTTTTAGATCAGTGAATTAGACAAATACATGATAAAATATTTATTTCGTCTCCAGATAAACATAAACCCATGAGGGATAGCTAACAATGACTGGAGAATTAATGTCCAAAAAGATAGTTTGCAACCAGAACAATATGAAGACATTAGTGGCAATTTTAAATCTTTAAGCATTAGTAATCCCTTAAAGAATTTGATAAAAGTTGTGGACCCAGAAAAATACAATTTGTCAAACATATAAATATAATTTAATGAAGCTCAAAATCCCTGAAGCTCACTCATGGGTTATATAATATCCTACGGAAGTCCAGCTCAGTTAAGATAATATGTAACAATTATCAAAGTAAATTTCTAATATATTCAAACTATATAGGATGAGCATTTAGTTAGCCCTGAGTTTTAGTCAACAGTGTGGCATGCCTGCTCCAAAAAAGCAATTCCATCTTAAGCAATATTAAGAAATATATTCTAGAACAACGTGGTTAACAGTCCCACTACTAGGAGCATTAAGCAGTACCCTAGAACATTCATCATACACAATTATGAGGGCAATATTTTAGAACAATAATTATGTAAATTACATCTACAGAAGAAAACCAGGATGGTGAAGGAGCTTGAAATCATATTATATATGGAACAAATGAAGGATATTTAACTTATAGAAGAAAACATTTAGGGGATTCATAAATGAAAGGATATTCTAAATAAGAACTAAATGTTTTTCATCAGATAGCAGAACTGAGATAAATGCATGAAAGTTACAGGGAAATTAATTTTGAAACAACAGGGGAAAAAAGATTATTCAAAGTTAGGGATGAATGAAAAAAGAAGTTTCTATCCCAATCACTAGAGGTATTGAGCCATAGCTGACCAGCCACTTTCCAGAAATACTGTAGGAAATTTGTCAGTGTAGAAAATTAAATTACATATCCCCTAAGGTTTCACTGAAGAGTAGGATTCATGCGTCATATTTTTTAAGATTTTATTTTTTATTTGAAAGAGAGAAAGCACACGAGCACATGGGTGGGGAAGGGGCAGAGAGACTCCCTGTTGAGCCGGGAGACCAAAGTGGGGCTATATCCTAGGACCCCGAGATCATGACCTGAGCCAAAGTCAGATACTTAGATGACTGAGCCACCCAGGCGCCCCTCATGAGGCTATTTTTTAGGTCATTTTTAAAAAAGAGAAGAAATTGCTATTTATTTTCACCTTAAATACTTTACTTCTTTGAACACGACTTCTTTTCCCAAATGAATATATATAGCATTTAAAGCAATAAGTATTTCCAGACAAAATATTAACTTAAGTGCAATGATACAAAGAAAGAAATTTCACTCTCAGGTGCTAAGCATTAGATAAAAGTTTAAAGGCAAAGACAAAATAAATGAAATTTATAAAAACCAAGATACCTGTTTTCTCTTACTTGTTGCCTCATCTTTTCATCCTTTAGACTTTCATGTTTTAGTTTTGCCAATTCCATAGCCAATTTTTCTTCTTGTTCAAGCTGAAGTTCCCTCAATCTTTTGTTTTCTTCTGCCTGAATTTTTTTTTAAAGTAACTTCAGTTATTTGTCCTCCAGAATCAGATATTTTTCATCAAAGCTTCAGAGCAACAAACATTTGTGTTTTATTTTAAAATACAAACTACTACTTCAATAAGTACTTTTCCAAACATTTTACCCCAGAAAATTTCAAACATCAATAGTGAGAAGAAGATTAAAATATACCCTCAGCTATCCATCATTCACTTTCAATAGCTATCATACTTTTCCAATCTTCCTTCTCTACTCTTCCACTCCAATTTCATTTTTTTTCTGTTCTTTTTTGCTCGACTATTTTAAAACATATCCTAGATACGTCATTACCATATAAATAATTCAGTATTGATCTCTACCTGAAAAGAATTTTGTCTTATGTAACAACCATGCCATTACCATGTCTAAATAACAGTAATTCCTTAGTATGGTCTAATATCTTGTCCATTTTCAGGTTTTCCCAATTGTCTCAAAGATACTTTTGTTTGCTTTTTCAAATGAAAATCCAAACAAGTTCCACATGTTGCATCTAGCTATTATTTCTCTTATGTCTCTTTCATTCCATAACAGTCATCCCATATACACACTTCTTTCCTCAAACCATTGACTTGTTGTAGAAATTAGTATATGTGGACTATACAATGTCCCAAAACATTCTGAATTTGACTGTTTCCCAGGATACCATTCAACTTGTTTCTCTTTTCTATCTCCTATAAAATGGTAGAAAGATCTAGAGGCTTAACTAAATTCTATATTTAGAATGAATAAGCAAATGAGATGTTCAACATCACTAGCCATCAGGAAATGCAAATTAAAATGATAGATCACTACAAACCTATTAGAATGGCTAAAATAAAAAATAGTGGCAAAGCGAATGTTGGTGAGAAACTGCATTTCTCACATATTGCTGGGTGGGAATGTAAAATGGTAGCACCACTCTGGAAAACAGTTCGGTAGTTTGTTATAAAGGTAACATGCAGGGGTGCCTGGGTGGCTCAGACGGTTAAGCGTCTGCCTTCAGCTCGGGTCATGGTCCCGGGGTCCTGGGATCAAGCCCCGCATTGGGCTCCCTGCTCAGCGGGAAGCCTGCTTCTCCCTCTCCCATTCCCCCTAAAGGTAACATGCAATTACCATACGACTCAATAACTGCACTCTTAAGCATTTAGCCCAGAGAAATGAAAAGTTATGTTTATTTAAAAACCTATACCCAAATGTTTACAGCAGATTTATTCAAAATAGCCAATACTGGAAATAAACAGACATACTTCAACAGGTGAATAAGCAGATAAACTGTGGTACCTCCATACCATGGATTACTACTCAGCAACACAAGGGAATGAAGTACTGACACTTAGCAATAGCCTGGATGAATTCCTAGGAATTAAGCTGAGTGAAACAATACAATCCCCAAAAGTTACAGACTGTTCGATCCCATTTATATAATGTTCTTGGAACATGTTCTTTATTTTAAAATTGAGCTTTAATTCACATAGCATAAATTCACCTTTCACAATTCACAACTCAGTGGTTTTTTAGTATATTCACAGTGTTGTGCAACAATCACTATCTAGTGTCAGGACTTTTTCTGAACAGACTATATTTTGGAGCAGTTTTGGGTTCATAGCAAAACTGAGCATAATTAACAGAGTTCCCATATACCCGCTGCCCACACACGTGCACTGCCCCACCTCACTATCAATATCCCCCACCAAGTGGTACATTTGTTACAATCAACTAACCTACATTGATACAATCACCCAAAGTACATAATTTACGTTGGGGTTACCTTAGTGATGGATAGTCTATGGGTACGAGAAATGTGTAACATGTATCCACCATTAGATTCCTCATACAGAGTAGTTTTACTGCCCTAAAAATCCTCTGTGCTCTGCCTATTCATCCTTCCCTCCCCCAAATCCCTGACAACCTCTGATCTTTTTATGATCTCTACAGTTTTGCCTTTTCCAGGATGGTATATAGTTGGAATCATGCAGTCTGAAGCCTTTTCAGGTTGGCTTCACTTAGTAATACACAGTTAAGGTTTCTCCATGTCTTTTCATTGCTTGATAGTTCATTTCTTTTAGCACAGAATATTCTATAGTCTAGATTATTGATCGATTCATCTACTGAAGGACATCTTAGTAGCTTACAAGTTTTGGCAATTATGAATAAAGCTGCTATAAACATCCATGTGCAGGTTTTTGTGTGTGGTAAGTTTTTAACATTACAGCATAGTTTCATCACCCCCCAGAAAAACTCCATACCTGTTAGCAGTCACTCACCATTCCACTTACCTCCTAGCCTCTGGCAACCACTAATTAACTTTCTATCTCTATGGATTGGCTATTCTAGATATTTCATTTAAATGAAATCATACAATATGTAGCCTTTTTGTGTTTGGCTTCTTTCATTTAGTGTAATGTTTTCAAGGTTCATCCATGTTGCAGCATGTAGCAGCAATTCATTCCCTTTTATAACTGTATGATATTCACTGTATAGACAGAACATATTTTGTCTATCCAGGCATCAGCTGATGGGCACTTGCGTTGTGTTCAACCAACTTCTGGCTATCATGAATAACGTTGCTTTGAATATTCATGTACAAGTTCTTGTGTGAACATGTTTTCAGTTGTCTTGGGTATATGTTTAGAAGAACTGCTGGGTAATATAGCAATTACATTTAACTTTTTGAGGAACTGCCCAATGGTTCTCCACAGCCACCAGCAATGTACAAGGCTTCCAGGTTCTCTACTTCTTTGTCAACACTTAATGTCCTTTTTAAAAAAAATATAGCAATCTTCATAGTTCCGAAGGGGTACCTAACTGTGATTTTGATTTGCATCTCCCTAATGACTAATGATGTTGAGCATCTTTTTTTGTGCTTATTGCTCGTTTATATGTCTTCTTTGGAGAAATGGCTATTGAAGTCATTTACCCATTAAAGAATTTTTTGTCTTTTAATGTTGAGTTGTATAGATAACATTCTTGAAATGACAAAATTATAGAAATGGAGAACATATTAGTGGTTGCCAGAGTCTGGGATGAGGTAGGTGTATCCAAGAAAGAGATGGTGATGTTTATGAAAGGACGAAAATGAGGGATCCTTGTGGTCAAGGAACTACCCTGGATCTTGACTGTGGTGTTGGATATACAAACCTCACGTGATAAACTGTACAGAACTAAACACACACATGCATGCAACACACACAAATGAGCACAAGTAAAAGGGAAACCTGAACAAGGTGGGTGGATTGTATCATTGCTGATATCTTGTTTCTGATATTATACTACATTTTTACAAGATGTGCCATTAGGAAAAATTAGGTACAGGGTATATTAGGTCTCTCTGTATTATTTCTTACAATTGCAGATGAATCATTAGATAATTATCTAAATGATTTTTTTTTAAGATTTTATTTATTTATTTGACAGAGAGATAGCGAGAGCAGGAACACAAGCAGGGGGAGTGGGAGAGGGAGAAGCAGGCTTTCTGCCGAGCAGGGAGCCTGATGTGGGACTCGATCCCAGGACCCTGGGATCATGACCTGAGCCTAAGGTAGATGCTTAATGACTGAGCCACCCAGGCTCCCCTAAATAATACTTTCAATTAACAAAAAGCAACTGCAAGTACTAGTGATGACACAAAGCAACTGGAATTCTCATACATTACTTGAGGAAATGCAAAATAATGCAGCAACTTTGCAAAATGGTTTAAAAGTTTCTTATCAAATGAAGCAAACACCTACCATATGACCCAACCATCCTACTCCCAGATATCTATCCAAGAGAAATGAAAATTTATGTTCATATAAAAGTTTGTAATAAAATGCTTATAGCAGTTTTAGACACAGTTGCCATAAACTGGAAACTCAGATTTTTTTTCAACACGCAGATGGATAAACTGTGGTACATCCATATACTAGAATACGACAATAATAATTCATGCAACAGCATGGAATCTTACATTTGGTTTGCTAAGTGAAAGAAGTCAGAACCAAAAGGTGACGTATTGCATAATTCCAATTATATGACACTATGGAAAAGGTGAACCTATTGGGACAAAAAAGAAATCAGTGGTTTCCAGGGACAGGGGAGAAGGGTGAGTGAGTGACTACGAAGGGGCAGCATGAGGGGACTTTTGAGGTGCTAGAATTGTTTGAATGACACTGTGATGGTGGAAACTGAAATCTATGCATTTGTCAAAATCCACAGAAATACACACCAAAGAGAATTAATAATTTTATAATATGCAAAATTTAAAAAGAAATCAACAAGTACATTCATACCATGCACTACTACTCAATAATAAAAAACAACTATTGGTTAAATCCAGCAACTTGGATGACTCTCCAAATCACGCTGAGTGGAAAACACCTGCTCTAAAGGTCAGACATATAATTCCACATATGTATGGAATCACACGATTACATTTACGTAACATTCTCGAAAGAACAAAATTATAGAGATGGAGAACAAATCAGGCATTGTGGTGGTCAAAAGAAGTATATGACTATGGTGGGGTAGCATGAATGAGGTCTTGGCGGTGATGGAATAGTTCTGTATCTTGAATGAGGTGGCTGTCGCACAAATCTACACATGTGCTAAAATGGCAGAGGTAGACACGCATATTGTACAAATGTCATTTTCTAGGGTTTGATATCATAGTACAGTTATGCAAGATGTAACCACTGGGGGAATCTTCTGTAGAAGGGCACAGGACCTCTCCATACTATTTTTGCAATTTCCCAAGAATTTGTAATTATTTCAACATAAAAAAATGTAAAGAAATCAACTAGATGTCAGGGGAATAAGAGAATGCAGACTATGTCAAATTAACTTTATTAAAAATCAGGGAGTCCAAGATGGCAGCATAGGAAGATCCTGAACTCATCTCCTCTCATGGACACACAAAATCTACAGCTACCTATGGATCATTTCTTTAGGAATGCTAACAATACTGACTCCATCTTTGGCCCTCCATCTTGTTGGTTGCTCAATGACCTCTCTTGGTGTTCTGGCCCCTTGGAAATGAATATACATACCTTAGAAATACCCACAAAGGCCAAGATGGGGAAAGGCTTGTTTTGGCCTCCCAAGAATCTGTTAGAGATAACATAGTCTTTCCGTTTCTGATGCACAGGTGGGGCCGCAAGATCTAATTAAAAGTTAGTTGTCAATTAGATGCATACAAACCCTTTGACGTGTGTGAACCCTTTGATCTTACGGTGCCCTTCTATATGCCCTCTGCTCTATAAAATTTGTGGACTAAGGTCTGGATTTGGCAGAGAGTAACTATGTAGTTGCTGTGGTTTCCACCCAAATCCCCCTTCAGTAAGTTACCTCAAATCAAACTGTGTAAACTGGATGGAGTGGCCTACTTCATTTTCCAGTCTCAAAGTGTCTTCTCACTTTGGGGGACACTTTAGATCTCTCCAGCATCTTCTAACAATTTCCTTCTGAAAAGCATCTGAAAACTAAATGAACTACTTCTCTATAACAAAGGATAAAAGGACCACATGGAGAGGGGTAGAGAGACAAGAGACACAGTCTTGGCAAAAAAAAAAAAACCCACCCTCAATAAGCAGGGAGGCAATAGAGAGGGATCTCACCAGTCTCGCACTTTTGCTAGAGGAGTGAGGGGTTGCTGCCCCACATTAGGCACTCCAATACTTCAGAGCTGCACCAAAAAATGTCTGGCTTAGAAAACAAAGAGGGCTGACATCCAAGGAACCCAAAGTACTATAGGAAACTGAGATTCTCCTTTTAAAGACTCACTTGCAGTCTCACTCATCCCAGGATCAAGCACAAAAGCACCAATTTGAAAAGCACCTGGTGTTTATGTGAAGGAAATTCATTTGCTGGTCTGGGGGCATCTGCCTAAGAAGCAAGGGACAGTTGGTGCTCTACCAAGGACGGAGGCAAGGCAGACTCCTTCTGCGTGCTCTCTACCTATCCCACTAGAGTAGGAGGGCACACTGAGGCTGGTGAGGGCAAGTGGTCTCAGCACTGTCCCGAGGCTGGACAGTGGGGGCAGTCATAGCAATCCCCCCACCCCCTGGCTGGGGCTGACATGTAGGAGCGGTCGTGGCATTCTCCTGCCACCAGCCTGGGGCCAGTATAGGCATGGAGACAGGGCACTCTCCAACAGGACCACCGAAGCCTCAGACACATGCAGTCCAGGCATCTTCCCGCTGCCTTGCTGAAGCTGGTGAGTGCAGCTTTCGGAGCAGGTGCGTGCAAAGTACACCGGGGATGCCTCTTGTTCACCTGGCCCTGGTGGCCAAGGGGGCTGGAGTTCCTGAACTCCAAGGGACCGTAACAATCAGAAAGACAGTTCTTGGCAGGCCAACACCCTCAGGGCACTACCCAGACAGCAGAGTGAAAGACACACCCAGTCTTCCTGTGAAAAAGGTCTACTTAA
Organism: Neomonachus schauinslandi; assembly: GCF_002201575.2. Taxonomy (NCBI): domain Eukaryota; kingdom Metazoa; phylum Chordata; class Mammalia; order Carnivora; family Phocidae; genus Neomonachus; species Neomonachus schauinslandi. The sequence continues at coordinate 95,724,954 of NC_058411.1, forward strand.
CCTGGAGCACTAGCCTAAGAAACAGGCTTCAGGTTTCCCACACAAGCAAAAGCTACAAAGGCACTCCCCTGGGGATCATAAGTAGGGAGACACTATCCTTATGCATCCCCTTGGCCTCACTGCAGTTCAACAAGACCTCCCAGAAAGGAGCTTACATACAAATCTGGGGTCCTGAGTTTTCCAACTGTTGCCAAGGGGACACCTCCATCTCTAGATCTGGAGGCCAGCAGGTTTTACAATTGTGCCTCCACAGGACTGTATATATTTGCATATAATAAAAGCTGCTACCTGAGGGTCTGGCTTCCATTCAGCCTGAAATTAAGTACTGAATGAAATTCCTGCCCTTGGAAGACTGACAGGTCTTGGCACACCCTCAACAACAGAGATATATCAAGAATAAATCAGGCTGTTTAGACAATCACAAAGGTTCAAGAGACAACCAAGAACTAATCAATGGTGAATGAGAAGTTTCATCACCTACACAAGGCCACATCTTCAAGACTGGAAGAAGTAGCTGTTTTGCCTAACAAAGGTAAACAAACATAGCCAAACAATATGAGGAAACAGAGAAATATGTTCCAAATGAGAGAATAAGACAGAACATCAGAAAAATACCTTAATGATACAGAGATAAGCAATCTACTGGATAAAGAATTCAAAGTAATAGGCATAAAGATGCTCACTGAATTCAGGAGAAGAATGAACACAGTGAGAACTTTAACAAAGAGATATAAAATATAAGAAAGTACAAAACAGAAACCAGAGCCGAAGAATATAATAACTGAACTGAAAAATACACTGGGGGATTCTACAGCAGACTGGATAAAACAGAAGGATGGATTAGAGAGCTAGAAAACAAAGCCCTGGAACTCACCCAGACAGAGCAGCAAAAAGAAACAGGAATTCTAAAAAAATGAAGATAAATTAAGAGATCTATGGGACATCATCAAGTGAAACAGTATTTGCATTATAGGGTTCCCAAAGGAGATGAGAGAGGGAAGGGGCAGAAAACTTACTTGAAGAAATAATGGCTGAAAACTTACCTAACCTGAGGAAGGAAACAGACAACCAGGTCCAAAAAGCCCAGAGTTCCAAATAAAATGAACCCAAAGAGATCCACACCAAGACACATTATAATTGAAATGTCAAAAGTTAAAGAGAAAAATCTTAAAACCAATACAAGCAATTTGTTACATACAAAAAAAAAAAAAAAACCCCACAGGGCTATCAGCAGATTTTGCAGCAAAAACTGTGCAGGCCAGAAGCGAGTGACATGACATATATAAAGTACTAAAAGGAAAGAACTTCCAACCAAGAATACTCTACCCAGCAAACACTCAGAATTGAAGGAAAGAGTTTTTCAGAAAAGCAAAAGCTAAAGGAGTTCATCACCACTAAACTGTTTTTTCAAGAAATGTTAAAGGGACCTTTTAAGCTGAAAAGAAATGGCTCTAATTAACAACAAGAAAACATATGAAAGTAAAAATCTCTTTGGAAAAGGTAAATTATGTTGTGAAGGTAATGGATAAATCAACCTATAAAGCTAGTATGAAAAGACAAAAATAGTAAAATAAACTAGAACTACAATAATTAATTAAAGGATACATAAAATAAGAGGTAAAATGTGACATCAAAAACATAAAATGTGGGGGGCGTGGTAAAAATGTAGAGTTCTGGAATGAGTTCAAGTTTAATTTGGTATCAACCTAAAATAGACTGTTCTATACATAGGGTGTTATATATGTTATATATATATATTACCTCATGGCAACCACACAGCAAAAACTTACAGTAAATAAAAGAAAATGAGAAAGGAATCTAAACACAACACTAAAGAAAGACAACCACAAGAAAAACGATATCCATGGGAAAGAAAACTGGTGTAGCTATACTCTTATCAAACACAGAAAGCTTTAAAACAAAGACTGTAATAAAAGACAAAGAAGGGCATTACATAATGATTAAGGAGTCAATCAAACAAGAAGATATAAAGTTTATAAATATATATGTACCCAATAAGAGGAGCACCAAAATATATAAAGCAAATATGAACACACTGAAAGGGGGAAATTGACAGCAATACAATAATGGTAGGGGACTTTAACACCCTACTTACAACATCTGACAGAAATAAGAAAATCAATAAGGAAACATCAGTCTTAAACAACACCTTAGACCAGGTGGACCTAATAGATATATACAGAACATTTCATCCAAAAGCAGCAGAATACACATTCTTCTCAAGTACACATGGAACATTTTCCAGGACAGACCACATGTTAGCCCACAAAAAAAGTCTCAATAAAATCAAGATTGATATCGTATCAAGCACCTTTTCCAACCACAATGGTATAAACTAGAAATCAACACCAAGAAGAAAACCAGAAAACCAGAAGCAGACTGCCATGTTGTGAAGAGGATCATGTGGCTGGGAATGTCAGCAATCTATGAGCGATATGGGCCTCAGTCTTACAACTATGAGAACATGAATTCTGCCAACTTAAATAAGTTTAGTAGAGGACCCCAAGATTCAGATGAGAATGCATTCTAGACAACACCTGGATTTCAGCCTTGTGAGATCAAGCGGTCAATCCAGCTACATACCATGTCTAGATTTCTGACCTACAGAAACTGTGAGGTAATAAATGGATGTTTTTAGCCACTAGATTTGTGGTAATTTGTTACACAGCAACAGAAAACTAGTATTTAAAATTGTCAAGGTCATGAAAGACAGGAAAAAGTGAAAAACTCTTACAGACTGAAGGAGACTATGGAGACATGACAACTAAAGGTAGTTTGTATTCTTGGAACAGAAAACAGATGTTAATGGAAAAAAACTGATGAGATCTGAATAAATCCTATAGTTAACATATTGTACCAAGGCTAATTTCTTCATTTTGATAATTGTTCTATGATTACGTAAGATGTTAACATAAGGGGAAATCAGGTGAAGGGTATACGGGAATTCTCTATACTATTTTTTGCAACTTAATTATAAATCTAAATTTATCTCAGAAATTGTCTCTAAATATTATTTCCACTAGACGATAATAGAGCTCTTTGGTATGATGGCTGACTCCAGGTGTGAAGCAAGAAATTTACAAGATGAGCCTTGCATTAGCCAGAGAAAAAGAACAAACAGGATAATGAATCAGCTCAAGTGATTCCCAAGATCTGAAGGGTGAGTCAGAAAGCCAGAGACCCAGGAGAGCCAGTGGCTTAGTTCCAGTCTAAGCACAAAGGCCTGAGAAACAAGAGAACCAATGGTGTAGTTCCTGTCCGAAGGCTGACAGGCTTGAGACTCAAAACGAGCTGGTATTTCAGTTCAGTTGTGAAGGCAGGAAAAAAGCTGATGTCCCAAATTAGAAGGCAGTCAGGAAGGAGCAGTTTCCTTTTATTCAGCCATTTTGTTCTATTCAGGCCTTAATCACCCACATTAGAGAGGACAATCTGCTTTACTCAGTGTGCCAATTTAAATGTTAACCTCATCCCAAAACACCCAGGATAATGTCTGACAAACTATCTGGGCACCCCATGGCCCAGTCAAAGTCAACACACAAAATTAATCATCACTAGCCTGGAACATTTTGTTCTGACAGAAAGCAAGGAAGCTATCACAGATTAAGGGAGTCTTGTCAAAAGGACACAGAACCAATAAAGGCATCCATTGGCCAAAGATGGGGCAATCTGAGCATCAAAAAGGATAATAAATGCAATTAATTCAAGTATTAAAGACCCATGAGTCCATAAAGATTTTTTTAAAAAGGAAAAAGTCAAAAACTAAAGAAAATTTTAAAAAACAACATTGACAGACACCAACGGAAGTGACCAGAGCACCAACTCTGAAAATTAAGTATATATCTCCCTTTCCAGTAATAACTATATTTCAGGGTACTAAATAACCCTAGTTGATGCAGGAAAGTTCTTTACAAAGGAATTTCAGCTAATTAAATGTGAAAGGAATAACGAAATTAGAAAATCAGTGTCTTGCAACCCGTAACGAAAGGAAAGATTCATTTGCGAAACCACAGAAGAAAGGCTGATTGGGAATTTTACAACAGAGGTACCAGAATGTACATGTTTATCAACACGAGCATCACTACAAGTGGACCAAGCAGACATCATGTGCCTACAGATATGGTACAATATCAAGGACAGCATCACCTATGGAGTGCTTGCCAAACGTTGTACCTAAATCTAATCAGGCCTTTAGGATTAACTTCCATTTTGAGGAAATATAAAAATTAGGGAAACAAATTAAATGAACAAATGAGAAAGCAAACAGGTAAATTCAGAATACAGGATATCCTATAAAACTGGCCTAATTTGACAAGTTAAAAACATGAAGTTAAAAAAATAAAGGATGGGGGGGCGCCTGGGTGGCTCAGTCGGTTAAGCACCTATCTGACTCTTGATTTTGGCTTGGGTCATGATCTCAGGGTTATGAGATTGAGCCCCACATCAGCTCCATATTAGGCATGAGCCTGCTTAAGATTCTCTCTTACCCTCTCCCTCTGCCCCTCCCTCCAGCCTCTTTCTCCCACTTAAGAAAAAAAAAAAAAGGATGAATGAGGGAGGGACTGTTTTAGATTAAGAGGTACCTAACAGACATGACAACCAAATATACTGTATGAATCTTATTTGGATCCTGATTAAAACAAACCAACTGTAAAAGCAGATTTTGACACAATCACAAAAACTTGATTATGGAATGGCATTAAATAATGCCTAGAATTTACTGTTAAATGTATTAGTTGAGACCGTGGTATTATTCTACTACTATGTAAGAAAATATCTACATTTTGTAAGATACATACTGAAGTATACAGGAAATAGGTGCTATGATATCTGGGATTTCCTTTAAAATTAAAGAAAAAATAAGAATAAAAAGAATGGGGAAAAAAATCTAATCCCTAGGATCTTATTGCTCAGAGTTGAAAAATCATGTCTAAGCCTTATGAATTTAGAACGCAGAGGGATGGATACCACTTTTAAAAGTTGCTTTTGCCATTCCTCACAATATCCTACAAAATGTTGAACATACAGCAGGAACTAAAAAAATTTTGAAATATCAGAAAACCTTTTTCACATTTATGAGAACTCATTTCTTATTGGTTTCCCCTTTTTACTACCCTCAGCCTTTAAAATATTTAGAAGTTTCCACAGAAAAATTATCTCCATATTTAGGAATTATATACATACTGTACTTGAATTCTTCAAGGCAGCATTTCAAAATCAAAACTATTAGTACATTCATACCTAATACATACAAGTTCATTTTCTACCACTGAATAATGTACATGTTTAATCTCAGTAAATTCAAAAAAGGTACACTTAAATTTTTGTCTTTCGAATTTTATGGAAAGCAACCTAATTTTACTTACATGAACAAAACTGTGGAAGTCAGTAATTACGGATTTCATATTTATGAAAACAAAACATAACAAAACCCTGAGTCTTACTCTGTTACAGGCACTATTAAGTGCTTTGCATGTACTAACTATTAATTATTAAAACTCCTACAAAGTGGGTACTGTTATAAATGCCATTTTATAGATGAGGCAGAAAAGTAAAATCAATTTACCCAGGGTTCCAGAGCTTGCTTACATACAGCGGTACAAGGATTTAAAGTCATACAGTCTAGCTCCAAAAACCCAGCTCTTTACCACTACACTGGGCTGACTTACGACGAGAAGACATCCTTTACCTGATCTTACTATCTATCTACTCAATTCCAGTATCAGCAGCTGGATCTCATTTCCAACGAGAAAATGAAGAAAAAAATGTCAGAATGAATAGTAAAATGTACCTTTTGAATGGCCTCTTCCATATCCAACTCAAATTGTTCATTCTGTAATAATCTGAGGAATCTCTTACGCTCCACGAGGTCATCATTTTCATTCTGCACCATTTGGTCCCTGATTTGATTTTGTATCTTTCTTACTGATTGGACATGCAGTTGTTTGCAGTAATTTATATCTACTCGTTTCTGATGCCTTTCACTGAAGCTCAAAGTTCGCCTTTTAGAAGCCTATAATGGAGAGAAAAAAAAAGTACGCATACTTTGGTATTCCAAAATTTAATTTTTAAAAGTATACCGCTGCAAGCCCTAGGTACAAAAATAGGTAACAGTAATAAACAAAGGGCTTTTGGCTTCCTTCCTAAATTCAGAGAACTGTAACATAATAAAAAAGGTACACATGGTAGATAAATATATTGGTATATCAATAAATTACTTTTATTATTCCCCATCTTATAGATGAGACATGAAAAGTAAAAGCAACTTTATCCAAAGTTCCTCGGCTTAAATAAATAGCAGTACTAGGATTCAAAGACCCGCAGACGAGCTCTATAGACCTAGCTCTTAACCACAACACAGGGAATTCCTCCTCTCCTCATTCCCCACCCCAACCCCCACCCCTGCGCCTCGCTTACCCCTAGGCCAGAAAGTGCCATTCTGGAAAAAGCTGGTCAGGTTTTCCTAATACGGATTTAATAGGTCAATCCGCTGCTACTTAATTCATTTGCTCTCTCCTGAACTTTTTTCCCCACTTATTTTTTCAACGTTCTTAATCTTTTCCCAAATTTCCAGAAATATGGCAAACAAAATTTTCACCGGGCAGAACTAATAGAGTCAGAATTTGAAAAGGCTGGAAGCCACCGCGAGCGTTGCTTAAACAATAGCACATGAGGCCTCCGAAAGCAAATTGAACGAGTTTCCCACTTAATTCTCAGATTAGGCACTCCAAATCCTTTTTTAGATGCAGGGTGGCTCCAAACTACAATTAAATCAGTAGATAAACAAGTAGTTTGGAGACCGCCGACGGGCTCACCATCTCGGCAGAGGAAAATCCCCCTCTCGGGATCCAGCGGCCACCACCTTCCGCTGCAAAAGCAGTGACGGGCGGAGAGCTCCGATGTTTACGCGGTTTCCTGGCAACTGCCGCTGCCCTAGCGGGTGCAAGGCCCGCCGACGCAGGGCGCGGCCTCTCATTGTGCGCAGCAAGAGCCAATCGGCACTGAGCTTCTTGGGAGGCTGGCAGGGAGGCGGCTTCTCCTGTTCTAAGAGACTAGGCGGGAAGTTCAAATCCCGTATCCTGGCGCGAGCTCTTTGCAGCCCGTTAGGGCGCTCGCGATTTCCCTCAAGCTGCTGAATTCTGTGATTTGGGTGGGGTTGGGAGTCACGGGGAAGGCCTGCGGAAACGGTTTACACAGAAATATGCAAACTCCTGGGGCGCCTGCGTGGCTCAGTCGTTGAGGGTCTGCCTTGGCTCAGGTCATGATCGCAGTGTCTCGGGATCGAGCCCCGCATCCGGCTACCTGCTCAGCGGGAAGCCTGCTTCTCCCTCTCCCACTCCCCCTGCTTCTGTTCCTGCTCTCGCTGCGTCTCTGTCAAATAAATAAAATCTTTAAAAAAAGAAAGAAAGAAAGAAATATGCAAATTCTTGTCTAGTACATGGGGCCAAAAATCACTTTCCACTCACAGAAAGTCCTGTGCCCTCAATGCTGGTTATGGTGATTTGCAGACTGGTTTCATGTTTAGCAGTAGGAGGCACGGTCATCGTCCCCCTAGCTGGGTAACTGGGAGGCTTTTTGGGTAGTGGGTGCTTGCAGCCGCCTTCACCTCAACCCCTAACAGATGCTGTTGGTAAACTTTGGTAATAAAATGTATGGGTCACATGGATCTTCTGCTGTGGAATACATGGTCCAGGTACCAATGAGAGGGCAGATAGATGGTGGCAGGATGTGATCAGGTTTATTTTATTGGCAGGTAGATGCTAAAGTCCATTTTAAATGGGAGTATTTAAGAATAGGAATGAGTCAGAGAAATTAGTCAACTATATTGATTTTAGAGATGACCGAGAAATCCTTTAAAAACAACAACAAAATTAAAGATAGTGTGAGAACTTGACTTAGTTCATGTTACCTAATTTGAAGTCCATCATATGCAGCAATATGTCTGCTTTAAGATTAATAACCAAGAGGACTTCCAGTTTTAGCTCTAAAATGTAAAAGCTTGAAGTTATCACTTCCATCCTCACTACCAGAAGAAGCTGAACAAACTAAAAACTACTGATTTTTCTTGGAGTCATTGTAGAACTGAAGTCACAGGACACACCACAACCCTGAAATCTGGAGAGGTGAATCCAGGGAGTCACATCTGGGACCTACTTACCTAGAGCAGAAGCCTCTGAAGCCAGAAAGGAGGAATACTTGAATGGTAAATTTGATGAACTCCTGGAGACTGAGTGAGGCTAGTGTGAGTGAAGCTACGGGGGGCTGCAGTCGTGGGGGGCCCCAACACTTCCGTGGGTTTTGTTTCCAGGCACTCCAGCAAGTTCTCACCATGAAAAACCAAGACAGATCTCTTGTGGCTCTAGTAAAGGGATAAGATTAATAATTATTGTCAAATATATCCAGAGCCTTCTCCTTAATAAAGGCCTACTTTCCAGAAGAAAAGACTTTAGCAAAGCCATATCCCACCCAGGGCAAGGACAGTTCTCTGACCACAGCCTCCTCCAGCCTTCCTGTCTCTCCTAAGTAGAGAGGAGGGAGCTAAGAAACGGTTGTGAAGGTCACAGCCCAAGGACACTAAAAGAGGTTTAATGATAAAATTATAGAACACTTTTCTTCCCACGCTTTCCCACTGCACCAACAGTGCTTCCGTATAATAACAGTGGAGAACAGCTGCAAGCCCTGCAGACACACACTGACAAGGAATGCTTAAGGAAATCCAAAGACAACAGGAGACAAAAACACAAATACTAGAGGAATTTAAAGCTTCTAGAATGAACAGCTACAGCAAATATTAAACACAACCCAACTCCTAGTTGTGTAATAAAAACCCTCACATTAAAGCACTATTTACCTCAATCCCTGCCACCCAAGATACCACAGCCAGTTTTCAACCAAAAAACAGCAAGGCTAAAGGCAAGAAAAAACTCAGTCTGAAAGGCAAAATAAGCATTAGATCTAGACTGAGCTATGACACAGATTGGAGGATTATTAAACAGTAATATAAAATAACTATGCTTAATATGCTAAAGGATCTGATGGAAAATGGGGACAACGGATGGATAATGTACACAGGGAAATGGAAACTGAAAGAATCCAAAGGAAATTCTAAAACTAAGAAATAATGTAACAAATGAAGAATGCCCTCGCCAGCTTATAGGAGACTGGACAACACTGTGGAGAGAATCAGTGAGCTTGAAGATATGTCAAGAGAAACTTCCCAAACTGAAATGCAAGGAAATTAGCAGTAAATAGATAATCCTATTGGGTTTGTGGACTTCACCTTAGAATCAAATTGTTTTCTACATTAGAAGTGTGTATGTGTGTGTGTGTGTGTTGGGGGGGGATGGTAATTGTCAAGGTTTCTGTCTTTTGGGAGATCATATAAATCCAGTTACCACAAAAGTCAAATTGATCATACAGATACAGTGCAAAACATTTTGAAAGCATTTACTCCCGTTTGGCTAGCAATTTCGACAAGAACTCTACAAAAAACATGATTTATGTAGAGCTGCTTATCAAGTAGCCTCTAATTAAAATTTTGCTAGTTGGGCTGTCAGCAGGAATTTTTGTTTTGGTTTGAACACTGATTAGTGCCTAGTATATCATAAGTGATAAATAAATATTTGTTAAATGAAAAAATGATTGAAATTATATTACTGTTATGCACATAGGAAAAAGCTCTACCCAGAAATCACTTTGAAGAAGTATTGTTTTTCATCATTTAGAGTTTTATCAAATTTACTTATATTTTCAAAGAGCAAACTTTTGGTTTTATTAGTTTTTTTCTATATATATTTTTTTGTTTCCAATTCCACTGTTTGCTGCTCTTTTTCTTTTTTTAAAGATTTTATTTATTTATTTGAGAGAAAGAAAGAGAGAGAGAGAGCACATGAGAGGGGGGAGGGTACGAGGGAGAAGCAGACTCCCTGACAAGCAGGGAGCCCAATGCGGGACTCGATCCAGGGACTCCAAGATCATGACCTGAGCCGAAGGCAGTCGCTTAACCAACTGAGCCACCCAGGCGCCCCTGTTTGCTGCTCTTACCATCATTATTTTCTTCCCTGTTTGCTTTGGGTTTAATTTGCTCTTCTCTTTATAGTTTCACAATGTGGAATTGTCCTTTCTCATTCATTCAATTCAAAATATCAAAGACTTATTCTTTGACCCATGATTTATTTAGAAGCATTTGTTAATTTTCCAACTATTTCACATTTCCAGGTGTCTTTTTGTTACTGATTTCTAGTTAATTCCATTATGGTCAAAAAACATTACTCTGTATGACTTCAAATCTTTCAAGTTGTAGAGGTTTGTTTTATTCTGCAGAATATGGTCTATCTTGGTAAATGTTTCACATGTCCTTGAAAAGACTATGTATTCAGGTACCTTGGGTGAGGTATCCTCTAAAGATCACTAAGGTCAAATTGTTTGAGAATGCTGTTCAGGGGGGCGCCTGGGTGGCTCCGTCAGTTAAGCATCTGCCTTCGGCTCAGGTCATCATTCTGGGGTCTGAGATCAGGTCCCATGTCGGGCTCCCTGCTCAGCGGGGAGCCTGCTTCTCCCTCTCCCTCTGCTGCCCCCCTACTTGGGCTCTCTCTCTCTCTCTCTGACAAATAAATAAATAAAATCTTTTTTTAAAAAAAGAGTGAGAGAGGGCGCCTGGGTGGCTCAGTTGGTTAAGCGACTGCCTTCAGCTCAGGTCATGATCCTGGAGTCCCTGGATCGAGTCCCGCATCGGGCTCTCTGCTCGGCAGGGAGCCTGCTTCTCCCTCTGACCCTCCGCCCTCTCATGTGTTCTCTCTCTCTCTCTCATTCTCTCTGTCTCAAATAAATAAATAAAATCTTTAAAAAAAAAAAAAAAGAGTGAGAGAGAATGCTGTTCAGGTATTCTGTGTCCTTAAAGTATTTCTATTTGCTTTATCAATTACTGAGAGAAGTGTTGAGGTCATCAAGCATCATTGTGGATTTGCTTATTTCTCTTTTCAGTTCTTTTTTTTGCTGCATCTTTTAAAGTACTAGTTAGGTATATACACCTGTAGGATTATTATATCCTGATAACATTTTGATGTTAACATTTGAAACACCCCCTCTTTTTCCCTGGTAATATTCTTAGTTCTGAAGTCTATTTGATATCAATGTAGCCACCCCAGCTTTCTTTTAACTAATGTTTACACAGCATATATTTCTCTATGCTTTTACTTTTCTATCTAATTATCTTTCTATTTATATTATCTACATCTTTACATTTAAAATGGCTTTCCTGTAGATAGCATATAGTTGGGTATTATTTTCTTATTTGATCTGATAATCTCCATCTTTTTAAAGTATAATTAGCATGCAGTGTTATATTAGTTTCAGGTTTAGAATATAGTGACTCAACAATTCCATACATTTCTCAGTGCTCATCAAGATAAGTGTACCCCCCCCTTTATCTAGTTCACCCATGCCCCACCCACCTCCCCTCTGGCAACCACTAGTTTGTTCTCTGTATTTAAGAGTCTGGTGTTTGGGGGGTTTTTCTCTTTGTTCATTTGTTTTGTTTCATCACTAATCATCAGGGAAATGCAAATCAAAACCACAATGAGATATCACTTTACACCTGTCAGAATGGCTAAAATAAAAAACACAAGAAATAACAAGTGCTGGTGAGGATGTGGAGAAAAAGGAAACTTGTTGGTGGACTGTTGGTCGGAATGCAACTGGTGCAGCCACTGTGGAAAATGGTATGGAGTTTTCTCAATGCATGCTCTGGATGGCAGAACAGAAAAATAGAAGGAGCCTCAGTTTTTTATGACTACAGAGCTACCACTCCAGCCCTGGGCTGCATAACTCCTGACCTCATGCTGTATGAAAGAAGAATAAGTTCCTAATGTACCTAAACCTCTGTGTCCTCTTCTTCACTCAGGATTCTATTATTATTATTAGCCAAGTACAATTCCTAACAAACCACCATCTCTGTTTAATCTCATGGGTGAAAATGATTAAGAAAAACAGGAGCACCTGGGTGGCTGGGTTTAAGCGGCTGCTTTCGGCTCAGGTCATGATCCCAGGGTCCCGGGATTGAGCCCCAAATTGGGATCCTTGCTCAGCAGGGAGTCTGCGTCTCCCTCTGCCCCTTCCCCTGCTTGTGCTCGCTCTATCAAATAAATAAAATCTTTAAAAAAAAAACCAAAGCTTTTTGTAGCATTAATTGCCTTTTTAAATCAGTATTTGATTTTATAGATTAGAAGGTAGAATAGAAAACCTCTGATTTTATTTCTCACGTTTTCCTCTCTCTCTTCTTTAATTTCTAGAAGCTTCTAGCCAGTTCCCTTCCCATAATCCTTGTGCTCTCAGAGTCTTATCACAACTTTTAATTCTTAGTTTTGATTTCCAAAATACCCATGTAACGTGTAATAACTCACAGAGTCATGTCTTTTACACATTGGATAAGCATGGCTTCTGTATTTTCAAATACTTCAAGGATAAAAATGTAGACAAGCCTGCAAGAACACAAAACCTGACATACACCACTGAAGCAGCATTCTGAGTGGAACTAGATCAGCAAACTTTGAGTATGATCAACTAGTTCCCAGTGCATCAAGTTTACTAATATGCTACCAATATTTCCATACCTTTCTGTAAGATTTTACTGGGAGACTTCTCCACAAGACTCCACTAAAGTGTAGATACATTATGATTTCTTCATTTCCCTTATCTGTCTAACACAATCCAATGGACTGCTTAGCAACGAAATGGCAGATTTTTTGGTTGCATAGATAGATTCAGGTTAACATTTACCTGAACTGCTCACAGATCAATAAATATAAATGTCTTAAAAACATTAACAGTGTACAAAGCTGATCATTAAATGTTTAGTTACGTGGTAACTAAATATAAACTCTCTCATATGCAATAGACTTCTAAATAACACCAATATATTAGTTTTTGCAAGGAAATATTTGTAAGTTAAAGACTACTTCATTAATCAAAACACAAAGTATTTCATTCATCAATACATTGATTATCTGTTTAGTTAGGCAGCTAAATAAATCAATCAATCCCATTTGCTTCTTAAAACATAACAATTAACATTTCAGAACACCACACACACGTAAGCAATAGTTTAAGTGCATTACTAATTGTCTAAATTTACCTAAATGTGGCTAGCACAGAGCCCTGAACATATAGGTTAATAAATATACATTGAAGGGCGGACAATATTTTTAGAATGCAGTATATTTTGAGTGTTAGAATGTTCAAAAGGATAATTCAGATGGGGAATCTATTGTGTCAGAGGAGGGAAAAGCTTTGCATTTAGTCAGCAGAAATAAACTAAGGTGAAACCACATAGGCGACCAAAAGTTATGAGGTGAGAGACAAAAGAAGAATTTTGTGGAATGGTTGGCAGGCTTGTAATCACAAGAGGTGGGGGTGGGGATGCTGAAAAACCAACAGGATTCTGAACTGGAAGAATCCAAGGTCTTGATCTAAGAGTACTCACACTGCACTCCCTGTTGTCCTGGCAAAGGGACCCCCTACCTTAAAGTAATGGCATTCTAATAAGAACACTGTGTGCTAATGAAGAAAACAGTGATGAAAGGTAGGGCCATACACAAACATACTAAAATATGCAAGATTCATGGGGGTTTTTTGTTGTTTTTTGTTTGTGGGTTTTTTTGTTTTGTTTTGTTACAACAGGCATGTTGAAGGAAATTCTGGTGAGGAGTTTAAGAAAGATATATATGTGGTAAAGACGGAGATGGTGAGGAAAAGAATACAAAGCACGAGTAAAAAGGTTAACTTGAGCCTTGAAAGAACTTCTGGGAACTGCAAACCTTTTTCTCCTCTCACCGTCCTTGGGTTATTGATCACATGGCTGCATATCAATATTCTCTCTCCTGCTCTACTCTTGGCAATATTGTCTGATGTACAGAAGACACAAGCTTTTCCTCTTGGTGTTCTGTGTGAATTGACCTGGAAGGAAGAAAGCAGACAGCCTGCTGCACATTTCTAGATACAACCACTTCCTTAAAAGGTTAGGCTTCCTAGAGTGTGAGGGTAGATGAGGAGGACAGGTTCAGGGTGAAACAAATTTATCAGAGTAGAATTTGCTAATTCCTAATAGCAAAATGTCACGTGGCATTGGAAAGTATTTTAGCAAATGTCTGCTTTTCACTGTTTTTTGCTTCTCTGAGAACTATTGGTTCTAAGGGGAATTTTAGTTATAACTTTTTGTTTCCAGTCCACACATGGGTATTGTAGAAAGATTCTACAATAATTTATGTAATTTAGTAGGGGATCTGTCAGATTTTTGGCCCGAATGTTTATCTAAATTAAAGACAAATTTAATAAATTGCAACAATTAGCTGATTTTACCTGAAAAATTAGCCTAAGTTTGTTCAATTAATACTTTGCTTTTTAGAACAGTTTTAGATTTACAGAAAAGTTGATAGACTACAGAGAGTCCCAATATGTCCTCTCCCCCTGCACACTCTCGCGGTCTCTATCATTAACATCATACATAAGTGCAGTACATTTGTTACAACTGATGAACCAATATTGATACATTAACTGAAGTCCATAGTTGACATTCAGGTTCCCTCTATTTGTACAGGTCTATGGATTTTGACAAATGCACAATGTCATGTATTCACCATTACAGTTTCATACAGAATAGTTACATTGCTCAAAAACTCCCCTGTGGACCACCTATTTATCCCTCCCTGCCTCCTCCCAAGCCCCTGGAAACCACTAATCTTTTCACTGTCTCTACAGCTTTTTTTTTCTTTTCCAGAATGTCATACAATTGAAATCAAACAGTATGTAGCCTTTTCAGACTGACTTCTTTCCCTTAATCTATGCATTTAAGATTCCTTCATGTATTTTTGTACACTTTGTATATTTTAAGCTCATTTATTTTTATCACTAAATAATATTCCATTGTATGGCTTTAAAAAAATTGTTACATTTAAAGATTATTTTTCCTGATAAATTATTATCATAAATGCTATTTTATTGTTGAGGAAGGATTTATGCCCTCCCAGCATTATTTCCCCTTGGAATATAGCTTTTCACCCACAGGTCTAGACTAAAGGTCTAGTGTATGGAAGGGAAAGAGCTTTTCCTAATAATAAATGATGGGTTATATGATTAATATTTCCTAATAGTTATAACAGGATTGAACATAACATAGTTCCTGATCTGAAATAAGGCATGTTAATAGGTATACACTATAAGTTCTAACTGTACAGTAGAAATTATTTACAAAATTGTATTGCTTTATAAAACAAAGCAACTAAGACAATTTTTCTTTCATTCAGAAAAATGCCCAAATCTAATCTAATTTGCTGCAGCTGGACACCACCTGCAGATGACTGTTTAAGTACTCTGAACATTACACACTTATCTTTTAAATATTGATAATGCCATTTTTCATTTCCTTGACATGAAATCCCACAGGGAATAATTATGCTAATAAACCTTAATGATTCTTGCAAATAAATGATCAAACCAAATTGCTACTGTTGATTTATATTAATGGATGCCTTTAGGATGAGATTTGCCAGTACGGTGCTGCCTCTTGAATCTCAATTCATCTTATTTAGTTGAAGAGTGTACATAGTTTGTTCAATAGATGAAGTGTTTAAAATATAATGTGTTTGTGCAGTTTTTGCACTTCATAATGTTCAAGCATTACCATCTTGCCTTGTGGCAAATCTGCATTTAATGGTTTCGTTGTATATAACTTCCTTTCTTACTTTGTCTCTCTGTGATATGCAGTTAGGAAGTGACTATTTCGGGTTGATTCAGAATAAGCCAGTTTCCATATGTTGAGTCTGATTGTTTCATTAAGACAGTAAAATCTGTTTCTGGATATTGTAGCCACCATAATCTGGGAATCACATTGACTAGGTGATGATGGGAGCAAGAGCTAAATAATTGTTTGTGGGGGAGGAAAAGGACACCATTAAATGACTTATTTGTCACCCCATTTAAACCTAGATCAGTGGGTCCCTTCCTTCCCTGCTCTCTCACTTTTCATCCTTGCTCTTGCATCCTCACCAATTCCATTGGAAATAGGAAATTGCTGACTTGGTGAATTCCAAAGTAACCCTGGAAAGTAACTATGGACATGTTATACATGCATTTCCAAGGTTGGGGAACAGTACACAGAAGGAATGCTTATTCATTGTGGATATGAATAAAATTTTATCTGGGTAATTTTTTTAAAAGCCACTTTTATTTAAAATACCATGTAGTTCAGGGGCACCTGGCTGACTCTCTTGGTAAGGCCTGTGACTCTTGATCTCAGGGTCCTGAGTTTGAGCCCCATATTCAGCAGAGTGATTACTTAAAAAAATAAAATAAAATACTGTGTAGTTGAAAAAAATTATAACCTTCATCTAGATAATTGCCTCAATTGCCCATTTTTGTGCATTTTGTCACATTCTAAGCATAGGAGAAAAACAGTTCAGACACAGCAGGTATAGGAACAGAATTGAATGAGAAGTGATACAAATTAGTATTAAAATAGGGGATTGGCACATACATAGTAATGTGTATATAAACAGGATATGCAACAGCAAATAATAATTGCTTAGGGATTTGTCATTTGGTGCAGAGAGACTGTAATTTGGTTAGTGGTGAAGCAAAGATGACCACGTTCAATTCATTGTAAAGAACAGAGGAGTCTCTTTCTGAATTATAAAGCTCTTACTGATTTTAGAAAATATGTATGTGCGTATTAATACATAAGTATATATATGTAAACTACCTTTAGAAAGGTTTTTTTTTTCACTTCTTAACTTTGGAAAAATGACCTAGTTTGACCAAATTTGGTATATTTGTGTCATTTTTTTCTAATGGAAAATTAATTAGACCAAAAATTTTAAACCACAAAATGCATTATTTTATTCATTGTAGAATTTTCCAATTTAGCAAAAAAAAAAAGGTGGGGGAGCAATGCAAATATGCAATGATAAGGAAATGATTAAATAAATAATAACAAATCGGGTATGTACCTAGAGAAATGTGTGTATATCTGGACGGCTAGAGGAGCAGCCCCAGAAGAGGTGATTTGCAGAGAGCCTGAGCAAGCTGGTAGGAAAGGAGAATGACTGGGCACTCAGAACCTGAGCACCTACTCTAGATCCTGGAGACAAAGAGGCACACAATAAACTTCAGGAGGAATGGCAGATGAAGACGACAGCTACCTGAGGAGGGAGAGTCAGAGAACCCAAGCTGGCTGTGAGCACTTGAAACAAGGCAAAGAGTATTGGTGCAAGGCTATTTAGATTGTCTTAAGACCCAGCCCTGTTTGGTCCATTGCCAGAAAACAGAGAGGAATTATGGGGCTCTAGGAAGAGGGAGTCAGGGAATAAGGGACAAGAAGAGGGTGGGGGGAGAGAGACAGAAAGAGA
This sequence comes from Neomonachus schauinslandi, assembly GCF_002201575.2. Classification (NCBI taxonomy): domain Eukaryota; kingdom Metazoa; phylum Chordata; class Mammalia; order Carnivora; family Phocidae; genus Neomonachus; species Neomonachus schauinslandi. Next base: position 95,742,371 of record NC_058411.1, read on the forward strand.
GGCTTTATCAATTAATAGAGCTAACAGACAAGAATGGTCTAGAAATCTTGTAACAACCTTACCTTGAGATGACAGATGACAAAGGGTATAAGGAAATACAGTGTAAAACAACTAGAAAGCATTTTCCTTCTGCCTTGCATCTATTTAGCATCTACCATATGCCAGTAACTTCATATATAATATAATCATCAGGACAAATCAGTTCATTTTACATATGAAGAAAACAAGATTCAAAAGAAGCAACTTGCCAAATTCATGGAAGGGGTCAGTCATGGGACAGAGTTTCGTATCAAGTCTGCCTCCCCAGCTCATGCTCTTTCATAAAGTCCAGTATTTTTCAAATTGTGGATCACAAATAAGAAAAGAAACATAGAAAAATGGAAGGAAGGAAGGAAGGAAAGAAAGAAAAGAAAGTATTGAATCATGATGTAAAATGTGTTTCTTACTATGGGTCAAGGTCAAAAAATTTAAAAACTACTGAATTAAATCACATTACCTCTCTTTCCCAATCTTAGGGAGATGCTTCTAACTTCTGAATTATGGCAAATTTCTCATTTTATGGAATATTTTCCACAATGTCTAGGGCATCATTCCATACAAAATCTTTTTTTTTTTCAAATAATGACTGAATCTAAGATGTTTGAAGTATTTTCCACAAACTATACCAATCCTTCTAATAATTATGGTGTAGTATATCAAAGTGATCCCCATTTATTATTTCCTAGGATTTTGGAAATATGGGGAATTTGGGAAATATGGGGAATGCTAGGGGAAACTGATCCAAGCATAAAGGCTACATGGAGAGAGAAAGGAAACAAAGGTTTTAATCCTAACTTTGGAAGCAGTCAGTGCCAGAGAATCCAGTTTTAGATAAGCAGATACATTTATGGGGAACCCAGACTACAGATCCTTACATCTAACCTCTCTCCCTGGAGACTGTTAGTAAGCTTACTGAATTTGCTTGTTCCTTCACTTGGGATCTCTGACCATGTGTCAATGTGGGGTTCAACACACTGAGTGTTGCACACATAGGTCTCATTATACAAGACACTGCTGGGAGAATGACAGAATAACCACAAGTCAGCTCTGGCCTATAATGTTTCCTGTAAGGGAACATCAGTTGTAAAAGTAGCCAAAAAAAAAAAAAAAAGAAAGAAAGAAAAAGGAAGAGTAAAAGAGTAAATAGAGTCAGAAGTGACAAGAGCATATATTCTTGTGTCCTCTGACTTTTTTTTTTTTAAAGATTTGTTTATTCATTTTGAGAGACTGTGTGTGTGTGTGTGTGCAAGCAGGGGGTGGGGCACAGGGAGAGAAGCAGACTCCCCACTGAGCGGCAGCCCAGCTTTGGGCTTGATCTCATGACCCTGACATCATGACCTGAGCCAAAATCAAGAGTTGGATGCTTAAGCGACTGAGCCATCCAGGCGCCCCTCCCCTGACATTTTTTTATGCCTCTTTGGATCTCTAGTTATTTCTGTAGTGATCTACCCATAACAATAGTTATCTGCAGTGTACTTCTCCATCACATAATTCTGTTCCTTAGGATTTTCTTCCCTTTCCTAGTAGATGTATCTAAGAAATAGCCAAATAATAACCCACAAAGGCTTAGACCTTTAGGATCTATAGTATCCGATGGACTGAATTGAGCTAATGTTTCTTATTGAATCTATCACACCATCGATGGTAGGATGCCCAAGTATTTCATTCATCAGTAAAGGAAAAAAAAAAAACCCTTCAATTTAACTGTGGCACATTATCTATTTTAAGACCATCCCAACCCCAGAAAGACTAAAATAAAAAAAGAAAAAGTATATCTTAGAGTCTATGAAACATGGATTTTCCCCCCAGGAAGTAAATTTCACTACAATACATATATCCTAAGGCATGCCATCATGAAGGAGCACAGTTAAGAAATTGTAGTAATGATAACGACAACAACCAAACAGAAACTATTTATTAAACCACCCCCTAGCAAAGCAGGATCCGAATTTTTTTCTCAAGTAATTTTTTAATCCCTCCTGGACATCAACCATGGCGATTGCTATACTCTACATCAGCTAGGGTCTTCTGTGATACAGATACCAAGACCAAACCGGCTGGTCAAGAGGTTTATTTGGGGAAAGGTCTATAAAGGAGAAAGGGGGAGGGAGAAGTAGAGGGAGGCATGGAGAGCCTTTGGAACTGACACTGGTCTGACACCTTTAAAGTGAGAGAGGAAAAGAGGAAGAGCCCCAAACTGCAGCACAACTGATGAAGTCTCTGCCAGGCCAGTGGGGAGTCTCCAGCAAAGCCTTCCCATTAGAGATGTCCCATGTGGGGCCCAAAAGTCCTGGCTCTGATCCCCTGGTCATGCTCAGGCATTGGCTGGGAGCAGCTCTGGTGGAGTATGGCCTCTGCACGAACGGGGCCGCAGACCCCAATGTGCAGCTACTGGAGGTTCTCAGACCATGGCTTTCCTTGAAGCAGCTTCCCTGAAAGAGAGAGGGAGTAGAGCACCCCCATGACTGCTGCATTGACACATGGAGGGCCACTCTGCTTCCCATAGTTACAGCGGCTGTCTCATGTCCTCTGATCTTCCCATGTGTCACCTTTGTTATCATTGACATCTGCTGCTGATGTCTTCTCTAAAAAGACGCTACGTGCCCACTTTTTCTACTTACATCTTGGAACCAGGCACACTGATCCCTAAGAGATGACATAGCCTGCATGGTACCACCAGCATTCCGGGTCACCTAACCCACCAAACTGGGATTCCTAGTTTTTCCACAAGTCCACACAGGGCTGCTCCTCTGTTTCCAGAGTGGCCCTGTTGAGTGTGCAGACTAGGACACTGCCCCTCCCCACTCCCCCTTGTCTGCATAATCATTATGGAACAAGCTCCAAATTTTAAAAACTTCGAGGCTTAGAAACCTTTGTGAGGAGACATTCATGAGATGAGTTCCCAGGTATTTTATGAAATAAAAAAACCTGTATTCAAATAATATTTCACAATCCAATGCGAAGAAGCCCATAAAAGCTTGAAGGATGCAATTCTGAACCTATTTACAGGATGCACTGGCAAAGACAGACAGAATCTGTCTGTATTTGACCTTGAACAAGTTATTTGACCTCTCTGATGTCTGTTTCTTCCTCTATAAAATGAAGAGGGTGGGCTAGATAATCCTTGAGGCCTCTGAAGTACTAACTGAAGTACTAACATTCTACGAAATAAAAGTCAACTTAGAGATTAATTGGGTTTCTGAGCCTCGAGCAATTAATTACACTGTCGCTGCCCTTTAACAGACCCATCACAGAAGAAAATTAGATTCAACTGACAGATTTTAATCTTCACCAACTCATGTTGAATTGAAGTCCAACATTATCGTTTAAGATTTGCAAAGTAATGCTTTCACAAAGGTTCAATAGCTTTCTGGGCAAGGATTTTGACCTGATAGATGTATTATAATACCAAAACCATTCTTCTCCATTTAAAAAATAGTCATTTTGCGGACTTTTTTTCTATATTCAGAACCTCAGCAGGCACTCTACCAGAATTTTATAAAATGATCAAGAGTGGTTTTGTGAAATTCTTTACCCACTTCTGAAGTGCTCAAGGGCATCTGTGATCAGGGACTCTAGTTTTGCCCACACCTACTTCATCTAATTCCATTATGTTTTTCTTACTTTTGTTTTCCTGCTACATTGCCTTACTTTGGGTCAACATTGAATTATTAGTAGAAGAACATCTTGGTTAATTTTCTACCCCCCCAAAAAAAAATCTGTTTTGATTTCCAGTTAATAAGGAAGTATTTTACATTATCTTCTTTTAAAAATGCCTATTCATTTCAACAATGCTGATATTTTCCTACTCTTTCCTTAAATATAGCCATTTATATCTAGCTTAGATTTTAAAAATTAAATCCCACAATTTTGGGTTATTGGACTTTGATTTCTGATGTCTAGTTTCTACTTTTGGGTCCTGTCCACTTGTACTGGTACTATCTCCAATATAAAGGTATAGAGAATAATATGAACACCCCTGTTTCCATAAGAAAACTGATCTAAGAAAAACTGTGGAAGCTATTTTTGTACACACTGTACATATTCTGGTCTCATTTCTCCCTCTTGAGATAACACTATTCTATATTTAATAGCACTTCTCATTCCCATGCTTGTCTTTATACTTTTAATATCTCTAAAAATGTGATATTATTTTGCATATTTAGTAAGACTGAGCCATACTTCCTAAATTGCTTTTCAATCCACATGTTTGTGAGATCACAGCATGCTATTACATGTACACCTACTTTGTCTTCTCCGAGCTATGGTTTATATGTTTACTTTCTCTAAAATGACTTTTAATGCATGGAATTTTAAAATCCAATGTAGTCAATTTCATCAAATATTTCCTTTACGTCTAATGTGGGGGTTTTTGGCCTTATTTAAATACTCTTTTAGTAGTGTGAGATCGTAAAGCTTTTCGTGATCTAACTATAATTCACCTGGGATTTATCTGTTCTGTATAATGTGAGATAGGTGTATAATTTTATTATCCTTTTGTCCATATGAATAATCGTTGTTCCAGTATCATTATCTTTCCCTATTGATCTGTAATGCACCAATTTTAGTTTTTTTTTTTGTTTTGTTTTTTGTTTTTTTTTTTTTAAAGATTTTATTTATTTATTTGACAGAGAGAGACACAGCGAGAGAGGGAACACAAGCAGGGGGAGTGGGAGAGGGAGAAGCAGGCTCCCCGCAGAGCAGGGAGCCCGATGCGGGACTCGATCCCAGGAACCTGGGATCATGACCTGAGCCGAAGGCAGTTGCTTAACCAACTGAGCCACCCAGGCGCCCCACCAATTTTAGTTTTAATTACTACATGTTTATAGTAATACTCACTACCTGGTAGAGCAAGGCTTTACCTGATTTATTTTCTTCAGATTTTTCTTGGCTACTCTTTGCCCTCTATTCTTCTATATAAATTTAGATTACTGTTGCTAAATCCCATGAGAAAAAAGTATTGGGAATTTGATTGGCATTTCATCAAATCTATGGATCAATTTGGAGATAAAACAATGTCTGCATGTACATGGTACATCTCAATAGCTTTTTTTAAATGTCCTTTAATTAAGCTTTAAATTTTTGTCTATAAATATTTTGTGCCTCTTCTCATTTATTACCAGTTAAATTCTTTGTTGCTGTCATAAATAATATCTATATCATTGAAGGTCCAATTAGGAAATGCACCCTCATATTAGGTCATTTACAAAGATGTAGGCAGGGTTTAAGCAAACCAGCAGGGATTATCTAGTACCTAGGGGACAGTAAGGTTAGAGAACCATTACTACTCCTAAACTTAAAGGGATGGGAAGAAGGCAATTTTCTAGAACACAAAGACAGAAATAGCTATGTGGGGAGAGCCCTCTGATGGGAGCTGTGACCTTTGATAGAGGGATATAGCCAACCAAGAACAATCCCACAGGGAGAGAGATGAGGTAATATAATCCCATCATCTTTTCCTCGTCCCTTGGATCTCCTGCTGGTGCTACCACTTACTGAACCTAATGAGAAGCAGGAGAACAAGGGAGCCTGATACTGCAGGTCAGTATCCCAAGGTACTGCCAGTGTAGAGAAAGGTGAAGAGTGAATCTGGAGAGGCAAATAGATGTCCAACACTGTGTCTTTTTCACAATTTTCTATATAGAAATGAAAATTATTTCTGTATATTGACTTTATATCCACTAGTCTTGCTGAATTCCATTTTAAATTTTAATCACTTATCTGTACATCTTGAGTTTTCTGTTTGTAAACATCTTTTTCTTTCCTTATGCCATTTTTAAAAAGATTATTTATTTTTTGAGAGAGAGAACAAAAGCAAGAGAGAGCATGAAGAGGGGGAGGGGTAGAGGGAGAGGGAGAAGCACTGAGCCCGACATGAGGCATGATTCCAGGACCCTGAGATCATGACCTGAGCTGAAGGCAGACGCTTAACCCACTGAGCCACCCAGGCACCCCTCTTTCCTTATACCATTTAAAAAATTTTCTTCCCTGGGGCGCCTGGGTGGCTCAGTTGGCTAAGCGTCTGACTTCAGCTCGGGTCATGATCTTGGGGTCCTGGATGGAGCCCCTTGTTGGGCTCCGTGCTGTAGGTGTTTTATTCCCTTGTTTGTGAATTTTCATACTGAATGGAAATTTAAATATTATCAATTAATTTCTACATTCAGAGAAAAAGGGTTTTTTCCTCATTAGTTTCATCACAATATTTTTTTTTTAAAGATTTTATTTATTGGACAGAGAGAGACACAGTGAGAGAGGGAACACAAGCAGGAGGAGCGGCAGAGGGAGAGGGAGAAGCAGGCTCCCCGCTGAGCAGGGAGCCCGATGCGGGACTCGATCCCAGAACCCTGGGATCATGACCCGAGCCGAAGGCAGACGCTTAAGGACTGAGCCACCCAGGTGCCCCTCATCACAGTATTTCTAATAATATTCTTACTTCATTGTTTTGTAGAAGTGGGTGTGGGTGGGCCTGTAACCTGGACAGAAAACTTTCTAGCTCAATTAACCTTGGGTACACTGATTCAAAACATACTGTGTTAAAGTAGAAAATATTTTATCTTATTTTTGTTATTAAAGAAACAAAAGATGGAATTAAAATGAGTTTAAACAAAATGTATTTGATAATTTTATTATATAAAGTATACTAGATTAGATTTTTCTGCCAACACTCATACTTGATGAGTATTTCCTTGAATATTCATAATTTTGGATTGTGAGCTCATCTTTAAAGAAAGTTCATTTGTGGGCATACTGTGGGGCCTAGGTTACAGATCTCTCTCCCAATAGGAGGCTTAATTTTTGTTCCAGAGATGCAGCTATGTAACTAACTTAGAACCACTTTTTTTTTTTTAAAGATTTTATTTATTTACTTGCCAGGGAGAGAGAGAGAGAGACCACAAGCAGGGGGAGCAGAAGACAGAGGGAGAGGGAGAAGCAGACTCCCTGCTGAGCAGGGAGCCCAACATGGGACTCAATCCCAGGACCCTGGGATCATGACCTGAGCCGAAGGCAGACACTTAACTGACTGAACCACCCAGGCGTCCCTCAGAACCACTTTTTAAATGCTTATTTCTAGGCTTGGTTTGGGGAAGGGGGCTGGGGTATCTGGAACAATATATGTGAAAGAAGAAAAAATAGGAAAATATAATCATTGTGGGTAGCAGTCATTTCACATTTTAAATTACCCCAAATAGTAAGCATAATCTTGTTAGTGTACATAAATTTTGTACAAGTATTTGTCTCTGTGCTTGGCCCTTTTAGGTTGTTTTTGCCACAAATAGATGACCTGATATTTAGACAAGGGGTGAATTAGCTGGATATCACTGGCATAACACAGTGGTTCACAAACACCAGAAACATTTCTGGAACTTTAAGTACAGCTGCTACATGTCAAAGATGAAGTTATATCCTTACTTCACATCATATATGCCATATACAAAAATTAATCCAAGATGAAACAAAGACCTAAACCTAAGAGCTAAAACTATAAAACTCTTAGAAGAAAACATAGGAGGGAAAAAGGTTCAAGACACTGGATATGACAATGATTTCTTGGAAAGGACACCAAAAGCCCAGGCTACAAAAGAAAAAAAGACAAACTGGACTGCATCAAAATAAAAATGTTCTGTGCAAAGCACAATAATCAACAGAATGAAAAGGCAACTTACAGAATGGGAGAAAATATTTGCAAATCATATATCTGATAAGGAGTTAATACCTAGAATATATGAAGAGCTCCTACAATTTAACAAAAACCAAGCATCCAATTTTAAAAATGGGCAAAGGATTTGAATGGACATGTCTCTAAGGAAGAAATACAAAAGGCCAAAAAGCACTTGAAAAAATGCTCAACATCACTAATTATTAGAGAAATGCAAATCAAAACCACAATGAGATCACCTCACACTCATTATGATCACTACGATTTAAAAAAAAAATCCAAACCAGAAAACAAGTGTTGGCAAAAATATATAGAAATCAGAACCTTGTGCACTCTTTTTTTTTTTTTTTAAAGGTCAAAGTTTCTTTTTTTTTTTTTTTTTTAAGATTTTATTTTATTTATTTGACAGAGAGAGAGAGACAGCTAGAGAGGGAACACAAGCAGGGGGAGCGGGAGAGGGAGAAGCAGGCTTCCCGCAGAGCAGGGAGCCCGATGCGGGGCTCGATCCCAGGACCCTGGGATCATGACCTGAGCCGAAGGCAGACGCTTAACGACTGAGCCACCCAGGCGCCCCAACCTTGTGCACTCTTGATGATAAGGTGAAATGGTACAGCCACTGTGAAAGAGTTTGGTGCTTTCTTAAAAATTAAAAACAGAATTATCATATGATCCCCACCATACCCTTCTAAGTATATACCCAAAATAATTAAAAGCAAGGTCTTCAAGAGATACCTGTACACCCAAGTTCATAGCAGCATTATTCACAATAACCAAAAGGTAGAAGTGTCCACTGTTGAATGAATGGATAAACAAAATGCGGTATATACACACAATGGATATTATTGAGTCTTATTAAAAAAAAAAAAAGGAATGAAACTGACAAATGTCACAACAGGGATGAACCTTGAAGACATTATGCTAAGTGAAATAAGCCAGTCACAGAAGGACAAATACTATATGATTCCACTTATATAAGGTACCTAGAGTAACCAAAATCATGAAGACAAGGTAGAATGGTGGTTGCCAGGGGCTGGGGAGAGGGGAGGTGGGAGGAGTGGGGAGCTGTTTTCTAACAGGCACAGACTTCCAGTTGCACAAGATGAAAAGAGTTCTGAAGGTGGATGGTGGTGACGGCTACATAACAATGTGAATATAGTTAATGCCACTGAACTGGACACTTAAAAATGGTTAAGATGGTCAATTTTGTTTTGTTTATTTTATACATTTTTTTAAAAATGTGTAGATGAATGAGAAATAATGTTTAACTCCTCAAAATTTGTTAAAGCTTGACGGCTGGAAAAAACACCCATGAATTGTATCATTTATTCAGACTGAGTTTATACCTGTTACTAACTTTCTTCAAATAAGAGAAACTACGTTATTGGTAATCACATTGCCCTTGGGAGTCATTGTCTCCACTACTGACTATAAAAATCTTTTAGCATCAATTGACAAATGTCTCAAGTGGATGCATGATACCGTGTCAGAGGTAGTGGAAATTTTACTAAACACCGTGGAGATGTGTTCCCAACACTAAGGAAACAGAGTTGAGATCATTTGGACTCATGAATGCAAAGTAGAAAAAAATGCACATATTTGATAGATTTTAAAGGCATTTGCCTATTAACTTTTTTTTTTTTTTAATCATCCTCCTTTTACCTTCACTCAGAATATCCACCTACTATATAGCTGGTTCATAGTGAGCATTCAATATGTATTTGTTGAATAAATATGGAGCATAGTCAACTAGAAAAAACAATATTATATATAAGAAATTCCTCTCTAGTACATAAAAAAAAATCAATAGGCATTCTAACATAGAAGTTTAAGATTTCCAAATTAAATACCTAAAATATGGAAGAGGAATGCTAGAAGCAGTCCAGAGACACATTCCTTCTGACCAATTAATAATACCTTAGTGGAGCAGAACCTCACTAAGCTGGCTTCCAGGTCAAAATTTGAAATTCTGTTGAGTTTTTTGACAAACAAGGGATTATTACTTACATAATTAGTACTTTCTTGTGAGAAAAGCAGGTTGTTGAGTTTGGTGAGTCCACATCTTGTTCTGCTCAGCCAGGGAAGATTTTTTGGTGTAGGGAAGTCCAATTCCTTGACTGGCGTGTGTCTTCTGTGATTGACAGAAATAGCAATTCCTAGACTTCCATTGACAGCAACAGCCACTCCTACCTTAACATTTATTACCTTTGCCACACTAAGTTGTCTAATACAGCTCCCAGGGACATCAAACTTTAAAGAGGGAATCTATCTCATTGGTTTCAACTCTGTATGGAAACTATTTTTCTTTATTGCTATTTACTTAATTGTACATATTCAGAGAATTCTCAGCTCAACCAGGGCTAGCTGTCCCTCTCTTAGTTCCAGAAATGTCCAAGTAATTCTTAACCTCATCTTATACCTGTGAACTTATTCCTAGCAAATAATAATAACACCTAATGTTGATTATTTTTTTACTATGCACCATCAACACTTCACATTATCTAATGTGATGTTTTTAACAACTCTAGAAATGGCACTATGGTCCTTGTTAATTTAGAGAGGAAGAACCTAAGGACCAGAGGAGATAATTTGGGATGCCTAAGATAAAAAAACTTAAACGATGAAGCCAGGATTTGAGAGTCACATGCCAAGCCATTGGACCATATTGCCATCCAAACGAAACATTGAACATAGCCTCCTCAGCAATAACCAAAGCTGCAAGGAAGCAGTGAACATCCCTCATCATCCACAGGTGCTGGAAGTAGTACAGGGAGAGGGAGAGGAGCCTAAGGACCAACTGGCACCAACTCTGAGTCCCAACCACAACGTCGGAGCTCCAGACAAGTACATCAGTTCTGTTAAGAATCTATTATTTGCTTAATGTTTGCTCAGACCTATGCAGAATATACTAAGTATAACTTCCTTCCTTGCTCTTTCATGTCCACGTTTTTTTGCAGAGAGATGAATAAGGTAGGTGTAATTTAGTCCTATTTCAGAGACTAATCTTGCCAGCGTGAAAGACCACCATAGAGAGAGGATTCTTTTGTTTGTATCTGCTGGCTAGGCCTGAGCAATAAAGCCTACAATCATGGATCTTATTGTCTCACTTACACAATAAAAATCTTTTTTTTTTCCCTCATGTGGGCCATTTCAGTTTTATTTCCCACCTCTGAGGCACAGAACACATTAATTCTCAATTATGCTTACTCAGGACCCCAATCCACAGTCCTTACATAGACAAAACTGTAATGAGAAGCCTGAATAATTAGTTCCTTTGACATCATCCAGGCTGAGGGATTTATTTTGTTTGCTTGTTTGTTTATTTATTTTAAGGAAAACTCCTGGGACTTGGATTCAGTGGTGTATGCAGGATTAATGAGAGCGGAATTTTACCTTTCTAATCAGCCAGACTGGCCACTGCAGATGGCTAAGAAATAATCCCAGGACGCTGGTGCATCCTGTGAATGCTTCACAAAATGTTAAATAAGAATGACATCGACAAACAACAATCTTATCTACATATAATTATAACATATGTTAGGAACAGAAAAGTTAAAGTATTCCAGAAGTACCGCATTAACAAGAAAAGACTTCTCAGTAGTAAAGCCAATTCAGTAGAGACTCTCAGTACATAATTTATCCAACTGTCTTTCAATAGATACTAAGAATAATGTTAGCAACCAAAAAGGGACATCAGCATGAAAGCACTAGGTGTAATGGATTCTGTGTGGTGTCGCCCAGACCTGTCTTCGGGTAGTGCTGTCAGCGGGCAGCACTCAGCGGTCAGGCTGGTCCAGAAATTGCCCTTGGCTACACAGCACCCTCTCCACCCAGGATCAGCTTGCATCCACTGTCTGGTTGATGTGAGAATATGAAAGCCTAGCCTCCTCACTGCAAGGGGAGTCGACTGTAAAGGGCCATTTCAGCTCCTCTGAAGAGCTCCCCAAAGGGTGAGCTGAGGCCTTCGTTGAGACTGCACTGAGCTCAGCTTTTCCGGCTACGCAGTTCTGCCTCCTTCCCTTCCCAAAATGTTGATCCCAAGGGTACCTACTTTCTAAAGCATACTGTGCATGCTAGTCTCCATCTCTGAGTTTGCTTCTCACAGAACACAAATTTTAACACTAGGGAAATCAAATTCTTTGTTTCTAACATGTTATTAAAATATAAGTATTATAATAAGGAAATAGGTTTTTAACCAGCATTTAATAACATATTTTTTAGGCATTTTAAAATCCCCTGGTACAGAAGTACTTTCCTGTGGCTCTAGGTCGAGCTGGTTGATTCATTGTGATAGAAAGATCAGATGGGAGAAGAGCATTAGAGGTAGACTACCAAATTGTCAAGTCCCCACACTCGGGAAGTAACACTGGGGATTGGGAATGGAACTGGAAGTACACAGGGGAGAGAGACATTAGGAGGTTGCTAGTCCCAACAGAATCCAAGAGGAAGTTTCTTGTTAAGGCCGATAGCCATTCAGCTTTCTAAAGGACCAATTTCCTCAAATATCACTGTCAAAGGCATTACGGCATGGTGAAGAAAATTTAGTATGAAAATCATCTGCCTTCCCTCTGTTCTTAGTCCCCTCAGCTCTCGGTCTGGTCTCTCAGAAAAATCTTCCCTCCCTCATCTTTTATTAGTCAATAGACACATGCTGAGTGTATTTGAATTTTAGTAGAGAATTCTATGGAAGGTGAAAACCTTTCAATTCAATGAATCTGAATTGCCAGTGGGAGAGTTTCAGACACCATGAGTACAGGAAGAAAGGAAGTTTGAGTGGGTGAGGTGGGGGACAGTCTGCCCAAAGACTAAGCCAGATACTCTCCTAAAACACCTTTAATCGAGTCTTGAATTCATCATCCCTTGTGCTGAGATTATTCATCCACCTCACAGTGACAATTTGGTAGGACAATCTGCTTCACTAGCAGTTTGAATTTCAACTCTGGATTTAACAATTCACTCAGCAGATAATTATTGAGAACCTACCAAGTGCCGGAGAACCAGCAGACAAACAAACCAGCAACAAAACAGACAAGGTCCCCACTTTCTATGGGGGGGCAGAGAAATGAACACAAATAAATATTTCAGCTGATAAGAGAATAAAGCAAGGTTAAGATAGGGGACCATGGTGATCATTTTTGCCTTGAGGGGCTGGGTCAGTAAAAACATTTCTGAAGAGGTAACATATGAGCACAGGCTTGAATGATCATCATCAAACCATGTGAAGATTTAGGTGAAGGCATCCCAGGCAAAAGCTGTGTTCCACAAACAGCAAAAATGGTGTGTAGCAGGAGCAGAGCAAATGAAGGGAGAAGGAGAAAAGGGTAAGAGTAGCAGTAAGGGAGATCATGAAAAACTTTGGAAGCCAAACTCAAGAGTTTGAATTTTGTTTTAAATGTGGTAGGAAACCACAAGGCACATTTTTATGGATGAAGAAATAGAATATGATGTATGTTCTTAAAGATCCCTCCAAGAGCTGTGTGAGGAGAAGCCTGTAAGGGAGCAAGTGTGAAATCAGGAACAGCTGGGAAGCCACAGCAGTAGAGCAGGCAATGGTTAAGAAAGGTGGCAGGAAGCGGTTGGGTCTAGAATGTATTCTAGAAATAAAACTAGCTGAACTCGGTTGTGGATTAGATGTGGGGAGTGGCAGAAAGAAAGGAGCCAAAGATGGCCACCAAGTTGTCTTTGCCAACACAACTGGACAGAGGATACTATCAACTGAGATGGAGGATACTGGGGAGGAATAGATTGGGAAGTGAGGACAAAAGTCAAGATTTCCATTTGCACCCGTTAAATTTGAGACGTCTGTACCCTAGTGGAGATCTCAAATAGGCAGTTATATATGTGAGTTTATAGTTCAGAGGAGAAGCTGGGGCTAGAAGTACACAGGTCAACATAGTAAGGATGGTCTTGAAACCCATCGGCCAAGGGGGACAACCAAAGACGGGAAGAGATTTAAGACTAAGCTCCGTGGAACACTAATACTTGGGACAGTGGTTTACAACACCACTGGAATCCTTAAGAGAGCTTTAAATAAATATTGAACCTGGACCCACCCCTCAAAGATTCTAATTTAATTGGTATGGGGTGGCACTTGAGTATCAAGAGATTTTAAAAAGCTTCCCGTGATTCTAATGTGCGGCTGGGGCTGAGAACCATTGACTTAAAAATTGGGAAGAGGAGGTTGAGCCAGAATGACTAGAATAAACTGAGCCATCAGCAAGATAGGAAGAAATTCAAGTCTTGGAAGTGAAGGGAATATTCCAAGAATGGATTGGGCAGCTGTGTCAAATCCTGATGAGAAGTAAAACAAGAGAGGGGAGACAAGGGCAAGAAGGGTGGAAATGATGCAAACATGATGAGGTTGTGAGGATGAGGGCTTGCCCACATGAGTTACAGGGACTGCATAGTGAGGAAGTAGAAGCAGCTGCTGTCTCCTGAGTTCCCTCTGCCCCAGGACCAGGACCACCCTAGTCCTGGGCTCAGAACCAGAGACTCCAGCTGCCCCTTGTCCAGCAGCTGGGATATCCAGTGCCCCTCAAGTAATACCATCGCAACTATCTACTCATAAAGCTGGTCAACATTTACTGCTCAAATGCATTTAAAACATGCTGAGCACTTACATATGCTAGTCATTGTTAAGCAGTGGGGATATAAAGCCAAATAAGGTACGCTTCTTGCTTTCACAGGATTTTCAATCTATCAAGGAGGGTCACAAATAATTACAACAGAATAGTAATCTTGATTCAACATCCACATTGTCAATCTACTTTCCATTCCCATTTCCACTAATCTGGTGTAGGCCTTGAAAATGATAATGGTGTTCTAGCCGGTCTCCCTGTGTGCAGTCTCTCCCTTGCCACTCTTGTTTAAAACTTGCCGCCAAATTCCTCTTCCTAAAGCACAAGTATGTTCATGTCATTTGTTGGTTGAGGAAGCATTAATTGAGCACTTACTAAGCATAAAAAGAAATACCGGCTTGTCTCCTAGAACATAGGGCCAGTTTCTGGTTCAAAAATCCCAGGTGGGTAATCTCAATTCAAAGTGACCTTAGCAGTTATCCAGTCCATGCATGAGTCCTCTGTACAAATTTACTCAGAAATCATAAGTAGATGGCTAGATAAAAGCACATTGTGTACTTCAACACCTTCAAGGATGGAGAATTCGCTTTTTAAAAAGGAGTTCAATACATGTTCAAGAAGTTAGATATTTTTCTAAGTTCTTCCTTCAGTAGGGCTTCCTGCTCACCCATTAGAGGGCAAGCTTCCTGGCTGGCATTCAAGGCCTGCTGTCAGAGGACCCTAAGGCATCCAGTCAGCTTCTGATGTTCTTCTTCAAGCTTCCTTCCCCAAATGTGCTTTCACAACACTACACACTTCACCTGTTCAAATCCTTGAAGATCAGGTTCAAGTGCTACCTTCTCCATAAAACCATCCTGAATCCCTCAGCTCACATACTACCTCCCTCACCCGAGATCCCTCAGACTTACCTTTACCTTCTTTATGGTTTCCACTTTTAGTGATGGGAGCACAGGTCGTTTTTCATGCCTCACTGACAGGTGCATGAGAGATGGGCCCATCTGGTCAGCACCTCTGACTCCTCCACAGCGCCCAGCACAGGGACTTAAAAGTTTCCGTAGACACTTGTGGAATGAATAATGCAGCTATTCTCTGGATCTCTTTCCCATTTTTCAAAAGGGGGAAAACTATATTACCTTTGCTACGGAATCTAATATGCTGATTCCCCGGTTTAAAGTATTAGGCACCTATTGTGTGCCTGGTATTATAGGTTTCCCATTTCAAAGACCCAACTGTATTTGCAACAGCATGGGTGGATCTGGAGGGTCTAATGCTAAGTGAAATAAACCAGCAGAGAAGGACAAACACCAGATGATTTCACTCATACGTGGAATCGAAGAAACAGAGCAAACAAACAAAGAGAAAAAGAGACAAAAAAAATAAACTCTTAAATACAGAGAACTGCTGGTTGCCAGAAGGGAGGTGGGTGGGGGGATGGGTGAAAAAGGTGAAGGGGACTAAAGGTACACTTATCTTGGCACCTGAAACCAATTGTACACCTGAAACTAATACAATAGTAACTATACAGGAATCTTTAAAAAATAAATTTAAAAAAAGAATTGCGATGGGGCAGGGAAAACAATACATATGAAACAATTATCTTATAAACTGAATATAATAAAATGTCAGTTGTAAGCAGCAGGAGATAACAGAGCTCATAAAGGGAGAAGTATGTGATCAACAGTCACTCTGGAGGGGTAAAAGGAAGAGAACTAGTTGAACTGGGCTTTGAATCCTCATTTAGTAGAGATGGTAGATCCCAGGCATTTTAGGGCTGAAACAAAGGTGGAGTCAGAGACACTAGAGGGAGCCAAGGCTTAAATCTGGAGAAAGCTTCCTGACTCCATCAGCCTCGGTTCACAGATTCTAAAGCATTTGCTTAGTAGACGGAGAATACGCTTTATCACACATTCAAATGCTTCCATTGGACAATTTTCAAAATTAAAACTATTTTGTGTCTATTTTCAATTTTTTACTGGTGTTAAACCTCTTTTGAGGAGATAAATATGAAGTACTTACTGTCTGTGCATTTCGTGTCATTTTTGCCAGTGATTATCTCCTGAATCTTAACTGTGAGCTTATCTAAGACATTTCACAACCCGTAACGGGGTCTTGAAGGTGGAAGCAGAGAAGGATTCTGTGGAACCACATTCCAATGACCTCCCTGCCACCTCAGACTGGCCAGAGCTGGGTTGTCATGGGACTACTGGTTCTCAGAGCTCTGGGCTGTCACATCACCAGCACAGGGGTCTAGAGGTTGTGGTATATCCTCTCCCATACCAGGCCTCTGGGACCTATTCCGGCACTGAGGTCACCCCTCTAGCCTCCACACTCGGTGCAAATCCACAAAAAGTCCTAAGCAAGGTGTGTTTTAAAGTACTTGGAAGTCCTGGGGCAGCTGTGTGAGCTCAGCCTGGCCGCATCACCCTGTTAATGCTGGCCTGATGGACAGGCAGCTGAGGCCAAGGCCCCAACCACGGGCCCTTGACGAGAGGGAGAAGTTAGAAGGTAGGAGAAAGTAAATTGGGCACAGCCCTGATTTGCCGCCTACCTCAAATAGGGTGACATTAAACAATATGGAATCGCACATCTACCAAAGGGTTAGAACTGGACCATATATTTTGCTGCATATAAATGTTCATTGTACTAAATTTTGGGATACAGGAACTTAAATAAGAAGTGAAAAGGATATTACAACTCTAAAGCAATAGTGAATTAGAATTGGCCACACCTAAGGGAGAAGAAGCCTGAGGGCCAAGAGAGAGGACACTCTGGGAAGCCCTGACTTGGAAGTTGTTCTCACATACCTACCCATGGTGCCGTCAGACAGAAGTCTAAGGAATCAGAAGGCATGAGGTCCTCACCAGCTGCTGGAGTGTCCAAGAAGCTCCCTTTTCATCCAGATGCCACTGTCAGAATTCCTCTTGATGTGGCTTTCACCCAAGAGCCATCTGAAGGAAGAATGAGGAGGGTGGGCAGGGGGCTGACTGGCAGAGGGGACTCAGAAGATTCCTGCCTATATGGTCTGAGTTTGCTTAGCCTCCTTCAGCTTTTCCCAGAAATAGCCTGGCTTCCCTCCATGGAAAATGCCAAGCCCTGAGGCAGAAAGAGGAGTGGGCAGCCCTCTGTTGTGTCTCCAGGGAAACCTTTTGAACCCTGTGATAACCAGGACCAGGCCCAAGGCAGGGTGCTCAATGTGCAGCACGTGGGGGCAGTGGGGAGCTGGGCCCACAGGAGTGCCTTGGTCTACTGTGCTGCGGCTGGGACAGGACAAGGTCAGAGCCTCTGCCAACTGCTAAAGGTTAAGGGGGACTGCAAGCTTCCCTGCACTTGCGGGAGCGGGGGGGGGGGGGGAAGTGAAACTGAGAAAGGAGAGGAAAGAGACAACCCTCTTCATGAGCCAGGAGCTGAGACAGTCACATCAAGAGGCACTCCCATTCTGGTGGATGAAAGTATCCCCTTCAGCAAACCCTCAGGGGACTCAGCATGGATGGTAGCCACCACGACAGTGTTCTCAGCTGACTCCTGCAGGCTGGTTTTGAGCTGGATGTGAAGCTTGGTAAAGGCCAAAATACATCACCACTTGTATACTCTTCCCCACTCCCACACGGCGAATCCTTCATCAGGTTTAGGGGCCACCGACTCGGCAAACCAGCCTTCAGTTCCTCAGCTGACCCATTACCTCCCTCCCGTGAGATCCCTCAGGCTCATTTTGCCTTCTTAATGGATTCCACTTGTGCTAATTAGGCCACACATCCTCTTTCTCAGGCGTCACTGGCAGGTGCGTGAGAACTGAGCCCTTCTCTGTCTCCTCCACCCGGCCCAGCACGGTGACTCGAAAGTTTCATGAGACGTTTGTGGAGTAAATAAAGCAGCGATTCTCCAGATCTGTTTCCTATTCTGTTAGAGGAAGGTTTCTACAAGCTCTTCTTTTCAGATCCCCAGTTTAGATTACGTGTGAGCCACCTGCTGCCTGTCTGACACTGTGTGTCTCTCATTTCAAAGAAGACACAAATGTGATCTTGTTGTGGTCACACAACATACAAGGAGTAATTACATTATGAGACTGAATATAATAAAATGTTAAATTGTAAATCACAAGAGGAGCTCAGAGGAGGGAGAGACAGACTGGCGTAGTCCAGTGAGAACTTGGAGGGCTGACAGGAAGACTAGTTAGTTGAACCGAGCTTGGAGGAAGGTGGCTTTGCACGGGTCAGCAGCCCATGGATGTTGCGGCCCTTGCCCTTGAACGTCTTGTCCGTGGAGCTCTTCACCGCTGGTTTTATCACTGAGTAAACTAGAGGCAAGACGGGAGCCAGGAGCGGCCCCTGGCAGAACAGGACACCATCTGCCTGGCCGTCCAGTCTTTGTGCTGTTCTGCAAGCCTCCCAGGCAGAAGTTGCAGTCATTGTTGAGGAGGATCTTGGATTTCTGCTACCCAGACCTTGGGAAAACTGGGGTGTGGGGTGGGTGGGAGTCCTCCTTGACTTCATCCCCCCTTCTCAGCTAAGAGGGAGTGAGCTTCCCTGTAACACTTTCCACATAGATCTTGCCCTGATCATCCAGGATGGAAGTTTCCACCTTCTTTTGGGGCTGTCCATCCGTTTACCCTTGCCACAATATGTGGGGTGTCTTTTACATGGTTCCAGCATCCAAGTATTGGGGAGTGACTGTGGTGCTCAGCTGGTGGCCGTCTGAACTCAAATGTCCTCAGCTCAGGAACTCAAGATGCCTCTACACCCCCTGACTGAGATATGAGACTGGCCTTCTCCACAGTCCGGTCTGTGTCTGGTTTATCAGGTAGGAAGGACAGTCGTGGCCCCTCCAGGCAGGTGTAGCTTGTTGCTTTATCTGTCAGCATGAGTCAGGGGAGGAACAGAGTTGCCAAGAGACCAGTCTCAGGCCCCAGCATTGCTTTTTCATCGAGATATAACAATCGCTCTGGCACAGCACGGCCTGGGAGTCCGGCACACAGGCACCCACTAATCTGAGCACACGGGCTGGCCACGTCATGGCGGCATGCTTTATGGTTTCCCAGGGAGCTTCACTCCAGCGCCCACCACCACCACCACTTTCCCTCCCTGTGTGTATCTGTAGGTCTCTAATGCCTAGCAGAGAGCCTGGCACACAGAAGATGTCCTATAGGGACGCCTGGGTGGCTCAGTTGGTTAAGCGACTGCCTTCGGCTCAGGTCACGATCCTGGAGTCCCGGGATCGAGTCCCGCATCGGGATCCCTGCTCGGCGGGGAGCCTGCTTCTGCCTCTGACCCTCCCCCCTCTCATGCTCTCTGTCTCTCATTCTCTCTGTCTCAAATAAATAAATAAAATCTTTAAAAAAAAAAAAAAAAAAAGATGTCCTATAAATGATGCTAAATCCTGAGGGAGACACTTGGCAGACGAATGACACTAGCTAATGCAGCCTTAAAGGTATGGTATTACACAATGAAAAAAAAATCTTTGCTATCTCATTTTACAACAGTAAATCTGAAACCCCATCTTTCGGAAAATGTTGTCTCCACCATGATGCTCATGTCAATGATCCTGCTTATCAAATTCTGTTGAGCCAGTGTGGAAGGAGCAGCTCTCTGTAATCTATTTACCTTAAGGAGCTCAGTCACGTGCTCAGCTCACAGCCTGTTCATCAGGATGAAGGATGCTCTCTGGAGAGAGCAGACAGCAGGACAGGCCGAGCTCAGATGACAATCTGCCCTGTGGAGATTGACTTTAATGAAGCACAGAATAAACAGGAAGATTAAGAGGGTGCAAAAATCAGTGACAAGTTCTGAGTTCACCTCTACGTAGGAAGTGAAATGTTCTCCGTACGGCTGAGAGCTGTCTCTGGGTTATAGATGGGGGTGTCTGTTTGGTCACTAATGATCCCGTGCTATGTAGATCAGCCTCTGGGCAAGGAAAGAAAAGTTTTCTGTTAACTTACAGACCCACTTCTGTGCAATTTAAATTTACCCACAGTGTGATGGAATTTAGAGCGAGTAGAAAGATGGAGTTATTAAAGGGTTTGAGAAATTATTTAACAGGCAAAAATGTTAGCCTGATAGACAGGGGCTAAATATTTTTAATGTTGTTTTTTGTCCCTATGGTCCCTCCACTTTGTGCCAAGAGACCACGCTAACTCAGAGGTTTAGGACTCAGAGGTGTGCTCGGTCCTGCAGGGGTGGTTCACCATATGGAAGGGCTGAGTTCTTGGAATAAAACAAAAACAAAAACTGGTCTTCCTCCTAAAACAGTGCCATCTCCATAGGCCTTAATGGATTCTGACATTGTACTCTATATTGTTGAGCTTATCGTTTCATATGTGATTTTTCTTCAATAAACAAGAAGCAAAGTTTACAAAACAGCCAGAGGACACAGTCTAGAATCCACACTCATCTTTTGGAGATGAGGGTTTTATTATTTAGAGGATCCAAACGGGGATCTTTTCTTGTTTCATTGCCATTTCTTCTCTGAAAACATAGATGTTACAAAGTACTGCTTTGAGGTAGCGCATTCCGTATTCTTTAATCAAACCGTGAGAACTGGTGTGTGTCACACGCATGGACTATGTTCATGGGGCAGAATGTAAGCGTGTTGATAGTATTGCAACATTTATACCAGTAGATGGCACTCTGGGTCAAATGGAAACTCGAACCCGCCCGTTGCCCTGCGGAAACACGTACCGTGAAGACCCTGTACTAGTCAGCCAGGATGTGCCCAAGTGAAAATGTGTGACAATCCAAAAGTAACTCAAAATCATGTTTGCACGCTACTTTGGGAAAGCGGACGTGTGCGAGGATATAGAGTGATCAGAATACTGGAGTCAGAGGGATTAGTTGAGAACTCCTTGATGGAAGCGCTTCCTTAAGTAGAGTGTTCAGAATGGAGCGGAAGGGGCAGAGGCAGCAAGCAGCAGAAAACCCAGGTAGACGTGGCCCGGAGCAGCCCGAGAAGTGGTATGAGAAATAGGAGACCACTTCGGTCTACCGTGAGAACGTTATCTGATGCGGGCTTAAAGTCAATAGCGAATCGGGGCGCCTGGGTGGCTCAGTCGTTATGCGTCTGCCTTCGGCTCAGGTCATGATCACAGGGTCCTGGAATCGAGCCCCACATCGGGCTCTCTGCTCAGCGGGAAGCCTGCTTCTCCCTCTCCCACTCCCCCTGCTTGTGTTCCTGCTCTCGCTATCTCTCTCTCTGTCAGATAAATAAATAAAATCTTAAAAAAAAAAAGTCAATAGAGAATCTTCATACAATGGGAAGAAAGGGTGAGACACGGCTCAGGGGAGGTTGTTGAGAGCAAGAGAAACACTGAGCTTTGCAAAAATAAAACAGGCAAATGAAACATAGCCAAAGTTATGGATTGTATTTGATTTCACTTTTGATTGTTTATCACAGTAGATACAATTCAAAGCAGCCAACTGAGACAACATCTTTAACTTCTGATTTTATGTAAATTAAGAACTTGTGTTTCTATTTTACGTTATGTAATTCTGGAGACGGTAGAACTCATACTAGTCAGCTGTAAATGCTGAGTTTTCCACCTAGATGTGGTGGAAGACCCCGTGTGTCCCCAGCACTTCCCAAAAGCCACCCTTCAGACTTCAATTTTTTCTTACCTTCGTAATTTCCTAACCTTCTGGCTTGTCTCTTTCTGCAAAGTTGTGTGTATCGTTTCTGTATTTTGCCTAAGCTTAGGACAACAAGGTCAGAGTGCAAAGAGAGAAATGTATTTGTGGTTGGGATTTAGTTTGTATTTATTTTTAGAGCATTTGAGGCAATGCAGGAATCTTAATGGGCATTGTACTCTCTAATGCAAATTCATAGTTAAAGCAGTAAGGAGGTGTTTTAAATAATTCAGCAGAAACTGCACCAAATGAACAGTGAGTTAAAATCTCTTTACGATCTCAAGTATAGAAAACCATTAATGGGAACTATGTTGCTTAATAACAGAAAGTGTTTTCCATTCACCGTATGTTACCAGGACTATAACTAAAATAGTAATTTATTATAAGGATGAGTCTTTAAAATGCTGCGCTGAGGCCCCGGGTTCTGGAGCCACAGGCTGGGTCAGCACTTTGTGATTTTAAGCAGTGATATGCCTTGGGTAAGAGAAAGAGAATGAGGTCCATTAATTCTTTTTTTTAATTTTTAATTTTTTAATTTTTTTAAAGATTTTATTTATTTATTTGACAGAGAGAGACACAGCGAGAGAGGGAACACAAGCAGGGGGAGAGGGAACACAAGCAGGGGGAGTGGCAGAGGGAGAAGCAGGCTTCCCACCGAGCAGGGAGCCCAATGTGGGGCTCGATCTCAGGACCCTGGGATCATGACCTGAGCCGAAGGCAGACGCTTAACGTCTGAGCCACCCAGGCGCCCCGAGGTCCATTAATTCTTGATGTGCTTTAAACACAGAAACACTGTACTTTTTTTTTTTTTCCCTAGATGGGAAAAACCATCCTTAAACAAATAGGCTAACTACTCTGATTGGTTAGCTCTCTTCCAGATTAATAATAATGTCTCCCTCTCGATGTGAGCGAATGGATGTTCTGGACAAGCTGTCGTTGGGACAGGGCTTTGTAGTTTGCTGAAGAGAGAGGTTTCCATGGGGTCCCTGCCGCAGTCACCATTCTAACCAAGAGACCCAGTCTGCAAGAGGACTAGGTGAAGTTTAGCGTGCAGTCTGGTGGAAAGGAGCAGAGGAAATGTAGCTGTCATGCTGGAGGTCATGACCTAACCCTTGGTAGCCCGCCGCTCTCCCTAGCTCAGCCGGTCGGTCTCTGCCTGGCTGAGGTTCTCAGGGTCGCCGCCACTGCACTGCTCATGTGCTGGCCTCGGGATTTGAAGATAGTCCTTGGGCCATATTCCTTGACGTGAAAATGCGTGTCCTGTTCAAGTAAGTTTGTGCAACTGGACGGAGGTGTGGAGCTGAATTAAGTGGGGTGAGTAGTAAAAGACTAGAAAGATAGGAGGAAAGAGCGTTGCATTGTGGAGGGCCTTGAACACCTAGGGCTTGAGTTTTTTAGGAGCACGTTTGGGGTGGAGGCCACACACACACACACACACACTTACATTTAGTCCCAGTCGTTTATGACGTATTTTCCAAAGCAGTTGCAACTTAAATTTTTTATTTCTAACCATAAGCCATGAAAAGCATCTTATGGCCCCTAAAATATTCATGTGATTGCTGCTGTGTGTTCATGCTAGGACTGGAGGGCTTGCCTTCCACTCTACCTTAGCATAAAAGAAATCGTAGTAAAAATAATTGGCATGAAGCCATCAACTTGCTCATTTGCTCTCTTTCACTGTGAGACAATAAAGGAATTAAACGATGTCTCATTTGGCTTTACACATTTGCATACTTAAATGTTTGGATACTTCCCTGCTAAGTAAATTGAGCCTGATCAGACAAGCTAGTAGTGGTGAATACCTAGAATTTTCAAATGGATTAATTCTTTCTGACTGCGGATTACTAGTAATATTTTTAATTACTATATTATATTAATGGCATATTGTTGAATGGATGAAGCAGGTTAACCAAGCTATATGCTACCTGTGAGGACAAAAAGTTATATACATGCCACATATTTTTTTTTCTAGATACATGTGATACGGTAATATACACACAGAGATACACACACATCTAATAACCAGGACGTCACTATCTGTAAATACAAATTAAGTAATTTTAATATTTAAATGACCAAACTACAATAGCCCTGAGTCCTTTTCCTGCTTGATTATCCAGTCTTTTAAAAAGTTCACTTCCCAAAATATTTCTAAGGGCCCCAGGGGAGTTCACATGCATTAAAAAATATAAGTCTCAGGCCCAATGACTCCATTAATGTGGAACCCCCATCTACATTTCTGGTAAATTTGAGATTTACTCACACAAATCAAAAACTATGAAAAAAAGTGATTCCAATAAATTTAATATTTAAATAAATTAATTAATTAAATAAAATAAATAAAATTACTTATTCTTGCCAACCACAGCAGAGAGCTTTCTTGTTTTGTTCAGGAAGCAGCAGTTTGGAGGTGATAGTAAAGTCTTCTCTCTTCTTTGTGTTTTTCCACCATCCAAGATGTACCAAAGCAAAGCAGTTTGGTGCCCAAGTGTGGCAATTCATGAAATGTATGCATACATGTGCACACACACACACACACACATACTCTCACTTACATGTACATACACACATTACCTTTCTCTGGGTTATAGGCCATCCACTGGGCTTAAACTGGAGAAATTTTCTTTAATTTTCTTTAATTTTCCTTCCACTGGGAGGAGGCATTCAGCCAAACCTCAAGCATTTTCCTCCTTCATTCTCTGCTTCTACTTGTCTCACAACTGTAAATAAAATACATGTCTCTATAAGAATAAGTTATCAGCACAATATAATCATATTGGATACAGAAGGAAAACAATTCTCTCCCCCATCACTCAACTCATGCCCAATCTTCCTTTACTGACACTCACCCAACTCTGGATTAGGAGATTTTAAGTCCATATGGCGAACTTTTGTTCAGATTTTTAAAAAATCAAATGTAAAGAAGATTTAAATAATAAAACTAAGAACTTGAGTCTATCTACCTATCTATCATGTACCTATGATCTTTAAGAGAGAATATACTACTTCTTTTTCAAGTCTATGTGAAACATATATATACCAATAACAATGTAATAAGACACAGAGGAAGCCACAAGAAATTCTAAAGAATTAAATAAATAATATTACCTGACTGTATGCAAAAAAATCAGTATAGAAAGAAATCAGTAATAAGAAAAAAAATTTTTAAATGTACATGTCTGGAAACTAAAAGATATA
This sequence comes from Neomonachus schauinslandi, assembly GCF_002201575.2. Classification (NCBI taxonomy): domain Eukaryota; kingdom Metazoa; phylum Chordata; class Mammalia; order Carnivora; family Phocidae; genus Neomonachus; species Neomonachus schauinslandi. Next base: position 95,767,453 of record NC_058411.1, read on the forward strand.
CCCAAATCCTTTGGTCAAAAAGGAAACTTAGGGGTGCCTGGCTGGCTCAGTCAGAAGAGTGTGTGACTCTTGATCTTAGGGTTGTGAGTTCGAGGCCCACAGTGGGTCTACATAGAGATTACTTAAATAAATAAACTTTTAAACTTTTAAAAAAGGAAACTTAATAAAAGAGAGAGGGGGGCAAACCATAAAACAGACTCTTAACAATAGAGAATAAACTGAGGGTTGCTGGAGGGGAGGTGGGCAGAGGATGGGCTAAATGAGTGATGGGCATTGAGAAGGGCACTTGTGATGAGCACTGGGTGTTATATGTAAGTGATGATTCACTAAATTGTACTTCTGAAACTAATATTACACTATATGTTGACTAGCTGGAATTTAAATAAAACTTGAAACAAACAAACAAACAAAAAAACCTTAAAATTAAATGGTATTAAAAATATACCAGTTAAAATAACAACTTAGAATGAAATTTATAGATTTAATAAGCTTATATCTATCAGAAAACAAGAAAGACTTAAAACTAATGAGTTAAGTGCTTACCTCAGCAAGTTGGAAATGAACAACAGAGAAAGCCCAAAGAAATATGAAGGAAGGAAGTCATAAACACGAGAAATCAATAAAATACTGAACAATAGCAACCCTCCAAAATAGAGAAATTTCGCTAACACAAGACTTGAATTTTTTTAAGATCAATAAAATAGACAAGCTTCAGGCAAGAATGATAAAGAGGAAAAAAATGAGAGAGAGAAATTGCAAATAAGCAAAATTCAGAAAGAAATTAGAAATTTAAAATTACAGGGCGCCTGGGTGGCTCAGTTGGTTAAGCGACTGCCTTCGGCTCAGGTCATGATCCTGGAGTCCCTGGATCGAGTCCCGCATCGGGCTCCCTGCTCGGCAGGGAGTCTGCTTCTCCCTCTGACCCTCCCCCCTCTCATGTGCTCTCTCTCATTCTCTCTCTCTCAAATAAATAAATAAAATCTTTAAAAAAAAAAAAAAGAAATTTAAAATTACATACATGCATATATACACATACCAATGTATTTGAAAACCTAGACAAAATGAATAAATGTCTATAAAAGTATACAAATGCCAAAATTGATGCAAGATGAAATCTAAAATGTGACTAGACTAAAACCACTGCTCAAAACAGAAAAATAATAAAATAATTCACCTTTGCATAAAAAGAATAAAAATCCTCCAACCCCAGACAATTATACAAGTAAATTATACCAAATTCTTAGAAATATATGATTCCTACCATATGCAAGCTGTTACCGAAAGTAGAAAAAGTGAGAAAGTTACTCAACTCACTTTATGAAGTCAGTATAACCTGGATTCCAATACAAAATATAGTAATAGAAGAAAATTATACCCATTTCGTTGTGAAGATATAAAATCCTAAAAAAACAATAGCTACCTGAACCTAGCACTGTTTTTTAAAAATAATATAATAAAATAAGATTTATCCTAGGAGTGAAGAATGGTTTTATAACAGAAAATCTGTCATATAAATCACCATATTGATGAACTAAAAAGGAAAAAATTATACAGCTATCTCATAGAAGCCTAAAAAGAATTTGAAACAATTCAACAACTATTTGTAATATAAAAATATAAACTCTCAGATAACTAAGAACAGAAGGGAACTTCTGGAATGTGTTAAGGCTCTGCATTGCCACCTACAGCAAACACCATACTTACAAGAGAAACTTTATTTATTTTTTTAAAGATTTTATTTATTTATTTGACAGAGAGAGACACAACGAGAGAGGGAACACAAGCAGTGGGAGAGGGAGAGGGAGAGGGAGAAGCAGGCCCCCCACGGAGCAGGGAGCCTGATGCGGGGGCTCAATCCCAGGACCCTGGGATCATGACCTGAGCTGAAGGCAGACGCTTAACAACTGAGCCACCCAGGCGCCCCACAAGAGAAACTTTAAATGCAGCCATTGTGAGATTAAAAAACAAGGCAAGAAAATAGTTATCACCACTATTGTTCAGTATAATATTGGAAGTTGTGGCCAGTGTAATGACAAAGAAAAAGAATTAGAAGAAAAAGAATTAGAAGTAAAAGAATTGAAAGGGAAGAGACTTTCTTGTATAATTATTTGCTACAACATGATTACCTACATGGAAAACCTTCAGAATCAACAACCTGTCAGAACAAGAGAGCTGGTATTTTCATTGCACTAACAATTACAGAGAAAATATAATTTGCAAATGACACAACTCATACTAACAACAGCAACTATATAAAGTCTAAGAATGAAATAATAAAGCATGCTTAAGACTTCTATGGAGAAAAATCTAAAGCTTTATACCCTTAAAAGGGTATTAAAAAGAATCTGAATAAATGTAGAGATTTTTTATGTTAATGGATGAAATCACTTACTTGTTTTAAGATAATAGCTCTCCCCAAATTAATTCATAAATGCAAAGGGCATTTACCCTGTTAGAAATAAGAGCTATCCTAAAGCACTGTGGTAATGCTGTAGGAATAGGCAAAGAGAACAATGAAACAAAATAGAGTCCTCCAAAATACACTCGCTGACATATGGGTACTTGATAAATGAAAAAGGTGACATCTCATGTCAGTGGGAAGAAATGGATTCTTTAGTAGATAGAGCTGGGGTAAATTTCTTGATATTTGGAGAAAAACAAATGTAGATCCCTCCCTTACACCATACACAAAAGTGAATTTCAGATCAACAAGTCCTAAATATAAAAGATTAAAATTATACAGCCAAAAGAAGAAAATGTAAAAGAGTATCTTTGTCTACTTCAGGGTTGGAGTGAATTTCTTAAACAAGACCTAAAAGGTATATGTCATAAGGTAAGAAAAAAAAAAAACTTTATGGTTGTGACTTTATCAAAATTGAGTATTTCTGTTCAATGAAGAATACTATGGATAAAATTAACAAGTGACACCCTGGGAAAAGATGTTTGCAATGATTAAACAAGCCAAGGGATTTATATATTAATACACAAGGAATACCTACAAACAAATAAGAAAAAGAAAGAAAACCCAGCAGAAAAATGAAGAATATAAATGAAAAATTCACATAAAGGGAAATCCGAAGTTATCAAATCACTGAAGAGATGTTCAACCAAATTAGCAGTCAGAGAAATAGATATTAAAATGAGATGCCATTTGATATACATAAGTTTGAAAAGTCAGAAAATACCATATTTGGTGAGAATGAAGGGACATGTATTTTCACGTGTTATGGGTGGGAGTGTAAACTATATAGCTGTTCTGGAGAGCAGTCTGCCAGTAATTGGTAAACCAAGGATTTATAAAGCTCATATTCATAACTCCAGTCTTGATTACATATCCTGAAGAAAATCCTACCCAGATCTGTAAGGGGACATATTTGAGGATGTTTATTGCTGCATTGTCTTTTCAAAAGAGCAGTGAACCTCGAATTGTTCAACTTTAGGGGAAAGGATCAGAAAATGTGAATAGATTCTATGGGATATTATACAGGAGTAAGAAGCTATAAATTAAATATACATAGAACCACAAGATAGATCATAAAACACAGTGTTGAATGAGAAAAAGTTACATCACAACACCCTTTGTGTGAATTAGCACATACACCTACAAAAGAGCACACTGTAAGTTATAAGCATACATAAATATCTGAGGACATCTGCCAAATCCATCAGAGCGGATTGTCTTCTGTGGGGAGGAAGGAATGGCTGTGTGGGAATCATGGTTGAAGGGGGAAAATGAAATAAAATAAAAATAAAATATAATGAAATAAACAAGGGGCTGTGCATAGACCCATGTCAACAGCAAGAGTGTTGTGAACCAGAAGTGTGATTAACTCAGCCCTTGGCACCTGAAGAGAAGGGGGTCCTAAAAAGAAAGAATGGGAGAGGGCAGAGCACTGACCTGGCCTGAGACAAATTTCCATTGCTTCAAGGTGTCAGGAATTCCTCAATCTCCCCATAACTTACAAATAAAACCCAAGATCTTTAGCAATACATACAAATATTTTCACTGTCTGACTGCCTGCCTCCTTCAACCCCGTTGAACTTTTCTATCCACTTGTCCCCTAAGAAGGCACTAGACTATTTCATTCTCCTGGGTCTTTGCACCTGCTACTGCCACTGCTTGGGTGTTTTTTTCCCCAAGTATCTAGTCGCAAACTCCTCCTCATTCAACATGGCCCCCTCTACGAACACCTTCCTTGACTTTTCTCCTCCTTCACCTACTCTTCCCCCTTATATACAGCTATCAGGGCACTCATCACATGGCATTGCAATTACTTGTCCACATATCTCTCTCCTGGATTAAATCGCAAGCTCCTTGAGGACATGACTCTGTCTTATTTTGGCACCCAGAACATGCCTAGAATATACAGCCTTCCTATAACTGTTAATTGAATAAATGAGAGCATGCTCAGTCAAGAGAATTTGTAGAGATTTTTAGTAAGTATCCATCTTTGTGTCCAGAGAAGCTCTTATTCAAGAGGTGTTGGGAAAACACCAATGTGTCGTGTTGTGGAGACTGGAGCAGTGAGAGAGGACGGACTGTGAAGCTAAAGATGTAAGAATTCCGAGTTATGTCAATGATCCTGCCGCTGCCCCCCTCCTTTTTGCAGGATTCAGCCCTACCACTATAAACAGCAGCGGGCCCTGGGTAAGGACCTATGCTTCCTTGCATCTCTGACCTTTTGATTTTCCCTTACTGGACCGCTGTGATTCCCATCAGCCTTTTTTCTCACTGATGTGACAAGACATATGAACTTAAGACTTAGGGCAAAACTAAGAGCATGACTAAGCCATTTGAAGAATTGTGAGGTGGATGCAAGCTGGCTTGTGCACTGGGCATGTGAAAGGTGTGGCCACACTCACTCCTCGTCTCAGACCTCTTCCAAAAGATGTGGGTTCAGGGAAAGATATTCACAGATTTTCTTAAGAACCAATCCTAATGTCAGTTCCTGCAGCAGCTTTGGGAATATATCCTTGTTGAGTTCCAGCCTAGGATTTTGATTCACTACCTATTTTGCAGGTTTGTGGGAAAGATTAACTGGGACAATATTTACAAAGCTTCTGTCCAGTTCCTGGTGCACAGTGAGTACTTGGCAAGTTAGTCTGTCCCCAGCCGCTGCCCATGAAAAAATAAATTAACTAATGGGAAAAATTATTCAAAGCCCCAAGTGCATTATAGATTCTGATCATATTTTTTTTATATGCTTGCCACCTTCCTTCAGTCTTGCAACTTTATCTTTATCAAACTTAAACTTGATATTCTAATACGCATGTTTTGAGCTGGCTCATTGCTTAGATGAAGCAGGTATGACTCGAGGAACTCTGGTCTCTCAGCACAGCTTCCAGTCCATAATGATCTCCCCAAATGTCCTGCTTTCAAGACTGATGTTCTCTCCATTAGAATCAGTCAAGTCCCAGGCTACTCAAACCCTTGTTTTAGACTTTAAAGACAGTGGCTTGCAGAGCCAACATATTTATACCCATTATGAGGGCATCACATTAGCAATACCATCACCCAGGCCAGAGATCCAGAAGTACATCCTAATGAGGACTAAGGGTATAGCAGACAGGAAGGGGAGGTTAGAGAAGGTGTCCCTGGGCCACAGAGAGCCAGGAGAAGACATAGAGCAGTAGAGGAAATGCCCGCTGAATGGGCATAGGATGGTACCAAAGATGCACTATCCATTTCTCAAACTTACTTCCTGTCTTCCACAGTTCTTCCATTCTTATTACAAAATTCTTACCTGGGCAATCTTTGTGGGTATAATTTTTTCTTCTCTTTGGTCTATTTCTTCATTTTCATAGACAAAGTATCCCCCCAAAAGACACATTTTCACCTCTATGCATGAGTTTTCATCATGAAACTCACACTTCTCACCTCCACTATCCCCAATAAGCTCTCCACGTAAAGTTAAAATGCTTGGGCCAAAGGTCAGTCATATTATATTTACATAAGCATAGGGAATATCAAGAACATCAGGAAACACTGCAGATGTCTGCAGCTACACTTTGATAGGCCCAGCAGCTGTGGCCATTTGAACTCTCTCATGGGAAGTAAGAAACTGAAATCCATAAAACAATCTTCAGGCAATAACACTGAGTTTGTCCACAGAGAATAGAAATCAGTGGAATAAGACCAATCTCATTATTTTCTGGTGTGAATTTGTTGTGGGAAATGTAACAATTTGGTGCTGACTTTCAAATAGTTCTGAACCTATTTAATATTTGACCTCACTTTAAAAATTTTTTTTAAAGATTTTATTTATTTATTTGACAGAGACACAGCAAGAGAGGGAACACAAGCAGGGGGAGTGGGAGAGGGAGAAGCAGGCTTCCCGCCCAGCAGGGAGCCTGACGCGGGGCTCGATCCCAGGACCCTGGGAACATGACCGGAGCCGAAGGCAGACGCCCAACAACTAAGCCACCCAGGCGCCTCCTCTATGTAATTCTTATCACAAATTGTACTTGATATCCAGTACCAACCAACCTACCTCTGCTTTCCTCTGCTGGAGGCCACCTGTAAAGAGTGAAGAAACAGCATCAGGCAGCAGAGACTTAGTAGGCACTGTCCCATACAATCCAGGTGCAATTCAGTTTACTCAAAACCCTTTATAAGAACACAGAGTTTACAAAACAGAGTTGTGAGTATCCATTAATTTGACTGAATTAAAAACATTGTAGACTTCTACTGCTAATAGCTTTAGCTATCAAAGTGCATTCAGTGAGCATACTATGTATCAGGCCCCATTGTAGGCAGCTGTATTTACCTTACATATTGAGCCAAATTTTAGAAATAACGAACACGAGACTCAGAAACAGTAAGAACTAGTCCATGATTTCATAGCAATTGAGGGGCAAGGCGGAGATGGGAATGTGGTTCTGTGGGACCCTAAAGCCTAAGCTCTTTCCTTTACTCCTCACACCCCATCTCTGTCACAGGTGCCTCCGAGCCACCAGCATGTTTCATTTGGAGCCCATCTGTTGGGTAAGGTGAGTGATCAATTCCAATTTGAATAAAGGATAAAATGACTATTTAGGAATGCTTTTCTCGTGTATCTTATGCAGCTGCTTCATTTTGCTTCTCCTTTCTCTTGCAACAGGGGTAGTATTTAGAAAAAATATTCATGTGCTTTTCTTGTTTGCTTTCTGAATCCAAGACTTTCCCCTAGTCTTGTGCTTCCAGCAGAGGCACTTACGAGCATTTGCTTGTGGTGGTGCCTCCAAGAGGCATACATACGTAAAGAGAGCGGAGGAATTCATGCTCAGCTTTTGATATTCAAAATAGAATTTTGCAGAAAAAGATGTTAGTCCTCAAACAAGATTATTTTCTCAAGGTGAGAGTTTCAAAATGCCTTTGTTTGCCCTCGGACATATCAAAAAATAAGTCTAGCAGTATCAGCTCAAAGAGTTCTCTCATACTACAGGGAAGATACTCCCTCCACCAGAGCAGCTAGACCATGAAGCTTATTGTTCTATGTTAAGAGTAAGAATATGGTAGACAAAGAATAAAGGTCAGGAGAAAAAACTGATCCTTCTGACTCTAAGGGATAGAGAGAAGAAGAGAACAGACACAGTAGCCGCCAGAGTTCTTATTTTTTCTCTCTCTTCTTGGGCCAACGCTCCAAGGGAGGGTGGCTATGGAAACACCAGCTAAACTGAGGAGCAAACACAGTGCAGGGAGGGGTGCCATAGAAAGAGACTAGAGCCTTTGTTCCCATGTGCCCTGGTTCTGAGCAGGGGCCTTGAGGCCTTACCTTGGAATCAGGGAGGTGACCTCATGGCAGAGGCTTGGAGTGGACCTCTCAGACCTGGGCTCCAGAGGGAGCCAGTTGAAGTCCTTCATGGTAAGGATACAAGGGGGCAGGGTCTACATGAGTGAGAGTGAGGGGAAGCCAAGTCAGCCAAGGAACCTCTAGACTAGGAGTCAGAAACCTATTGTCCATGGGTCAAATCCAACCCAGTGGCCTATTTTATAAATAAAATAAACACCCATTTGTTTACACACTGTCTATGGCTGCTTTTGACTGTGGAGTTGGACAACTGTAACAGAGACTATAGGGTCCACAAAGCCTAAAACTTTTATTACCTGGCCTTTTATTGAAAAAGTTTGCCAACCTCTGCCCTAGACCTTATGAAAGGCTGAAGGACACGCTGCAATGAGGCCAATAAGAGATGGTGCTTTGGAGCTCAGAGGAGCCAGAGGATACCAATACCAAGCTGGACTCCTTTCCTTAGTCATGAGATCACATAGCATAAGCCCTTTCTTCCATACACAAGCTATCCTGGAAAGAAGCTGGAAAAGGGAACGAATACTGAACTAAGAAATTCAGGAGGCTGAGCTTTTTACCTAGAGAGACTATTATCTAAAGGGATAACTCTATTATTTCAGTAGATTGGCCTGAATATAGTTTTTCCAACATGAAAGGGTTCAGATTCATGAGGAAGTCTGAATCAGGAAATTGCATTTCCTTTGAACATCTCAAAATGTGAGTTTTACAACCCACCTACTGATTTATAGATTGTGAGCCCTGATAGAAACCTTAGAGATACTTTAAACCTCTTCTCTCATAGTAAAGATAAAGAGTGTCCCAGAAAGACCATGCTCCGTAGTTATGTAGAAGATGGACTGAGACTGGAATCTAAGTCCCCTGATCCAGTGGTTCCAACTACCAAATTTTCAAAGGCATTATTAGTGCTATATCTTTCTGTCTTGGCAGGAAAGAACACAGTCAAACATCAAAGAAATGAAAGGAGTTTGATAAGGAAACTGTTTACAAAGGTGTGGTCAGGGATTAGGTACACCACAAGGGAGGGTGCAGTATGCCGGGGCTAGCAGTGGGGAACTCTTCCCGTCCAGAGGTGGAGCAAGAGAGGGGGCTACTCTGAGAGAGGGTAGCTTAGGAGACAAACACCAACGAGAGTGGAGGAACGCAGCTAACTCAAAGTAACCCAAAGGGGAAAAATCCAGGGAAGTAAGTTTCCTGACTTCACTTTCTTTCTACTCTTTCCTCTTCCTGTTATTCCATTAGCTGAATCCAGAAAATTAACCTCTCAAGATAAAAAGAATGGTGGATGTACTATCTAGAGGAGAAAATAGAAAAATTGGTACCAAGATATAAAATAATCATATAAAACAGTGCCTGGAAGCATCCCTGGCTTGTGGTAGGTGCTCAGATATTTTTGAATGAATAAATTGATGAATTTAATTAACTTTACTGTTGATAAAGCCATCCTTATGAACTTTTAAGTGATTCTTACCAAGTACCACATCCAGTCAACAGATCATCCATCCAAGCAGGAAAGTTCTAAAAAGAGACATCTCTTCCCCACAGCAGAATATGGACTCTCATAGCTATAAGGGTTATCAGAGGTAGGCTTTGAGTTTGTGATTATAATAGTTGCATATCTATTGCTGCATAACAAATCATCACAAACTTAGCAGCTTAGAACAACACGGATGTATTATCTTACAGTTCTTATGGATTAGGAGTCCAGGCATGGGTAAACTGAGTTCTTTGCTCAGGATCTCATTGGGCTGAAATCAAGGTGTTGGCTGAGGTTAGGGTCTCACCTGAAGGCTGGGGGACTCTTCCATGCTCATTCAGGTTATTGCCAGGATTCACTTCCTTGCAGCTGCAGGACTGAGGCCCCTCTTTCTTGCAGGCTGGTGGGCAGAGGTTGCTCTCAGCATCCAGAGGCTGCCCTCAGGTGTAGCTACATGGCTCCCTCTGTAAACCCTTTCATACATCCAATCTCTTAGGCCCACCTACATAATCTCCCTTTGGATTAAGTAAAGTCAATTCACTTATCAGTAACCTGTTATCTGATATCTCATCATATTCACAGGTACTGTCTATACTCAAGGGGAGAGGATATATAGGTTGTATGCTCCAGGGGGTGGGGGTCTTGGGGGCCATTGTAGAATACTGCCTTTCACAGTGATGAAACTTCTAGTGCTCTTCGGATTTTGTAGATTTTTTTTTTTCAAGTAAATAGTCTGTTTACATTTGTCATCCTGACTCAGAATCCTAAAACTCTAGAGTGCTTTTTATTTTGTTTTGTTTTAATTTGGGAATATTTCCAGGCCATTTGTATTTTCAGAGATGCATGTTGAGGAGGCTGGAGTATCAGCAGCTATGCTTGGATTTTAGAGCCATTTCTGATAAGGGGATTTGGTGGATCTGATGTTATTCACAAAAGAAGGGAAAGAATGGTTGATTTAAATTGTGGAAATGTGATTATTTGAAGCACCAAGTACCTTATAGATTCTAATTATATTTCTACAAAATTTTGCAAGTATGGTAGCTAGTGTCTACAATAATTTGTAGACAAAGCCATGAAAAGTTAAGCAAACTGCAGACCATTTACAACCAAATCAAAATAGCATTAACAGACCAAATAATGTTTAATCTTAATGCTAAAGGCAAAAGTATTTTTTATGCTTTTATGTTTTCCAGAATATCTGTGAGATAGGAGGATTCATACAAATGGCCACATTTAAAAAGGAAGAAAATTTCCTACCAGTAAATATTTATAGGAGTTCAACTCCCGAACTTGGCCCTCTTTGTATCTTAAAAATCAATATGGGTCTTACACAAAGTGAGATCATATTTGATTGTAGATTTTTTAGGACTGTAAGGAGGAAAGTATCAGATACATTATGTTCCATAAAATCTTTGACTGCATGTTCTCTTTGGATTTTGTGAGAAAAGATCAGGAATTTCAATGTCTTATTTAAGGTTTTCTGTCAGAGTCTTTGCTGTCCTACTGAGGCCCAGGGAAGGAAGCAGAGGGGGCTGTGGAATGGTTTTGGTAGTATCCCCCCTGAAGCCACCATTTTGGCATGGACCCACTTTGTTACTGCAATGGTTACATTTTGAGAAAAGTCCATCCATGGATCAGTTTGAGCAGGGTATCATGATGTGAGTGAGGAAACCGCACTGATTATTTTGTGGACTCTGTGCTCATCCCACTTTCCTAGTCTCCCACTACCTTACTCCCTGCCATATGAAGCATGGGATTGGCAGCAGAGAGAAGAGAGAGGAGAGCAGGGAAAAGGGAGAGAAGCACTGCGGGAAAAGTGGCAGAAATCATTCAGAAATAGTTTTTGCCTCCTCATAAATAGAATAAAAAGAAAGTCTTCAAAAAGAGAATTAGAGTGTATTCCACCTTTTCTCACATATTAAATTCAGTCATGTTTACCTGCTCAGTCTGAGAGTTACCACCATCATGTAATGCTGCTATTGAGCACTGGGCATGGCTAATATATTTAGGGGGGAAATACCACAAAAGTGGATGACTTTTAGGGAAGAGATTCAGAGAACTCTCCTTACAATTTAGGCAAACAGGGGCGCCTGGGTGGCTCAGTGTTAAGCGTCTGCCTTCGGCTCAGGTCATGATCCCAGGGTCCTGGGATCGAGCCCCACATCGGGCTCCCCGCTCGGCGGGAAGCCTGCTTCTCCCTCTCCCACTCCCCCTGCTTGTGTTCCCTCTCTCGCTGTATCTCTCTCTGTCAAATAAATAAAATCTTTAAAAAAAAAAAAAAAAAAAAAAAACAATTTAGGCAAACAATAGTTTTCCTGGAGGCCCCACCAGTTTACTTTCTCTTGCATCTCATTGGCAGAACTAGATCACATGGCCATCCCTAGGTACAAGAAAGTGATTTGGGGGGGGGGGACCTGGGTGGTGCGGTGGGGTAAGCATCCGAGTCTTGGTTTCAGCTCAAGTCATGATCTCAGGGTCATGATCTCAGGGTCTTGAAATCAAGCGCCACGCTGGGACTCATCGCTCAGCAGGAGTCTGCTTCTCGTTTTCTCCCTCTGCCCCTCCCCCTTCTCGCGTGCACATTCTCTTTCTCTCTCTGTCTCTAAAATAAATAAATCTGAAAAAAAAAAGTTAATTTTTTTTTAAACTGGCACGTATGGAAGTGTTGAATCCCTATATTGTACACCTGAAACTAATATTACACTGCTGGTTAACTAACTTGAATTTAAATAAAAACTTAAAAAAATAAAAATAAAAACTGCATGTAGATGCTGTGATGCAAATGGGGTTCTGTTAACATAAGACAGATATCAGCAAACTTTCTGTAAAGCGCCATGGTTTCATCTTTTGGGTCTGAATGTGTCTGTTGCACCTGCTCAGTTCTCGTGTGAAATCAGTCATAGGCAATACATGGTGAGACTGTGTTCCAAAAAAACTTTGTTATAAAAACAAGCAGCAAGCTGGATTTCATCTAAGGACTGCAGTTTGCCCAATCTTGACATAGGAGAAAGATATTAAGTAAGAAACGAGGGTCTCCCAACCCACCTGTCTGTTTTTAAGAATCACTCCCCAAACCCTTTTCCCACCCTGCATTCTAGGACTTGAACACATCAAGAAAATAAGGATATCAAACATGGCATTTCACATTTGGAAGGGGTTCAGCTTCTGGGCTGTCACAAGACTTGGTTTCTAATCCTCTCCTGATATAGGTATCTGTGATTCTATGCAACGTGGAGCCTAGCTACTCTGGTACCTTAGTCATATCGTTTCTCCAAGTGCAGGAGCCCCACAGGGCCAGAGTCTAGAAGTCACAAACAAAAGTGAAGACGTGGCTGTCACAAGATGATGAATGGCTGCCCTCTGAAGTTTTGATTTGGCTCCTAAATGACGAAACTGGACCGACCAAGAAAACTTGGTTATTTTCTCTGCTGCAAGAGCGGCCACCTGGTGAATATCACATTGCAACCACCAACCCTTGGCAGAGGTTGGAACAGCAGCTATAACTATAAAGAGCAGGGAGGAGACTCTAAAAATCTCTTCCGAGTGGCAAAAATTCTGAAAATCAAGATAATTACAACACTGGCTCGTCCTGATTTGCTTGGCTATTTATAGATGAGGAGAAGCTGATGCACTGAGAGCTTTTTCTTTTCTTTCTTTTTTTTCTTTCCTATTTGCATTAAATCCTGTGCGGCTCCTCTCCGAAATGCGTGCATATGCTGAGTCCATGTGGATGCTACCGCTGGCACTTGTCATGAGAATTAAATCCCTCTCGAGCTTGTTTACAGCTCAGCACTTGTCATACTGCTCCCTTGAGCTTCATGGCTGGGTGGGTTCTTTTTTCCCCCCGCTCTGCGGAAGATTTCATTTCTTTTTTGTTTATGTGTGTACTTACCCTTGCAGGTGCAGGAAAAAAAATTGCTGTGCCCAGATGTTTTGAAGCTGCAGTAGCATACATACAACTCAGATTAAATAGAAAAATTGCATAAGATAAGGCAGGCACTTCAAGTACATTATTCTATAGGGTATTTAATAAACCTACCATGTTTTCTCGACAATAAGACCCTTGAATATAACTTTAGGAGCAGAGGAATATTTTAAGGCATCACCAGCTCAATTCATTTATAGATGACTTTACAGTGAGATTTGTCATTTTTGAGTGGGACCCATTACATTTACCACATTTTCAACTTAGGAAATACCTTCCCAGAACAGAACAGTCTGGGAATTGGGTGGGAACGTCACCTATCAAGCTGTCTCAGTTCATTACTGGATTAATTAGACCTCAGGGATCTGAGGCCAGATTTCACCTTAGTTTTGAAACACAGCAAACATAAGCCAAGCACAAACAACCCTCTTGCTGCTCATTGAGCTCTGTACTAATATGCAAAAGCCCTACCCAAGTTGCAGATGGATAATGCTTCTGTGGACCCTCAGTTTGGCTTTTCCTTTACCCAAGGCACTGGGTTACCCTGTTTTGTACATAGCAACTGTCAACTAGCGGGAAGGAGTTCAGCTCAGGAGAGGAGCTAATGCTCAAAATCCTCCAGATTCTACTTCACCAGCCTCCAACAGTTGTTTCCCATGACTGCATAGAGGTAGCTCATCACCTTTGGCAACAAGCCTTTTAAAATAATCCCTCCCAGCTAAAGCCTAGCTCACGATGCTTGTCAAGAAGGCCTATACAATATGCCCACCCCCGCTTTGTGACATCCTCCCCTGGGGGCCCCCGGGAGCATGTTACTGTTTTTACCTTTCCCGAGGTGTAGAGGAGTTCCCAGCTGACTTGCTTAGGACGTTGGTTTAAAAGAAAACCTCTATCTCCCTTTGCTCACGAAGCTAAAGGCCCTCCGTAGAATTAGTAAGGTCTTTAGCTAGTAGAAAAGAGTGCTGTAGACCTGTTTCCTTGTAGGGGAGAAAAGAGGTCTTGCAAAAAAAAAGAGAAGCTCTCACATTTTAATTTAAGCGCCGGTGTTGGATCCCCAGTTGGCAAAATCGTTTATAGTCCGTTTTTGGCCCAGCATTTTGCATCTGCAAGATCAGAGCTTATTAGGATCATCTCTTGCTTGTGCCTCCCAACACTGCCACCAGCGACCATAAAAGGCTTTGACCATACACGCTGCAGGGCGCATGGTTCTTTCTTAACTACCACAAGGCAGGTTTTTGCTTGCACTGAAAGACTTATATTCCCCTGGCCATACTGGTAATATGAAACACTCTCTTCATCCCAGTATCTTCTAGAACCCCCACTCGGAACATGGGGACTATATTAGAAATCAGTATCTCCTATAATGGGCTGTGTGTGAAAGACAGAATAGTAGGCTGCCTGAAGCATCTGTGGTTTCATAGACGATGACTGTTTGTAGGTCATGGATCAGTTCTGGAAACAAAACCATCATATAATTTATAGTCTTGTCTATTTATGTTTTCTTTCTTTAATTTGTTCAAAGCATCCCATTAAACACCGATTATTCTTATGGCAGGAAGCCTATGGACTCATCAAGATATGGTGGGACTTTATGAATGAAATCTGTTGCAGTGGTGGCTTTGCTAGTGTAAATAATTACATCTCCAGCAGGTAATGATTATAAATATTTTAAACATATGAAGCTTGCACACTGAAACTCCAATCAAGCATAGCCACCCACCACTGACTATGGGTGATAGAACCACAACCACAACAACCAATGAGATGAAAGTGGCTAGATATGGTCAGCTCCTCACTCTCAGGGAAGTGTGAATCCAGGTGATGACTTCAGCAGCCCAAACACATCTGCTCCCCTGCTCCCCCGAAATCTTCATAAGCACATAGACAAAAGCACATGCATGTACTTGCAGATCCGAAAATTAATTTGTGTAAAACCCTGATCACTTCTGCTAAGAGTCAGGTATATTGTGTTAAGAAGTAGCACAGGGAAGCTACTTTTTAATGTGTTTGTCAGGTTCACTGGAGCCCCGAGCAAAGCCACAAGGAAGGGAGTCTCCGGCTGGCAGTCTGTTAGATCAGCAGAATCAAAGAAGCTAGAAAGAAGTCAGGAGGCAGAGGGTACTCTTGGGAAGGATGGAGGGGAAGAGAAAGGGAGACAGAGAGACATTGCATATGCACTTTTCCTGCTTCAAAACTGTCTTCGAAATGACCGGGCTAATATACAACAAGCAGAAGCCAAGCAAAGGTCAACTAGAGCCAGCCCCGTTATCTCTCAACTCACAAGTTCAGAGGGGCTAAAGCTTTAATGCAATTAGTTGTTTCCTCTTTTCTTTTCTGTATAGCTGTCCCAGTCTGTCTTCCCAGCTCATCTGCCCCTATAATCTTTACCTAAAGCTGGTCACCTTTCTTGAACATTTCATGCAGCTCTGTGCCTTCATATCTTAGTTCAGGCTATTTGCTCTCTTTGGAAATCTCTTTGCCACCCTTCTCCTTTTGAAAACTCCTGCCCATTTTTTAGAATCTAGCTCAGAGGTGTCGAATACTGTGACAGTTTTCTTGGGCAGATCAGTCAGTTCCTCCACTGTGTTTCCAGTGTACATTTTACATCTATTGCCTCCTATGGGATTGTTTGAGTGCTGCCCTCCCATCAAGATTCAACTCCCAGAGAGCAGTGATGGCATTTGATTATCTGTGTGTCCTTAATGTTTAGCCCACGGTAGGCACTTAATATATGATTAATGAATGGGTGGATGGATGGATGGATAGGTGGATGGATGGATGGATGGACGGATGGATGGATGGATGGGGCATTGCAATTTTTAAGGGAAGAAAAAAGAGTATGAGGAATTAGCAGGTGAGAAAGTTCCAAAAGAGGTGCTAATCAAATCTCCAGCCACTTTCTCACAGAGGTTCATCTTTCACCTCCGAACCTTGGACTCTCAACACTGCCATCCTTTCCAAATTAGAGCTACAACCAATGCAAGTATTAAGGCTTAGAAAAACCATAGGAAAAGTCGTGGGATCCTGCTAATTTGAAGATGGATTTAAACTTCAGTGAGGTACCAACAGTGCCAGCTTGGGTTATTTCTTTATGCATTTAATAGAGCACTTACCTCTCAAAACCCGGCTACAGCTTGATCTCACATTTTCTTCATACTTGCTTCAACACCTGTTAACCACAACACTGAGGCTGCCAGTCCTGGCTTCATCTTGCTCTCCGACTGTTACTATGACGTTGTAACCACAGCTCTGCAGCTGCTACACTGGGAGCCATTCCAGGGACTGGGGCTGGCCTCTGGTCCCCGGGGTGCTTTAACAGTCACACAGGTTCTTGGTGCAATAGATGCCTCTCTCTCTCTCTCTCTCTCCCTTCTGGCCCTCACAGCCCCCTGCTCATCCTGCCCTTGTAAAGCCCATTGCTTCAAGGTCGTTTGCTTACAGGTGTCTCTCACTCTCACTGGACTGCAGGTTCTGTGAGGGAAGGACTATGTCCTACTCGTTATTGTTTCTCTCATACTTACCAGAGCCTGGCAATGGAAGGTAAGAGTGAAGAATGAATGAATAAATGAAGAATGGATGAAGATGTTCTCATTAAAATTCTTTGCTGCAACTTCAATTAAGTCACTCATCACTCCTATCAGTTATTATTTCCCCCAAATTATCCTTGTTATTTAGTGTGATTGTTTTTTTTCCTTCACCCCAGAAATGGGTAATCTTTCTTGATTATCAACAGCTATGCTGTAATACCAAAGTAGAAAAGAAAAATCTAGACATGATATAAACCTGCTAATGGCTTCCTCTCAGAGCTATCTTTATACATCTCTAAATCACATTTAGTAATATTTGATTTCCTCTCAGGCCAGTTGGACATGGTGTGCCTTGCTTAGGGAGCTAAGTGTATCTAATTCCATGAGCACCAGAGACATAGTGACTCTGCATTTTAACAACACAACTCGTAATTTTTTCACTTAAAGAATTGAATGTTTCTGATTTTTTTGGGTCTTAAGAGATAAGGGTCTCTTTGGAATCTTTGGGAAATTAGGCAATATGTTGAAGCTTTATCACACCTTTCAGTAATAATGATGCCAAACAGATGATTCCTCCCACTTGACGTATCTGTCTTGACTCACCTAAATTCAATTTCCATTTCCAAGTCAGAGGGCACTTCTGGGTGTGGTGAAGTGGGAAACGGGGGCCTGGGCTCAGAGCTGACTGAAGCGGACTGACCAGCTTGGCCATACATCTCTCTTTATATCTGTGAAACAGGGGTCATAATGTTGACTACACGAGGCTCTTGTGAAAATTAAAAGAAAATATGGCATGCATAACGCTTTTAGCCAAATTCTGTGAAGCAGTATTTCCTCTATTATATTAGTACCCTCCCCCTTCGGACATTCCAGGGAGCACCGTGGTGTCAGTATACAGACACAACTTCCTGTGACAGAGGGACATGAGGGGCGGGGTGCTTCATAGAGTTAGACAGCTGGGGCAAATGGTAAGAAAAATTTTACAATGTTTTGATATAAAGCATCCTGAGACATTTTGCCTCTTCCCTAGTGATAGCGCCTTTTTTTTTTTTCAGTCCAGAAATTCCTCTTCTAGGTCTCGGCCTTTGGGATTACTGATTTTCCTACTTTACCCTCCTAGTGCTCCAAATATCAGGAGCAAAGTTTCTCCACCAGCCATGTTGGCAGTTACCTTTGTTATCAGGTTAGCCAGAGTCCTCCGTCGGTTCTCCTCACAGGAAAATGCTCCAGTGTTCCTGGTCTAAGCTCACTTCTCTGACCTGGGCCTTCATACCCATGATGCCATTCCCATGAGTGCAGCCCAAGCAAACACTCCTGCCTTCAGATGTTAAGGTTTCTCTTGACAGGGTATTCCTTCAACTCTGCCACTGGATCACTTTGTTTCATTCATTGCCAGACCCTCAGTGATCCTAAAAATACATCTTAGCTCATCACAGTCACTCCCATTCACCATTTTAATCTTCTCAGACTCATGTGGAAAATTCCTGTCCTTCACAGGGGTTATAGCGATGACCACAGTCAAAGGCACATTTACAGCTAAAGAATACTTCTGGAAGTTGTTTATCTTTCTTTAAAACAAAAGTAAAACAAGTTCAGAGTGCATACTTACGTTTTGTTATATCTACTACTTCCACCGTCAACTAACTAGTTTCCTTTCAACTAACAGTCAATTTAAGAGAAGTAAGATTTTTAAATTTAAAATGTGAGTTTTTCCGACAGATGTTCGCAAGGATGCGGAGAAAGGAGAACCCTCCTACGCTGTTGGTGGGAATGCAAGCTGGTGCAGCCGCTCTGGAAAACAGTATGGAGATTCCTCAAAAAGCTGAAAATAGAGCTACCCTATGACCCAACAATTGCAATACTGGGTATTTACACCAAAGATACAAATGTAGTGATCTGAAGGGACATATGCACCCCAATGTTTATAGCAACAATGTCCATAATAGCCAAACCATGGAAAGAGCCTAGATGTCCATCAACAGATGAATGGATAAAGAAGAAGTGGTATATATATATATATATATATATATGTATATATATATATATATATATATATATATGCACAATGGAATATTATGCAGCCATCAAAAAAAATGAAATCTTGCCATTTGCAATGATGTGGATGGAACTAGAGGGTATTATGCTAAGCGAAATAAGTCAGAGAAAGACAAGTATCATATGATCTCACTGATATGAGGAATTTGAGAAACAAGGCAGAGGATCATAAGGGAAGGGAGGGAAAAATGAAACAAGATGAAATCAGAGAGGGAGAAAAACCGTAAGAGACTCTTAATCTCAGGAAACAAACTGAGGGCTGCTGGCTGGATTGGTGGGGTGTGGGAGGGATGGGGTGGCTGGGTGATGGACATTGGGGAGGGTATGTGCTATGGTGAGCGCTGTGAATTGTGTAAGACTGATGAATCACAGACCTGTACCCCTGAAACAAATAATACATTATATGTTAATAAAAAAAATTTTTTTAAGTAACATAAAATGTGAGTTTTTCTCCTTTTTAAAATTTTTTTAGGTCAAAAATGCAAAACAGGGCACCTGGGTATTTCAGTCAGTTGAACATCCAGCTCTTGGTTTCAGCTCAGGTCATGATCTCAGGGTTGTGGACTGGGCCCCATGTCAGGCTCCATGCTCAGCACAGAGTCTGCTTGAGATTCTTTCCCCCTTCTGCTCCCTTCCATTCTGCTCTTCCCCCCTGCTCATGCTCTCTCTCTCTAAAGTAAATAAATAAATAAATAAAAATTTTAAAAATAATAAAAAGTTTAAAAATGCAAAACATTTAAATAAACAAAAAGAAAATATGAGATACTACATAATCCCATAAACCAGACTTAACCACTGCCAACTTTTTTGTTTTGTATGTCTTTCATATATATCTATGTATCTATACCTATACTACAAAATCTCCATACAAATTTGTTGTTAAAAATCTTTAAGATACTGAAAATGTGCTGCCTTAAGTTCCACTAAGTTTATCACATGATCACCACTTGTCACCATGATTTCAAGAGATTTCTTTAAATAATGTGCTAATGTATGTATGGTAGTTGCTTAATAAATATAATCTCATATTCATAAACTAGACTGGATTATAAGACTTCATATAATTTCGATTGTGTTAAAGGTGCAACATCAATGCAATAGGTTTGGAGAAATGTAAATTCTACTATTTTTTTTTACTTTTTTAAAAAATTAAATTCAATTAGCCAACATATAGTACATCATTAGTTTCAGATGTAGAGTTCAATAATTCATCAGTTGCATATAACACACAGTGCTCATCACATCACATGCCCTCCTTAATGCCCGTCACCCAATTATCCCATCCCCCCACCCACCTCCCCTCCAGCAACTGTCAGTTTGTTTCCTATAGTTAAGAGTCTCTCATGGTTTGTCTCCCTCTCTGTTTTCTTTCCATTCCATTTTCCCTCCCTTCCTCTATGATCCTCTGTGCTATTTCTTATATTCCACAAGAGTCCAATGCCAGATGGCTTCCCAGGGGAATTCTACCATTTAAAGAAGAACTAATACCTATTCTTCTGAAGCTGTTAAAAAAATAGAAATGGAAGGAAAACTTCCAAACTCATTCTATGAGGCCAGCACCACCTTGATCCCCAAACCAAAGATCCCACCAAAAAGGAGAATTACAGACCAACATCCCTGATGAACATGGATGCAAAACTTCTCACCAAGATAATAGCTAGTAGGATCCAACAGTACATTAAAAGGATGATTCACCACGACCAAGTGGGATTCATTCCTGGGATGCAAGGGTGGTTCAACATTTGAAAATCAATCAACATGATACATCACATTAATAAAAGAAAGAACAAGAACCATATGATCCTCTTAATTGATGTAGAAATCCTACTATTAAGAAACACCTAACAAAAGATTTCACTCTTTCCACTCATAGTGTTTGTTTTCATAGCATTTATCTCTAAACTGGCTCATATTCATCAGAAATTAACATAGCAGCAAATTGTGTTAGTTTAACTATTTCAAGCTTGAGGTTATGAATATACTCAGCCTTTTTAAAAAATAAGAAAAAGAGCTTCCCCAAGGAAGTTTCTGTCCCGTGTCCTATATTGTCTCTTCAAGCACCCTATTCTTCTCTGGTGGTCTTTTGTACGGACAAATATCGATAAAGATTGTCCACAAGGGCTGCCTTAACTTCCTTACTAATTCCCCCATAATGCTGGACACTGGATTCCTCCCACATTACTTAACTGACACCAGGCTCCTGTATTTGTTAGGACAGAGGTTTGGCTACTATTAATCAAACTGTTCCTTTTCTTTGAGTTGTATGAATTCTTTATATATATTGGATATTAACCCCTTATCAGATACATGATTTGCAAATATTTTCTCCCATTCTGTAGGTTGCCTTTTCATTTTGTTTTTGGTTTCCTTTGCTGTACAGAAGCTTTTTTTTTTTTTTAAGATTTTATTTATTCATCTAACAGAGAAAGACACAGTGAGAAAGGGAACACAAGCAGCGCGAGAGGAAGAGGGAGAAACAAGCCTCCCACCGAGCAGGGAGCCCGATGTGGGGCTCGATCCCAGGACCCCGGGATCATGACCTGAGCCGAAGGCAGATGCCCAACGACTGAGCCACCCAGGCACCCCAGTACAGAAGCTTTTTAGTTTGATGTAGTCCCACTTGTTTATTTTTGCTTTTGTTGCCTTTGCTTTGGTGCCAAATCCAAAAAAATCATTGTGAAGATCAATGTCAAGAAGCTTAGGCTCTCTCTATGTTTCTTTCTAGGAGTTTTATGGCTTCACATCTTACATTCAAGTCTTTAATCCATTTTGAGTTGACTTTTGTGTATGGTGTACATATGTCCATTTTTAGATACATGATTTGCAAATATTTTTCCCACCCTGTGGTTTGTCTTTTCATTTTAAAATGGTGTGTTTTGAAGAGAAAAAGGTTTTAATTTTGGCAAAGGCCAATATACCATTTGTTTTTAAAGATTTACTTATTTATTTTAGAGAGAGAGTGAGAGCATAAGCAGGAGGGGCAGAGGGAGGCAGAAAATCTCAAGCAGACTGTGCTGAGCACAGAGCTCAATGAGGGGCTTGATCTCAGGACCGCAAGATCATGACCTGAGCCAAAACCAAGAGTTGGAGGCTTAACCAACTGTGCTACCCAGGTGCTCCCAGTACACCATTTTTAAAATGAATTATGTTTTTGATGTCATATCTAAAAAAATCTTTGTCTAACCCATAGTCACAAAAATTTTTGCTGATGTTTTCTTTTAGAAATTTTATAGTTTTAGGTTTTACCCTTATATCTATGATCCATTTTGAGCTAATTTTTGTGCATGGTCTGAGATAAGGGTCTATATTTGTTTATTTGTTTTAATGGATATACATTTATTCCAGCTCCATTTTTCTAAAAAAAAATATTCTTTGGTGAGCCTGGGTGGCTCAGTTTGTTGAACGTCTAACTCTTGGTTTTGGCTCAGATTGTCATCTCGGGATCATGGGATTGAGCCCCATGTCAGGCTCTGGGTTCAGCATGGAGTCTGCTTGAGATTCTCACCTCTCTCTCTGCCCCTCCCCCCACTCATACACTTCGCCCCCTCTCTAAAATAAAAATAAATAAATAAAATCTTTTAAAAAGAATATTCTTCTCCTATTGAATTGTTTTGGAATCTTTGTCAAAAATTGACAGACTGTAAATGTGTGAATTTATTTCTGGACCTGCTGCTCTTTTACATTGATTTTAATGTCTATCTTTATGCCAACACTACACTATGTTAATTTCTGAAATTTTGTAGTAAGTTTTGAGATCATCAGTATAAACCCTCTAGTTTTGTTCTTCTTTTCAACATTTGTTTGGCTATTCTAGGTGCTTTTCATTTTTATATAAATATTAGGATCAATTTGTCAATTTCTATGTCAACAATGTTTTATAGTTTTTACTGTATAGGTCTTGCCCTTCTAATAACTTTATTCCTAAGAATTTTATTATCTTGTATGCTATGGTGAATAGAAATGTTTTCTTAATTTCATTATTGGATTGCTGTACTGATCCTGCATCTTGTGGCCTCACTTCTCAATTCTAGTTTTTTGTTTTGCTTTGTTTAGTCTAGATTCCCTAGAGTTTGCTTTGCTTTGTCTAGATTCCCTAGAGTTCTTGCAGGGTGGGAGGGAAGGAGACTCAGGGTTCTCCCTGGTAGAAAAGTCCCTCCCTATTCCAATGTCTGCCATAACAGCCCTAGTTCTATCTTATTGATATGTTGATGTTCAGCTTTAAAATATCATTTGAATACAAATAATCTAGTTTATTGTCATTGTGCAGATGAGGAAACTGATCTCAGAATCACTGAGTAATTTGATACCCAGTTTAAAATTAAATGAAATATTACAAAGGCAAAATAAGGTATGACATGGACATACAAAAGAAGTGAATCAGTAAAATTGCAGCTAGTCTTGTTCTTAATGATACATTTTATTCTCTCATTATAAATATTAATTCACAGTGGATACAACTCTTTGGCTTTATGTAAATTTCATAGAAAAAACATGTAGATTTGTAGTATTTCTTATCTCAAATTGAAGCTGCATTTGAAAAGGTTAAAAGGATACATAATTACACCGTTATTAAATGTCATATGGACTGATACTGTGCAGGTTAGGCCAAGTGGCTCTGTAACTCGAGTGTTAATTATTTGCAAACCTGCATATGGGAAGCCCCCAGGGATATTATTACTGAAGTATTGGCCTTCTCCTGACTTCACTGCTGTTGGTGTCAGCAAAGCCAGTGAATCTGTCATGTCTTTCCTGTTTATTCATAGAGGTTGTAGTGGTATTTTAGTAATATTCTTGCTTTTCATGGATAGTTGTTTCTACTTTTGAATTTATATCTCATGTAACATTTTAAAAATCCTTTTCATATGCAAAGCTCACTTAAAATGTATAATAGCCAACTAGTTATTAACTCTTTTTGACAGAGAGAAATTAGTGAGAACTGAATATTAACAAGCAGAGAAAGAAAGCCATCAGGACTTTCAGTTATTAATAGAAGTAGGAGTTATACCCAGAGACTTTTTGACACAAGATACCAGGTAGTGAACAGTCTTATTTTAAAATAGCATGGCAAAGGGCGCCTGGGTGGCTCAGTTGGTTAAGCGACTGCCTTCGGCTCAGGTCATGATCCTGGAGTCCCGGGATCGAGTCCTGCGTCGGGCTCCCCGCTCGGCAGGGAGCCTGCTTCTCCCTCTGACCCTTCCCCCTCTCATGTGCTCTCTGTCTCTCTCATTCTCTCTGTCTCAAATAAATAAATAAATAAATAAATAAATAAAAAAATAGCATGGCAAAAATACTCTGAAAAGCCCAAGTAAAATGATGGAAACAAGAAAAGAGAATAATATATATACATATATATTTTTTTAAATATTTGAAAACGGCTGCACTTAACCTTGGTAGAAAAACTAATCATAACCATTACACAGTAATTAGAAGCCATTTAGTTTTTGTCATTTACTTAACTGTGCTTATATATTGTAGACATTAAGTGTCTTCAGTTGGGAAAGAACGGAACAGAATAGCTACTTATTAAAGTACAAGATAAAGGTTGCTGTGTCTAAATCTACCTTTTTTGTTGTTGTTATGATATCAGGAAGGTATCAGGGAGCCATTGAAAATGAGAAATTGGGTTATTGCTTACAAGTAGATACTAGAAATTTTAATACAGCATGAATATTTTCACTTGGAAACAGCTTTACGATTGGAGATTTGTGTGTGATAATATGTACAACTATAACCCTCCATTATATCTTAAAATGGAAAACTTAGCTCCAAGATCCAAATTTTTATAAACATATTGCTCATATAGAGAATCATGAATTACAAATGTAACTCATGAGGAATATACACACAACTAACGTATTTTATCTTTTTTTTTTTTTTAAAGATTTCATTTATTTATTTGACAGAGAGACAGAGAGAGAGAACAAATAGGCAGAGAGGCAGGCAGAGGGAGAGGGAGAAGCAGGCTCCCCGCCGAGCAGGGAGCCCAATGTGGGGCTCGATCCCAGGACCCTGGGATCATGACCTGAGCCGAAGGCAGCCGCTTAACCAACTGAGCCACCCAGGCGCCCCACGTATTTTATCTTTTTATAACTAATATATTTTAAATTGATTTCAAAAAATAATTTTACCAGTTATTTTAGAACTTAGAAGCATTTTGGTAGCATTTTGGTAGACCAGAGATCATTTAAAATCTGTTAAGATCATGTGCACTGATGCCTTCTTTTTCTTTTGATCAACTTCCCTACAACAAGAGAAAGTATACAAGATGCTTCCCTTGACTCTAAAGCTGTCTATGTTCAAAATTTATTTTATGCCAGTGGTGCTCTTCTTATTAATAAGGATTTTTAAAGAGTATCTACTATCTTTCAGTGCCTGCCATGGGAGAAGATCACTGCCAAGCATTACACATTCATACTAGGGCCACCTCTGTATCTATATCATGTATCAGGGAGGTCAGATGTCTGGGACGGGGGCTCAAATCCTGGCTCTGCTCCTTAAAAACATGTGAAATTGGGCACTTAATTCAATTACCCCTAAACTTAGTTTTTCATTAGTTTCACAACACCAACTTTATGGAATTGTTATGAGAATTAACACAGCTGTATATAAACAAAGACATGGCTCCTAATAGGCACTAAATAAATGGTAGATATGTAGTAACAATGTTTTGTTCATCACTATCTCAGGATCAGGGAATAAAACTTTTGGTGGGAAAAGTGAAGAAATTATGAAAACCATCTTCTGTTCTATTTCTTGCTTGCCCTCTGTCTTCTGTATTTCTCCACTGCAGTAAGTAGTAGTAAGCAGCGAAGGAGGCTCTGCAATGTTGAGGAAAGCTGCAGCCAGCTCCAGACCTACCTCAGTGTTGGTCCAGGATTTCAGTGAAAAGAATAAAGCAATTCATTGAGTTTACTGTCCAGGCCAGCTCACTAGGTTTGTCAAGCAGACAAAGATGGAGTAAGGAGGCACCTGAGTGGCTCACTTGGTTAAGGGACCGACTCTTGGTTTCATCTTGGGTCATGATCTCAGGGTTGTGAGATCAAGCCCTGTGTGGGGCTCTGCTGTCAACAGGGAGTCTGCTTCTTTCCCTCTCTCTCTCTCCCTCTCCCTCTGCCCTTCCCCCCCTGCTCATGCTCTCTTTCTCTAAAATAAATAAATAAATCTTTTTTAAAGGGTGGAGTCTTTACTTAGGATTATAGACTATGCACTGGACTGGAGAGTCTTCTGTGTTATATTTCTTAAGGAGTCTGAGAAAAGCCATCTCTGACAAGATGGGCTACAGGTCAAAAACCCTTAAATTAAACAAACCTTGTACCCATTAAATTAGTAAAGGTAATTTTTAAAAATTCCAAAACCATGTGTGGGTGAGCAATGGGGATGTAGGCTGACTCATACATTGCTGGTGATACTGTAAGAGTAGACTTTTGGGACAGTAAATTGAATGAGATTTAAGGGGAAAATAATCTTAAAACTAATCATATTGGTCAAGATTTCCTTATTTAAGAAAATGCATTCTTCCATAACTTTGAAGGACTACAGTTGCTAACCTTATTGAAGATTGAGCTGTTGACCATCCAAGATTTAGATCCTACATCTCAAGATGTGCAAGAAAGAGTGGACTTTCTTTTACTTTCCAGCTTGGACACCCATTGAAAAGACTTGGGTCATATGTCTTCCCACCAACAAACCAGTCACTGCCCAGTCACTGCTTTCCTGCTCATACATTCTTCAAAGGAAAGAGGGTGAATGTACCAGATAACAGAGGATAGGAAAATATCCTAGATAAAAGAACTGTCACCACATCCAATATTCTAACCATGCCCATTGTTGTGATATTATTATTCCTGAAAATATATTCCAAGAAGTAAATTGAAATGGTGATGGGGGAGGGTTTGTGCAATTACTGTGCCAGCGTATCATAGCTGTGTACATTTTAACAGGAAAAGAAAAACAAAACAAAACCTAACCTGGCAATGGCCGAAATGCTCAAATGCTGAGGAATGGTAAAGGTACTTCAGCATATTACAATAATAAGCCATCTTATCCAATTCAATTTATTAAAGATTGAGATTGTATGTATTTTGTTTAACAGTTAGTGGGAATATAAGGATATTTAAGGCATGGTCCCTTCCTCCCCTTAAGTGGTCACTATGTGGTGTTAGTGATAATGGTAATGGGCATTTTTGAGCACTTACTAGTTGATAGGCAGTATGTCAAGTGCTGTATTATTACATTCAATCCTCTGAACAATATGGGACTTCATCCAAGGCCTTATAACTCCAAAACTGAAATTGTAGTAGGCGTTTAAAACAAAAATCTGTAGGATCACAGGGAGAATGGTTATTTTTTTACACTGAGTTATAATTTGACATGCAATAAGTTGCACACATTTAAAGTATACAATTTAATAAACATTGAAATGCAACTGCGAAGCCATCTGATCTCTTTTCTGTAACTATAGATTAATATGCATTTCTAGAATTTTATATTTGTTTGACTCAGCCTAATTATATTGAGATTCATCCATATTGTTGCATGTATCAAAAGTTCAGCTTTTTTTTTTTGCTGAGTAATATTCCACTGTTTGAATATACCACAATATGTTTACCCATTCACCTGTTGAAGGACATCTGAGTTGTTCCCAGTTTTAGACTATTACAAATAAGGCTGTTATGAACAGTCATGTACAAGTCTTTGTATAGTCAGTGTTTTCATTTCTCTTGGGTAAATAACTAGGAATGGAAAGGCTGAATCATATGCTAAGTATATATTTAACTTTTTTTTAATTTAAAATTTTTATTTTGAGATAATTGAAGATTCAAATGCAGTTGCAAAAAATAATACAGAGAGCCTGTGTGCCCTTTACCCATTTTTTTCCTCCAATAGTAACATCTTGCATTACTAATAATATCAAAACTGGGATATTGACACTAATAAAGTGAAAATACAGAATATTTCTATCACCACAAGGATTCCTCATGTTCCCCTTCTATAGCCACATCTACTTCCCTCCTACACCTCCCCACCAAGAACCAAATATTAATTAGTTCTCCATTTCTAAAATTCATTTAAAGAATATTATATAAATGGAATCATTCAGTAGGAAACCTTTAGGGGTTATCTTATTTTTAAGTTTTTGAAAATTTAATTCCAGTATAGTTAACATACAGTGTTACATTAGTTTCAGGTATACAACATAGTGATTCAACAATTCTATACATTACTCAGTGCTCATCATAAGTGTACTCTTAATCCCCTTTATCTATTTCACCTGTTCCCCTACCACCACCCCCCACTTCTGGTAACCATCAATTTGTTTTCTATAGTTGAGTCTGTTTCTTGGTTTGTCCCTCTCTCTTTTTCCTTTGTTCATTTGTTTTGTTTTTTAAATTCAACATGAGTGAAATCATATGGCATTTGTCTTTGTCTGATTTATTTTGCTTAACACTATAATCTTCAGTTCCATCCATGTTGTTACAGATGGCAAGATTTCATTCTTTTTTTATGGCCAAATAATATTTCATTGTATGTATACACCACATCTTCTTTATCCATTCACCTATCAGATGCATACTTGGGCTGCTTCCATAATTTGGTTATTGTAAATAATGCTGCAATAAACATAGAGGTGCATGTATCCCTTTGAATTAGTGTTTTCTTTTCTTTTTTTTTTTGGTAAATACCTAGTAGTGGAATTACTGGATCATAGTGCAGTTCTCTTAACTTTTTGAGGACCCTCCATACTGTTTTCCACAGTGGCAGCACCAGTTTGCATTCCCACCAACGGTGCGAGAGGGTTCCTTTCTCTCCACGTCCTCGCCAACACTTGTTGCTCTTGTGGGGATTAGCTTTTTTCACTCAGAATAATTCTCTGGAGATTCACTCAGGGTGTTGTGTGTATCAGTTTATTCATTCCTTTTATTGCTGAGCAGCATTCCATGGTCTGGATTTATCACATTTGTTTAATCATTCATGCACTGAAGTACATTTATGTTGTTTCCAGTTTTTAGCTATTACAAAGAAGCTCCTGTAAACATTCACGTGCAGGTATTGATATGAATATAATTCTTCATTTTTCCAGGGTAAATGCCCAGGAATGCAATTGCTTGGTAATATGGCATTTGCATGTTCAGTTTATTCAAACATGGCCAAACTGCTTTTCAGAGTGGCTATATACCATGTTACCATCCTACTGGAAACATATGAGTGATCCAGTTTATTCATGTTGCCAACATTTGGTATTATCACTGTTTTCTTTTAGCCATTCTGATAGATATGTAGTAATATCTCATTGTGGTTTTAATTTGCATTTCTCTAATGGTTAATGAGATAAACATCTTTTCACTTGCTTTTCTGCCATCTGTATATTCTCTTCAGTGAAATGTCTCTTTGTGTTTTTTCCCCATTTTCTAATTGGATTATTTTATTGTTGACATTTGAGAGTTCCTTATGTATTTTAGATAGTGCATTGTTAGATATGTGGCTGGCAAATAATTTTTCACATTCATTGCTTGTTATGTTATCTTCTTAACGTGTTCTTAGAGTTTTAATTTTGAGGAAGCTCAGTTTATCAATTTTCCTTTATGGATTGTGCTTTGGTGACAAGTCTAAGAACTCTTGGTCTGGTCCTAGATGTTGAAGATTTTTTCCTTTTCTTCCCCCCTTAGAAGTGTTATAGCTTTAAATTTAAATTTATGTATGAAATCCACCATGAGTTGACTTATATGTAAAGTATAAAATGTAGGTCAAGGTCTGTTTTTTAACCTATGGGTGTCCATTTCTCCATCACCATTTGTTTAAAGGCAAACTTTCCTACATTGAATTGCATCTGCACATTTGCCAAAATTTAGGCATATTTGTGTGGGAATTGCAGGGGGAGGTCTCTTTTCTGTTCCATTAATCAATGTGTCTATTCATCAATAATACCAATCTCTCTTGATTTTTTTAACTATTCTAGTTTGTCTTCCATAGAAATTTTAGAAGAATCTTCTCTATATCTACAAAAATTCTTGCTGAGGTTTTGGTGGGAATTGTGTTAAATCAGAATATTAATTTGGGAAGAATTAACTATGTTCTTTCTTCCAATCCATAAACATGGTATGACTCTCTACTTACTGAGATCCTTGATTTTTTTTATTCAAGTACAATTAACATACAATGTTATATTAATTTCAGGTATACAATATAACAATTCAACAATTCTATTCATTGCTCATCATGACAAGATTACTCTTACTCCCCTTCACCTATTTCACCCATCCCCCCACCTACCTCCCCTCTGGCAACTACTAATTTGTTCTCTACATTTAAGAGTCTGTGTCTTTTGTTGTCTCTCTTTTCGTTGTTCATTTGTTTTGTTTCTTAAATTTTACACATGAGTGAAACCATGTGATATTTATCTTTCTCTGACTGACTTATTTCACTTAGCATTAGACCCTCTAGAACCATCCATGTTGTTGCCAATAGCAAGATTTCATTCTCTTTTATGGCTGTGTAATATTCCACTGTCTATGGTCATGGTCATGTCTCATGTTGAGACAGCAACAGTCTCAAGTCCTCATCTTTTTTGGAACTAAATTTGTTTATTTGTATCATGATTTGTTCCCCCAAAGATTTTTTGTATTTGATTTTAGTTGACACATCATATTACATTAGTTTCAGGTGTACAACTTAGTGATTTGACAAGTTTATACAGTATACTATGTTCATCACAAGTGTAGCTACCATCTGTCCTGTTACATTACTATTACAATATCATTTACTGTATTCCTTCTGTTGTACCTTTTATTCCCATGACTTGTTCATTCCATAACTTGGAAGTCTATATCTCCTGTTCCCCCATTTTGCCCAAGCCCCGCACTTCTCTCCCCTCTGGCAGCCATCAGTTTATTCTGTTTTTATAGGTCTGATTCTGCTTTATAACAGATACGGGAGTTTAGTATATGACAAAGGGGGGCATTAGTGGGAAAAAGCCAGATTCTTCAAATAAGTCATGCTTATACAACTTATACCCAAATAAATTCTTCCCAAAGCAAAATTTGATAACAAAAATGACTCCATAAGTTATTAGAAGAAAACATAGATTTCTATATATAATCTTGGAGTAGGGATAAATGATGTAAAACCAGGATTACATTAAGGAAAATAATAAGTAAATTTGACCACATAAAAATTAGTAACATTGCCAATGAAAGCCATATATATTAAAGTTAAAAACAACATATTGGCAAGAACATTTGAATATTAATTATGAAGGGCCACTTAAAAATCCACAATGAGTATTTACAACTCAGTTGGAAAAGATAAACACCACTAATAGAAATGTGGGAAATGAAATGAGAAGTCATTTCACAACAAAATGTGCTAAGAATAAAAACAAATGCTCATCCAGTGCATACTTTAAAAGTTGCAAGTAAAAAAAAAAAAAAAAAGCAATGGTGTACTACTTTTTACCTATAAGTAGTATAATTTTACCTATAATTTAACAAAGATCAAAACATTTGTTTAATATTACTCATGGGCACGATGTAGAGGTACAGATGCTCTCAAAACCTGAGGATGCAAATTTAAATTAGTTGTAACTGCTATAGCAAAATTTAGCTACATAAATAATTTGTCAGATTTATTGAGGTATAATTTACATGTAGTAAAATATATTCTTTTAAAATGTATAATTTGATAAGTTTGACAAACACATACAGTTATATAAACATCACTACAAATTTTTCATCTATGAATTATATTTTGTTCCATTAATCTTTCTAGTCATATGTGATATTACTTTAAGTGTTGATAATATTCACAATCTTGCCTTAAGAAGTGACTGTGCATCTATCCTCTATCTACATCTTATCATAAGAAAGATAATAAATAACTGCTTGACTTAATATTTTAATAAACCCAATGAAACTAATTATTTAATACCTATTACTGAGTGTTATATTTAAATTAAATCAAAATAATAACAAGTTTAAAAGCAAAATGTAATAATATAAGATACTAGGAAAATTTTAATGTTTTAACATCAGTGAACAAACTTCAGTACTATATTTAGTTACCCTATTTAAGACCTCCAACATAATAAAATCTTTTTGTAGTTTTATGGTCTCCTCCAAGGAATGATTGGTATTTGTGTTTAGTGCAGCAAACAGTGAGTTTCTGATTGCACTGCAGCTCTAATTTATCAGGACTGAGCTAGAATGAGCTTGCACATTTTGAATTAGACTGCAGAAGGGTGCAAGTAGTCAATAAACCTTGGCATCATTTCCAGATTGGCATGTGAAAACCCAAAAGGCGCCCTTTGTCCATAGTCATTTCTTCAAATACTGGAGAATTAATAATGCTTCTGTTCAAAATGAATGTGTTAAAATTGGAAGACTGAAGAACAAATCTTTTTAAATAACAGGGTCAGTAAACATGAATCACCATTTGTATACAGATCCAGCAGATTATAAGAGTAGACTGAGTTTTCCAAGGCCTCCCCAGCCTGGGTATAAATGGGGTCATGGTCACAGCAACAGTCTCAAGTCCTCATCTTTTTTGTGTCATAGTATTTTAGATGAATTCTAGGTATAAAACATATAGCTAGATTGTATTTTGAAATCCTATTTAACAATCTTGACCAGTTCAATCCATCTCATTTATTATGACCACTCATATATTTGGATTCATTCCTACCATATTTTATTGTCTACTTTCTAGGCTTTTTATTTATTCCCCCTCATCTTTGCTTGCTTGCTTGCTTGCTTATGTATGTATGTATGTATGTATGTATGTATGTATTCATTCATTCATTCATTTGATTGAGTTTTCATTTTCTTTTTTTTTCCCCCAGTGTAAAAAGGTGTTTTTATTAAAGCATGGGGACAGGACCCATGGGCAGAAAAAGTTTGGATTGAGTTTTCTTTACTCACCTTTTCTCCCTTTACCGATTTGGGAGTTACTGATTGTACTTGACTGAAAATCTAAAATTAGTCAATATCTCTTTCTTCTTAAAATGTGATTCTTCATTTTCTTTTTTATATCATCATCTATTAATTTGATTTATCCACATTGTTTTGCTCATGTTATTCTTACAGTCCATATCTCACTCTGGGTTAAATTTCCTAAAGTATGCATTTTTATCTTTCTTCAGGGGTCTGAGTGCAATAAATTCATCCTTTGCTTGTTTAGAAGGGATTTTATTTTTCCTTTATCTTGAAGACAATTGACTGGGCATAGGTTTATAGAGTTGGAGTCATTTTCCTTCAATATTTTGAAATTATTATTCTATCATCTTATGACTGTCAACATAACAAGTCTATAGTCAGGCAGTTGAATTTTTTTTTCCATTATAAATACACTGTCTTTTCTTTTTTGGTGTCTTAAATTTTCTTTCTGTCTTTGGTATTCTGTACTTTGGTGACAATGTGTCTACTTCTGCATTTCATTTGATTTATCCAGTAGGGTACTTGGTGTATATTCAGTCTGAAGATTCATGTCCTTTCTTTAATTCTAGAAAATGTGCAGCCATTTTCTCTACAAACATAGATGCTCCTCTATTTTTTTCCTTGTAGAATTGTTTTGAGATATATGTTAGACGTGCTAATTATACCCTTTATATCTTATAACCTCTCTTTCATGTTTTCCATATCTCTGATGTACATTCTGTGTAATATTCAGTGATCTATCTTCCAGGTTACTAATTCCCTTTTTTACTATTTAAACATTTACTGAGTTTTAAATTTCACTGCCTATAATGACTATATTCATTTATAAAAACATGCTTCATTCTTTTTAAATTTGCCTCTTTTCTCTCACAGTGATTTATTTATCATTGTGATTGCTATTACTTCTTTCATCTACGACCATTTTAACAATTTTTTTGTAGATTGAGATTATTCTGTCACCTCAAGTTCTTAGCCTGTCAGTTCTCCAGTTTGTTATGTCTGGTGACTCTTCCTCATGCTATATCACCTCATGTTGTTTATAAATTTTTATTTCTAGCTTAACTTCAATGGGGATTTGCTTTATATGTGTGAATTAATGCATCCTGCGGGTGTAGAAGATCCCCATGGAACAATTTTGTAGAGTTTTTTTCCTGCTGTGTGCCCTCAAATTTTTTCAATAGTCAGGGATAATTTTTAAATTAATGAATTAGAGCATGGGATAATATAAATTCAGATACTGTACACCACACACAGTACTGGTGGAGTGGTCTCATGGTTAATTTTCCTAGAGGAGAACCCCAGCTCTGCTCCTCTGACATTCCCCAAATCAGGCAGATGACCAGATACCTTGTATTTTCCAAAAACTTCATGGGTGAAGTTCATTTAGTCTCCTTTTCATAGAAATAGCATCCTTGGGGAGACCCTAGTTTTATTCAGGGGCTCAGTTCCAGTTCCTTATTTAGGTTCAAGGTTCTATCCCAAAGTTAGCCAAGTCTCTATAAAGACATTAAAACTCCCATCCCTAGCTATTAGACCTGATCAGGACTTCCCCTTCTGGTGATGGTGGATAGGTAATTTAGACCAATACTCCTATTGAAGAAAACTAAAAAAGGTTAGAATAGAACAACCATATTCTTAAAAGCATCAAAAAGCGTAAATCATATGAAGGAAATAAATACTGGAGTTAAATCCAGAGTAGAGAAAAACAATTCAGGGATTTGCTTTTGCTCAGGGGGCATTTGCTGACTTAGAACAAGTAGCTAAGAGGACACAGAGTTGTATAGCCAAATTGGTCTTCAAGGAAATAATTGATGCCTCAGCTGCTAAGAATGCTGTCAGCAAAGAGCCTTCAGTTATTGCCCTGTTCAGGGATTGTCTCAGCTGTAGGGAGCCACCTGACCAAGATCATACCATTCCTAGAATGGCCCACATCCAATAATTGATATGGAGGTATAAAAGTTTGGCCATTTTGTTCCTACTTAGGACAACACTAATGGGCCATTTCAAGTCACCTGTTATTGGGTCTGTATCATAGCCTGACTTTTCCTTCTACCCAATTTCTGCTTCCTTTACCTCCTTTTCACAGTTGTTGATCTCAACAAGACTCCCAAATAAACACCTTAAACACTAAACTCCATCTAGCTCCGCAGAATTATCAAAAACATTTTTGTTGCAGGTTGGGTTTTCTGTGAAGCAGAGCTTTTCATAGTTTTCAAAAGTTAGTGTGGAAAACTTAGAGTCTAGGGCTTAACTAAAGGTCATCTGTGGCCCAGAAAATCTCAAGTCCTAAGATTGGAATATAGTAATTTGAGCATTGACTGGAGCATTCATTCAAACACTTGACAGCAGCAACACAATCCACTTTGGAGAACTCTACAAATCAATAAGGAAAAAGAACAATAACCCAGTAGAAAAATAATACATTTTATATGATTCAATGCATATGAAGTACAAACCAGATAAAAGTAAATTATACTGCTTAGATATGCATGTTTTATGTGGTCAAGTATAAGAAAAACAAGGACATGATTACCATAATACAGTACAGAAGACCCTAAAGATCACACACACACACACACACACACACACACAAATGTAGAATTAATGAATGAATTTAGCAAAGTTTCAGGATATAAAATCAATGCCCAACAAAAAGCAGTTGCATTTCTATATGCTAACTGAACAATTTAAAAATGAATTAAGAATAAATGACAATTGTTGGTGAAGATGTGGAGAAAAAGGAACTCTTGTGCACTGTTGGTGCAAATGCAAACTGGTGTAGCCACTGTGGAAAACACTATGGAGGGTCCTCAAAAAATTAAAAATAGAGTTATCATATGATCTAGTAATTCCACCAGTGGGTATTTACCCAAAGAATACAAACACACTAATTTTATTTATTTCTTTAAGTAGGCTCCACATCCAGTGTGGAGCTCAACATAGGGTTTGAATTGAAGACCCTGAGATCAAGACCTGAGCTGAGATGAAGAGTTGGACTCAACCAACTGAGCTACCCAGGCACCCCCCACCAAAACACTAATTTTAAAAGATATATGCACTCTTATGTTTAATGCAGCACTATTTACAATAGCCAAATTATGGAAGCAACCCAAGTGTCCATCCATAGATGAATGATAAAGAAGATGTGCAATATCTATACACAATGGAATATTACTCAGCATAAAAAAGAATGAAATCTTGCCATTTGCAATAACATGGATGGATCTAGAGGGTATAACCCTAAGTGAAATAAGTCAGAGAAAGACAAATACCACGTGATTTCACCCATACATGGAACTTAAGAAACAAAACAAATGAATAAAGAAAAAAAGGAGACAAACAAAAAAGCAAACTCTTAAATCTAGAGAACAAATTGATGATTACCAGAGGGGAGGTGGGGAGGGGGGATGAAGGAAATAGTGGGGATTAAAGAGATTAAGAGTACACTCACTGTGATGGGCACTGAGTAATGTATTGAATTGTTGAATCACTATATTGTACACTTGATACTAATATAACAAAAATAAATTTAAAAATAGAATTACCATATGATCCAGCAATTCCATGTCTGAGTATATACCCAAAATAATTAAAAGCAAGATTTTGAAGAGATAGCTGTACACTCAAGTTCATAACAGCATTATTCACAATAGTCAAAAGGTAGAAGCAACACAAGTGCTCATCAGTGGATGAATGGATAAGCAAAGTAAGGTATCTGCATATAATGTAACATTATTTACCTTTTAAAAAGAATGCAACTCCGACACATGGTTCAACAACGATGAACCTTGAGGACATTATGCTAAGTGAAATAAGCCAGTTACAAAAAGATAAATACTACATGATTCTACCTATATGAGGTACTTAGAGTAGTCAAAATTAAGAGACACAAAATGGAATTGTAGTTGCCAGGGGCTGGAGGGAAGGGAGGTTATGGAGTTAATGTTTAATGGGTGTAGTTTCAATTTTGCAAGATGAAAAGAGTTCTGGAGATGAACAGTGGTGATGGTCACACAACAATAATAATGTACTTAATATTACTGCACTTCATGCCGAAAGATAACTAAGATGGTAAGTTTTATGTTTTGTGTATTTTACCATAATAGAAAATGGAAAATAATTCACTGGCCATGGTTCATGGGTTACTTCGTACTCACGGTTCTATTGATCTGTATGTCTGTCCTTAGGCCAGTAGCACCTTGTTGTGATTATGTGGCTTTGTAGTAAGTTTTGAAATCAGAAAGTGTGAGTCCTCCAAATTTGTTCTTCTTTTTCAAGACTGTTTTGTCTCTTTGGGGCCCTTACAATTCCATACGAATTTGAAGATTGGCTTTTCCAATTCTGCAATTAAAAAAAAAAAAAAAGGCCGTTAGAGATTTACTAGGGATTGCGGTGAATCTGTAGACCATCTCAGGCAGTGTTGCCGTCTTAACAATATTATGTCTTTCAATCCATAAACACAGGGTTCATTCCAATTATATAGGATCTCTGTTCTCCAGATAGATAACAAATAGGTTAGGAGAGGGAGGAGGGGAAAGAGAGAGAGAGAGGTAGATTTACTATAAGGAATTGGCTCATGCAGTTATGGAGGCTGAGAAGTTCAAGATCTGCAGTTGGCAATATGGAGACCTAAGGAAGCTGGTGGTATTGTTCCAGTTTGAGTCTGAACTACTGAAAACCAGGAGAGCTGATGGTGTAAGTTCCAGTCTGAGTCCAAGTCTGAGGGAAGGAGAATATCAGTGTACCAGTTCTGAGACAGGCAGAAAGGAAGATTTCTTTCTTACTGAGCCTTTTCTTCAACTCAGGACTTCTATGGATTGGATGAAGCCCACCCACATTGGGGATGGCAATTTGCTTTACTCGATCTACCTATCAAATGTTAATCTTGTCTAGAAACATCCTCAAAGACACACCAGAAATAATGTTTAACCAAATAATCTAGGCACCATGGCCCAGGCAAGATGAAATATAAAATTAATCATCACAGCTGGTTCTTACCTGCAGCCAAAGTTGAGAACCATTGCTCTAGACACTAGAAAGAATGAAATCTAAAGACTGGAACTGTCCCCAAGGAGTTAACAGTTGTCTTAATGGTCAGGTGCTCCTCATAATAAGTAGAAATACAA
The DNA here is from genome assembly GCF_002201575.2 of Neomonachus schauinslandi. Classification (NCBI taxonomy): domain Eukaryota; kingdom Metazoa; phylum Chordata; class Mammalia; order Carnivora; family Phocidae; genus Neomonachus; species Neomonachus schauinslandi. The sequence continues at coordinate 95,805,278 of NC_058411.1, forward strand.
GTTAAGAGAATGGCTAAATAGGTTGGTTTGGGATGCAGAAATTGGAGGAAATGATATCCTAACAAAAGTTTGCTTTATGTACATCTAGAAACATATTCACTTTTTTCCGTATCTCCATACAAGAGAAGCAGATTCTAAACATGTAAACAGGGATTTTGATCTCTTTTAAGCAATGAACTACTAATGCAGGTTTATTGCATTGAACAAGAAAAATGACTTTAATTTTCCAGCATAATTTGAAAACTTGCCATTCAATTACTAAATATTTTAAAACTTTTCAGTATGTTCCCTCTTGTGCTCTTATAAACCTTTTATGAGTTGGGGAAAATTAGTGTCACATTCATGAATAAGTAAGCACAAAGGCTGCATTGGTGCAAATTCAATGATCACCACTATTTTTTTTTTTTTTTTGTCATTTGGCAGCAAGAATAGACTTAACATCTAAACATAATCAGCACTGTTTGTGATGTACAACTCCCAAATTCTAAAATACAGAATTTGAATCTGTTTATCCTCTGGTAGCATATTCAGGAAAAAAAGACAAACTTTTGAGTGTGACTCCTGTTTCCTCTTGGTCAAATATGGACCCTTCCTCCACTTAGCAAAGCATCTTTGTCACACTAATTGGTAAAAAGTGCATGAAAAAATTAGAAAGGCCAGTGATGCATTCTTATCTTGATCAAAAGCTGATTTCTGACTTCTTTCTGGTTATAATCAAGCTAAACACAGAGCTAACCATCTCTGGGGGGACAGAAAACAACCTCAAAACAGATTTAAACCACCTGAATTCTGAACTCTATTTTCATATTCTGTGTGATGTAGCTAACTTCGGGAATGTTATCAAAAAGTTCTCTTTTTATTCACTGATACAAAAGGAAATGATAATTTATATCTCATAGGGTTGTCATAAATATTAAATGACATAACCTATTTAAAAACGATAGAACAGCTTTAGAGATGTACTCAGTAGCTGTTTATTCCCTCCATCTCTCCCTTATAGTTTTCTACCACCTTTCCTCTTCCCCGGGTAGAATGCACCTGGTCTTCACTTACTGTCTCTGAGGCTGAGGTTGACCTAAAATGGACAGAAGAAAATAATCCTTGCCAGATCCCAATATTTGATGGAAATGAAGCGGAGAAGTACAGTGAGCCCAGATAAATTGGAAGCTCTTGAGAATCACAGAATTGTGAGCACACTAAGATGGCTGTTGTTTGAATTGGATTGCTGGTGTATTGCCAACTGCAGATCTTGAACTTCTCAGCCTCCATAACTGCATGAGCCAATTCCTTATAGTAAATCTACCTCTCTCTCTCTTTTCCCTCCTCCCTCTCTTAACCTATTTGTTATCTATCTGGAGAACAGAGACTAATACAGAGATCCCAAAAATTGGAATGATACCCTGTGTTTATGGATTGAAAGACATAATATTGTTAAGACGGCAGTCTTATTGTTAAGGCTACAAGTACTGGAAGAAAAGGGAAAGAGATTTCCTTGATAAATAATTGAAGCTAGTTTTCAAATACTTAAGAGGCTATATGACCCAATCAGTGAATTCCTATCCATCCAACTTCCCACCCCCTGCAGCTGGATGAACTCATTCTCATGAACTACATGAGGATGTTCAAATTTGACTATTAGAACTTCTCCATGTAAAATTCTACTGCCATCAGATTTTTCTGATTTTATTTTTTTATTTTAATTCAATTAATTAACATATATTATTGGCTTCAGAGTTACAGGTCTGTGATTCATCAGTCTTATATAATACCCAGTGCTCATATAATGCCCTCCTTAATGTCCATCACCCAGTTACCCCATCCCCCCACCCCTCTCCCCTCCAGCAACCCTCAGGTTTTTTCCTGTGTTTAAGAGTTTCTTATGGTTTGTCTCCCTCTCTGGTTTCATCTTGTTTTACTTTTTCCTCTCTTCCCCTATGATTTTACCCTATGCTTTGCACATTGTTACTTGGATTATCACCTTAAAAAATCAGAAAAACAAAAATCTGCACAGTGATTCAAATTTAAGATTTGACCTCACTAACTCCCAAAAATTCCACCAAAATTATGGTAGAGGGGTACAATGACAGTGAAAATGCATGCCTTTTCCTCATCAAAGCCCTTTCCTACCTCTCCAAAGGTAACTACTATACTGACTTTTAAAAATTATGGTAAGGTACCCATAAAAAAATTTACCATATTTACCAATTTAAGTGTACAGTTCAGTGTTATTAAGCACATTCATATTATGTAACTGATCTCCAGAATCTTTTGTCTTATAAAACTGAAATTCTATACCCATTAAACATTAGCTCCTCTATTCCCTCTCCATTGTCCTTGGCAACCACCTTTCTATTTTTCTCTCTATGATCTTGACTACTCTATGAACATCACATAAGTAGAATCATATAGTATTTGTATTTTTGTAACTACCGTATTTCACTTAGCATAATGTCCTTAAGGTTCATCCATATGGTAGCATGTGTCAGAGTTTCATTCCTTTTTAAGGGCAAATAATATTACATTGTATGTACATACCATATTTTGCTTATCCATTCATCAATTTTTGGACACTTGGGTGGCCTCCACCTTTTGACTACTGTAAATAATGCTGCTATGAACTTGGGTGTACAGATCTCTCTTCAAAACCTTGCTTTTAATTATTTTGGGTATATGTCTAGGTGTGGAATTGCTGGATCATGTGGTAATTCTATTAACTTTTTAAGGAAGCATCAAACTTTTTTCCACAGTGGCTGCACCATTTTATCTTCCTTCTAACAATGTGCAAGGATTCCAATTTCTCCACATCCTTCCCAATGCTTGTTATTTTCTGTTTATTTGATAGTAGGTATCCTAAAATGTGGTATCTCATTGTGGTTTGGGGTTGCATTTACCTAATGATTAGTGATGTTGAACATCTTTTCATGTATTTATTGGCCATTTTTTATCTTCTTTGGAGAAATGCCTACTCAAATCTTTTGCCTCTTTTTGAATTGGGTTGTTTGTTTTTTGTTGCTGAGTTGTGGGAGTTTTATATATATATATATATATATATATATATATATATATGCTTGACATTTACACTTTATCAGATACATTGCAGATATTTTCCTCCAGTTGCCTTTTTACTATGTTCATAGTGTCTCTTGATGAACAAAATTTTAAAATTTTGAGGTAGTTCTATTTGTCTATATTTTCTTTTGCTGCCTGTGCCTTTGAGGTCAGTGACTGATTGATTTTTGACATGTGTGCCAGGACCATTTAATGGCAAAAGAAAAGTCCCTTTAACAAATGATATTAGGACAACTTGATATTACATGCAAAAGAATGAAATTGTACCCCTATCTTGCACCATACACAAAAATTAACTCAAAATGGATCAATGATCTAAATATAGGAGCTGAAACCAGAAACTCTTGGAAGAAAATATAGTAGTAAATCTTCATAACCTTGGATTTGGCAGTGGATTCTTAGATATTATACCAAAAGCACAAGCAACAAAAGAAAAAAACAGATAAAGTAGACATCCTCAAAATTTTAAATTTTGTACACCAAAGGACATAATCAAAAAGTGAAAAGACAATGTACAGGATTAGGAAGACTATTTGCAAATGATATATCTGATAAGTGACTGGAATCTATGAATGTTAAAACTTTTACAACTCAAAACAACAAAAAGACCAACAACCTAATTTTTAAAATTAGTAAAGGACTGGGACACTTGGGTGGCACAGTTGGTTAAGCATCCAACTCTTGGTTTTAGCTTAGGTTGTGTTCTCAAGGTCGTGAGATGGAGCCCCGCGTCAGGATCCTCACTGAATGCAGAGTCTGCTTGAGATTTTCTCTTTTTCTCCCTCTGCCCCTTCTGCTTGTGCTCTCTCTTTCTCTAAAATAAATAAATAAATCTTTTTTTAAAAATGGTAAAGGACTTGTATAGACATCTCTTCAAAGAAGATATGCAAATAGTCAAGGAGCACATGAAAAGATGCTCGCTATCCTTAATCATTAATGAAATGCAAATCAAAACTACATGAGGTACCACTTCACACTCACTAGGATGGCAACAACAACAACAATGACAAACAATAACAACAACAAAACAAGAACAACAGAATATAACAAATTCTGGTGAGAATGTGGAGAAATTGAAAATCTTGCACATTGCTGGTAGTAAAGTAAAATGGTGTAGTCATTGTGGAAAATAGTTTGGGTGTTCCTGAAAAGTGTTAAAAATAAAATTACCATGACCCCATCATTCCATTCCTAGGTGTATACCCAAAAGAACTGAAAACACATACTTCAAGTACCTGTACACACATGTTCACAGGAGCACCATTCACAAAAACCAAAAGGTGGAAACAACCCATCAATGGTTGAATGGATAAACAAATTATGGTATGTACACATGATGGAATATTATTCAGCAATAAAAAGGAATGAAGGACTGACATGTGCTACCACATGGATGAACCTCAAAAATATTATAGCAGGGGTGCCGGGTTGGCTCAGTCTGTGGAACATGCGATTCTTGATCTCAGGGTTGTGGGTTCAAGCCCCATGTTGGGTGTAGGGATTACTTAAATAGATAAATAAATCTTTAAAGAAAATTATGGTAAATTAAGGAGCCAGACACAGAAGGTCACATTTTATATAATTCTGTATATGTGAACTATCCAGAATAGATAAATCCATAAAGATAGAATACAAATTGGTGGTTGCTGGGAGCTGGTGGGGAGGGGAGAATAGGGAGAAACTGCTTACTGGGCAAGGGGGCTTTTACCTTGGAGTGATGGAATGTTTTGTAATTAGATAAAGGTGGTGACTGCACAACATTGTGAATATACTATATGCCATTGAAAGGCCACTTTAAAATGGTTATTTTTATATGATTTTTTTAAAAATCCATTTTTAAAATAATTTTTAAAAAGAAGAATATTATATTCACAGAATTGCCAGGAAAGCTGGAGAAGTAGGCTTGGAAATTGACCAGAAAAAAAAAAAAGGAGGCCAGGCAGTCAGAATTAACATGACATTCACACCAAAGAATCAGTCTGGAGGACAAGTGGTGCTCTGAGATTGAGGCTGTATTCCACAGCTTGCATAGAATTTTCCTCTATTCAGTTATGGATGGTGCCATGGGCAATGTAACCCCTGGAAGAAGAATGTTGTGCCATTGTCAAAATATGAATTCTTCTTTGGTCCTCCATCTTTGTTTCATTATCTCAGAGTCCTAATGGGGCACATCTGACTAGCTGAGTCTAAATTCAAATCCCCACATCCTTGCTTGAGGGGGTGGGGAAGAGTATTCGACTTTTTCTGTTCGTATAGTAAGGGGCAGGCCTTACCCAATTCACTGAGCACAATATTCCTTACAAAAAAAAAAAAAAAAAAGGTTCAGGTGTTTAGTAGCCTTTTTCCTCCAAATGGTCAATGTCTACTGCATATTTAACCTTAATTTGGAGTTCTAGGCCATGCAAGAAGAAAATATGAGGAAAGGAGAAAAATCTCTCTATTTGCAGATGACATCCCAGTGAAAAACTAGACATGCTTGTGAAAAACTCTAAAAACTACTGAGAAAATTTGTTAAGATTGCCGGATACAAGATGAATACACAAATACCAATAGCTTTTCTAACCCATTAGAAATGGAAATTGAAAATGTTCCCATTATCATAACATCAAAAATAGTAAATGCTTAAAAAAACATGTGATGAAAAATTCTGTACAGTAGTCCCCCCCGCCCCATCCACAGTTTTGCTTTCTGTAGTTTCAGTTGCCGATGGTCAACTGTGGTCCTGAAGCAGATGATCCTCCTTCTGACAATTGTCAGAAGGCCAGGAGTTGCCTAATGCTACATTGTCATGGCCAGCCATTCACTGCACTTCATCTCATCATGTAGGCATTTTATCTCACAACATCACAAGAAGAAGGGCGACTACAGTTCAATAAGAAATTTTGAGAGAGAGAGAGAGACCACAGTCATACAACTTTTATTAAAGCATACTGTTTTAATTGTTCTATTTTATTATTAATTGTTATTACTCCCTTACTGTGTCTCACACACACACAAAGCCTGGGAACATTCATGTCAAATTTTAACAGTGATTAATTCTAGGAATTAGGATTTAAAAGGGAATAGGGAGAAAGGGGAGGGAGGAGCTTTCTTATTATTTTACATGCTTCTATAGGGTTAGTTTAGGTTGTTTGGGTTTGTTTGCTTTTGTTTACAAAGAGAACAAAGGCACAGTTTGATAGAATCCACAACATATTGAGCAACAAGCATTGAATTACTTCCACTGTTCTTTGTTGAAATGTGCACAGTGGGCCTAATTTATTTTTTTAATGTCTACATTCTGAATGTTGATTCTTTAATAAAGACTTTAGTAACTCTGGGGCCTCATTGGTATGTCTGCAATATAACCTTTTTATTGGGTCAGTATACAATTTTAGGCTCATTCATTTCAGTATTTAACAATTTTAACTAATTTCAGACATTCCATTGGTTTTAGATTCCTTGGCATAAGCAATGTATCATATTTTTAGCCACTGTTTTGTCTCTCACTGAAGTCTTAATAATACGACATATCTTCCCTAACAGGTCACTAAATGTTTCTATTTAGACTGGTTTCAACTACTTATGAAAGAACATTCATTTTGGATTTCAGCTTCAACTGTTCTGAGTTAGTCAACCTATGTAAGTCTTACTTTCCTCATCTCTGAATGATTATAAGAGCTGCACTTCCAAATAAAATTGTGAGAGGCAATGGACATAAAATACTTCATACAGTGCTTGGCACTTAGTAAATCGGTTGTGAATATTATAAGGGTCTTCTGTTTTCCAATATCTGACAAAAATATTTTTCTCTGGAATTCTCCCAAACAATAATCTGTTTATTAGAATGACAAAGGAGTATTAGGTACAAAATAGAAATAGATGGGATGAGGTAAGAACAGTGGGATAGGTTCCAACAATGCATCTTTGTGCCTCTGTTATATCCAGACACCATCTTGTGTATGGGGGATACAGAGATAAAGTTACTTGAACAAACTTGTTGACTGGCATAGTAGAAACTATCAATTATGCCCAGCAACACCTCTTCACTTTCTGGTAGGCGCATGGCAGCTGAGATTAAAAATTACATTTCCTGGCCCCTGATGCAGCTATGTATGGCCACATAGTCAAGTTGTGGGCAATGGGCCAAAAGGAGTGACTGTCCCTAAAAGGGGAGTGTCTTTCCTCACCTGGCCTTTTCTTTAAATTTATTTTTTTGGGGCAGTTTTAGGTTCACAGCAAAATTTAGGAGAAGGTATAGGGATTTCCAGTATACTTTTTGCTGAAGAGCTTTTTAAAAAGCTATTTTTAGCATGAATGGTTAGATTATAAAAGGGAAATTTTGATGACTAATACTCTACTGAGATTATTCTTTTTAGTAGTTATATATGAAAGCCATAGGATCATTTGATTGAGCCACATTAACATTTGTCTGTTCGACTATATTACTGAGTTTGAAATAATAACTTTATAATTTGTATTCATAGTTTTTATTGACCTAAACTGGCCACATTTAAACTGCTAATGGTTTCTATATTTGCCAGATAAAGCAAAGGATGGAAAAACATTTCACTGTGAAATGTGTCATCCTCCAGAAGTCTCATCAAATTGTCTTTGCCCACTAGCTACAATAAAGCTAATGCATCTACTAACATAAAATAGTGCACTGGTTTTGTTGAGGTTTATTTGCTAGCCTAATGATTATTTCAGTAAAGCCAGGACTCTAAATGACAGCCACATGGATAATTGCATTGTAATGTGTTTTCTTTTAAATTTAGTCAGGTTAATTTCATACCTAACACAACTAGTGCTTTTCAAATGCTGTGATTGGTATAATATGAATGAAAAACAAATAATTTGTTTGTAAAATATTTGAACATATTAGTTCTAATACTATCTATTGTGTTTTTTCCAAAGTACATTTTAGTAATATTAATAAATATCAACAAGTCATTTATTTCTCACTTGATAAATTAACTTTTATATTTGAGAATGAGTATTACATATTTATTATACATTTTTGTGACTAGGAAAGGTAAGATTGTTAGCTCTCTTTTCTGCAAACTTTGAGCTCTGTGACTGCTATCCATTTGAAATGGAACTTACCTAGAGGGGTCACTTAATTGAGCTCTTGGCTGTCATGGAATTGGCCAGTTAAATTCTGGCCTACCTTATCATTTTGGTATCTTTTGAAAAATAGAAGATCTTAATTATAATGTATTCGAATTTATCAATATTCCATTATGGTCAGTACTTTCTGTTTTCTTTTTGTTTTGTTTTCTGTTTCTATAGAAAACTTTCTATATCAAAGTCGTGAAGTCATTCTTCTATGTTATATATCAAAATTTTATTATTTGATCTTTCACACTTAGATTTCTAATCCACCTTGAATGTTTCCATGTATGATGTGAGAAAAGGTCACGTTCACATTTTTTCTCAGTTAGATGGGGCTTTCTCTCCCTTCTGACCTGCAATACCATCTTTGTCATAAATCAACGATCCATTATAGCACAGCTGTAATGTCATTGCATAATAAATATAATGATACGTCATCTAATTTAACAACAAAATATTTTATACTCCACTGCACCTTAAGAAAACATGACATTTGGAGCCCACTTTTACTTGCCTTACTTTTTGACATAGTGGGGATGCACTGGTAATAAAAACTAAAACAAAGTGTTGCACATGGTGGTACACACGACACTTGAAACACAGTTCAGTTATAACTGCATCATTGCAATTTATAAGGCCACCCCACAACAGTGTGAAGTGATGACAGAGCTACATAAGATCTCTGTTGCAACTACAGTTGACCCTTGAACAGTGTGGTGGTTGGAGGTGCTGATCGACCGCAGCTGAGAATCCACATGTAACTTTTGGCTCCCTCAAGACTTAACTACTAATAGCCTACTATTAAATGGAAAGCTTTACTGATAACATGTCAATTAACACATATTTTATATGTGTGTATATATTGTATATATTATACTATAGTCTCACATAAAGTAAGCTAGAGAAAAGAAAATGTTATTAAGAAAATCATAAGAGAAAATATATTTACAGTACTGTACTGTATTTATAGATAATGTAAGTTAACACCGTCTGCTTATAAGATAAATTGTCAGTACCTACATCAATATCATCTGATATGATATAAAGCACTGTAGGTGTTACATACATTACTAACATTTGGCATTAAAAATGAAAAGATAATGTGAAAAAGAAATTTATATTTATTTATAGGTATAACAATTCATACATTGATAACAGAAGCAGTGATATAATTGCTTTATGGTAGCCTAGTGTAATCAACACTACTGCTTCATGGTAGCCTAGCCTATATACTAATGGATGAGTTGTTATAAAATTTTATGGCATACAGTATTACAGTCATATTCATAATACAGTATTGGAAACATTGTTACATTTTTTAAAAAGAAAAAAACACTTACCTGTGTTGATAGGTTGACATGCAGTTTCTCCAATTATGAGAGGCATACTGTAATTCTTGAAAGCAAAGTTCTAAAACAGAAAACTAACACAATGTTAATTTTATATTAACTATCATTCACCTTATGCCTATGTGAGGATGGGCTGCCCACTTCCATACCAGTCTCATACGTGATGTTCTATGTGATGAACCCTTGGTTGATGCTGGTAATGGTGACACAGAATTGTCTCACACAGTTCTTGTCCTGCAGTTATTAGGTTTTCATATGAAGATACAAACACAACAGATAAGTTTATTGACTGTATGGCATGATGATTAGTACTATTCATTAAGTGGAAGTGAATCATCATGAAGGTCTTCACCCTCATCATCTTCACACTGAGTGGGCTGGGGGGGAGGAGGAAGAGGAAGGGTTGGTCTTGCTGTCTCAGGGGTGGCAGAGGGAAGAGGTAGAGGAGGCAGGAGGGGAGGCAGGCACACTTGGTGTGACTTTATGCAAATACATCATAATTTCTGTCTGACTTATTCATTTCTCTAAAAATGTTTCTATATGGTACCAATTCTTCTTCCACCATTTGCTTTAGTTTCAGTGCCTGAATCGTAGAAGGGTCCATGTTGTAGAAGTCAAAGCAGTTTTGAATCATCAGAAGGCTTCTGTCAGATTGTCTAATGTCAACTTGTTTCCTAGCACTTCTATGTCTCCTTCCTCAACATCTGGCACTGGTTCCGAAGCACTCATCTCCATCAAATCATCTTCCGTTCATTCCTCTGATATGATGTGTTTAGCTCTTGAATTTCTCCAAGATCCACACCTTGAAACTCTCACCTTTATTGCCATATCCACAATCTCCTTCATGATTTCCTTGATTGGTTCTGTCATAAATCCTGTGAAGTCATGCACAACATCTGGGCAGTTTTCTCCAGGACGAAAGGCTTGATGCTTTCATGGCTTTTCCTAGAACAATGATGGCATCTTCAATGGTGTGATCCTTCTAGACTTTCATGATGTTCTCTGTATCGGGGTTCTCTTCCATAGCACTGACAATCCTTTCTGTAGAGTACCATGTGTAATGAGCCTTAAAAGTCCTTATGACTCCTTAATCTAGAGGCCGAATTAGAGACATTGTGTTTGGAGGCAAGTAGACCACTTTGGTGCTTTCAGTGTTGAACTCTGGGTGGCCAGGGGTGTTGTTCAGTATCAAGAGAACTTTAAAAGGCAGTCCCTTACTGGCAAGATACTTCCTGATGTCAGGGACAAAGCATCAAAGGAACCAATTCAGAAAAAGGGTTCTCGCTGTTCAGGCTTTCTTGTTATACAACCAAAAGACTGGCAGCTAGCATTTATCTTTTTCTTTCAAGGCTCGGGGGTTAGCAGTTTTATAGATGAGGGCAGTCCTGGTCATAAATCTGACTGCATTTGCACAGAACAGTCAAATTAGCCTATCCCTTCCTGCCATAAATCCCAGTGCTCACTTCTCTTCCTTACATAAATGTTCTTTGTGGCATTTTTCCCCCCAGAATAGGACACTTTTGTCTGCATTACAAATCTGTTCAGGCAGATATCCTTTCTTCTCAATAACTTTCTTAACGGTGTCTGGGAACTCATCTGCTGCTCTTGGTTGGCAGAAGCTGCTTCTCCTGTTATCTTGACATTTTTAAAGCCAAATCTATTTCTAAAATTATCAAACCAATCTTTGCTGGCATTAAATTCTCCAGTTTCAGGTCCTTCACCTTTCTTTTGGTTTAAGTTGTCATATAATGACTTTGCTTTTTCTTGAATCATAATAGAGTCTATAGGTATGCCTTTCTTATAGCAATGCTGCACTTACATAGAAGCTGCATTTTCAAAATGAGATAAAAATGTATTTCACAAGAGTGCAAGATTTTCGTGTTTGCTGACAGGGATGGCTTCATAAATTTCCTTTTCTTTTTTACAGTGGTCCCTAACAGTGGATGAATTCATTTTGAAATTGTGGGCAACCATGGCTGCAGATCTCAATTTATGGTACATATCAAGCGGCTCAACTTTTTCTTGCAATGTCATGACTTTTCTCTGGTTTCTGAGGACTTCCAGTTCCACTAGTGGCACTTTGAATAGGTCCCATGTGTTCTTTATTCAAGGTTTATGATATTCCACTAAAAATGATGAAAAGTAGACAAGAACTGCAAGAGATCACTTTTTACTGTGATACACAATTTACTGGAGAGACAGACTGCTCATGAGATGATTAGCATCACATAGCATTTTAAGCAGATACTCCCAACACTCGAGCTCACCGCAATAGCAACAGGAGGTGGCTGCAAAATTAATAGAATACAGTATGTACTACAGTTAATTTTATGTGGTTATGATTTAATGCTGCCTCTTTATATTTGTTTACATTTCTCTCAACTATGAACAGTGCCATGTATTTTCTGTGTTTTTGTGCACAAATTTTGATGAATTTTAACCTTTTATAATAGGTTAGTGTATATTTAGAGTAGTAAATAATAAAATAGACTAGTATGTATATATATTTTATGCATTTATGACATATCTAACTTTTTCTTTTTTAAATATTTCTGGACTATGCGGGTTGTTTGAGAGTTTTTTTAAATTGTCCCAGATCTCCAAAAAAATTTCCAATATATTTATTGAAAAAAAATCTGCATATAAGTGCACCTGCACAGTTCAAAGCCTTATTGTTCGAGGGTCAACTGTATTCAACTCTGCCATTGTAGTGTAAAAGCAGCCATTGACAATATGTAAGCCAATGACTGTGGTAGTGTGCCAAAAAATGTTGTTCGAGGTCACTGAAATGTAAATTGCATATAATTTTCAAGTATCACAAAACACTATCCTTTTTATTATTTCCAACCATTAAAATATATAAAAATCACTCTTAGCTTAGAGGCTATACAAAAAAACAAGCAGCAAGACAGGTTGGGACGTTGGACCATAATTTTCCAACTCCTAACCTAGATGGTCATCCAGAATAGTATTTATCAAAATGAGTTTTGAGGAACTCTAATCCTAGGAAATCTTTCTCAAGTATAAAAAGTCAAATAGCTTTATGAAAGCCATATATAAGACTTTCAGGAAAGATGGCAGAATAGGAGGATCCTAAGCTCGATTCATCCCATGGATACAACTAGATAACAGCCACATCAGTAAAAATAACCCAGAAAATGACCCAAAGACTGGCAGAACAGACTCTCCACAGTGAAATGTAGAGAAGAGGCCACACTGAGGAGAATAGGTAGGGCAGAGATGTGTTCTGGAGCTAAAGGGACCCACAGGACTGTCGGGGGGGTGGGGGACAATTCAGTGTGTAGAGGGAGAAGAAACAGACTCTCACACCTGGGAGCTTGAATGGGGAATATGAATCCCCATAACATTTGGCTTTGAAAACTAGAGGGGCCAAATTTTGAGAGTTCTTACAATTAGTGGGGCTTAATAACCCTGGAACTTTAAAAATCAGCAGGCTCATAGGAGAGCCTGGAGGATGAGAGGAGACTGAGTTCTCACCCTTAAAGAGATAGCCTCCAGAGATAGAGCATAGAAGTGGCAGTTTAAAAAAATACCTGGGGTATACAGGAGGGAGTTTTGTTTACTAATCTTTGACCATGTGCCTGAGGGGCAGGGACCATTGGGAGACTTCTCCAGGAACAAAGGAGATGGCAGGCACCATTTTCCTACTCCGCTGCCCAGCCGAGACACTTGGCCACCTGCAGGTACCAGGGCAGCCCTGATGCTACCTAACTTGCTAACAGCACGCTCTACTCACTGCTTCCTTATTGATTTTCTGTTTGGATCGTGATCTCCTACTATTATTGATTACTCTCAGTTACTTCCTTTATGTTTGTTATTAGCTGCTTTATGTTATAAAATCAATTTATAGAAATCGATTGCATTTCTATACACTAATAATGAAGCAGCAGAAAGAGAAATTAAGGAAACAATCCCATTTACGACTGCACCAAAAAGAATAAAACATTGATGAAATAAATTGAAGATGACACAAAGAAATGGAAAGACATTCAGTGCTCCAGGATTGAAAGATCAAATATTGTTAAAATGTCCACACTACCCAAAGTAATCTATGGATGAAATGCAATCCCTATCAAAATACCAACAGCATTTTTCAGAGAACTAGAACAAATCTTAAAATTTGTATGTAACCATAAAAGACCTGAATAACAAAAGCAATCCTGAAAAAACAGAACTGGAGGTATCACAATTCCAGATTTCAAGATACACTACAAAGCTGTGGTAATCAAAACAGTATGGCACAAAAAAGACAAGTAGATCGATGGTCCAAATAGAGAGATGACAAGATGGTCAAAATAGAGAGCCCAGAAATAAGCCCATGATTATATGGTCAATTAATCTTTGACCAAGAGGAAGGATTTGCAATGAAAAAAATGACAGATTCCTCAACAAATAGTGTTGGGAAAACTGAACAGCTACATGTAAAAGAATGGAACTGGACCACTTTCTTACACTGTACACAAAAATAAACTCAAAATGGCTTAAGGACCTACATGTGAGACCTGAAACAATAAAAATCCTAAAGAGAGCACAGACAATAATTTCACTGACATCAGCCATAGAAACATTTTTCTAGATATGTCTCCTGAGGCAAAAGAAACAAAAGCAAAAATAAACTATTGGGACCACATCAAAATAAAAAGCTCTGCACAGTGAAGGAAACAATCAACAAAACTAAAAGGCAACTTATGGAATGGGAGAAGATATTTGCAAATGACATATCCTATACAGGGTTAGTGTCCAAAATATATAAAGAACTTGTACAACTCAACAGCCAAAGAACAAATAATCCAATAAAAAATGGGGAGAAGACACAGACATTTCTCCAAAGAAGACATACAGATGGCCCACAGATCCATGAAAAGACATTCAATGTCACTCATCATCAGGGAAATGCAAATCAAAACTACAATGAGATATTACCTTTCAGAATGGCTAAACTAAAAATCACAGGAAACAACAGGTGTTGGTGAGGATGTGGAGAAAGGGGAACCCTCTTGCACTGTTGGTGGGAATGCAAACTTGTGCAGCCACCCTGGAAAACAGTACGGAGTTTCCTCAAAAATTTACAAATAGAACTACACTAGTAATCACTCTACTGGGTATTTACCCAAACAATACAAAAATACAAATCAAAGGGACACATGTACCCCTATGTTTATAACAGAATTATTTACAATAGCCAAACTATGGAAGCAACCCAAGTGTCTATCAATAGATGAATGGATAAAGAGGTGGTACACACACACACACACACACACACACACACACTGGCATATTATTCAGCCATTAAAAAGAATGAAATCTTGCCATCTGAAACAACATGGATGGATCTAGAGAATATAATGCTAAGTGAGATAAGTCAGTCAGAGAAAGACAAATACCATATGATTTCACTCATATGTGGAATTTAAGAAACAAAACAAATGAACAAAGAAAAAAAAGACAAAAACAGACTCTTCACTATAGAGAAGAAGCTGATGGCTATCAGAGGGGAGATGGATGGGGCGATGGGTGAAATAGGTGAAGGGGATTAAGAGTACACTTATCATGAGCACTGAGTAATGTATAGAATTCCTGCATCACTATATTGTACATCTGAAACTAATATAACACTGTATGTTAACTATATTGGAATTAAAGTTTTAAAAAGAATTTTTAAAAAGCCATATTCTATACATCCCAGTTGTAGATTCATGCTATGCATATTAAACATTCTGAAAACTTTGCAATAAAGAAACTTGTCTATCTTTGCCTAATCCAGCTGTCAAGAACCTTATATGTTTGCCCACCTACTCTTTAGTTACACAACACACCTATTTACATGCCTTAGAACCAAGATATCATATATACTCTGAGAAATGTTGGTATGGTCTACTTATTTTACAAATGAGTAAAATGAAGTAACAAAGTGCTGAGAGTAAAAAAAAGTTATTTTTCTAGAAATCATCTGAGCATTTATTGGCTCTACTAGTAGTAACAACCAGAACCAGTTTAAAACCCATCCCAATCTTTCAATAACTTCACATCAGTAGTCAATGATCACCTCTTCCACAAGTCAGCCAATCAACAATAGCCTTACTCTAGTACACATGCTTCTGAAAGGAGCCAGTCAGCAATAGTCTCATTTAAGTAACTATACAAAAACAGATAAAGGTTAACCAATCCCTAAACACTTCTCACAAGTCTTCAAGTTTATACATAATGAAAAAAATATTGAGATCAGTTTCCTGGGGAAAGGCGTAAATAAATTCATTCGTTTGAAACAATTTTCTATTAGAATCTAGTGGTTTCTACTATACTTCCAGGTGAAAATTTTGTTCAAAACCTAAGGAAGTCTAGCTGAGAGTAAACTGTGTACTCTTGAAACTTGGTAGCTGTGCTATAATATGGGTATTTTGAGGAGGGATCACATCTTCTTCACTCTGAAGGTATTTTAGGTATTTGGAGTAAAAACAAGTTCCAGAGACAGCACATTTGGCTACAGAAGTTTAATCTCAGGGCTGAATCCAGAGATTCATAAGTCTTTATTTTTTTTATCTATTGGCTCCTTAAATCTGAAAGGAGCTTTTAAAGCCTAGCTATTATTCTGGCAATAAAATTTTGGTTGGTTGCTTAACTGCTGAGAATAAAAACGTTCTCATCCTCTGTTCTAGGAAAGTACTCATTGTTCTCTGCCCATAGCATCAAGTAAACTCCAGAATCAAGTTTTAAACCCACCTAAATCTATCAATGACAATGTTGCATCAGTAACTATGCTTCTGAAGCCAAAACTTTCATCACCAACGTGATACTGGAAGCATGTTCTTAGTGCCTTTCTCAAGTTATAAGTTAGTCAATCATTCAGCTCTTTATTGAATGCCTATTATGCGCTATGATGCTCTAGGTCAGTAGTTCTCAACTTTGACCACATATAAACCAACTATAAGGATTTAAAATCATGATGCCCAGGTCCTATTCACAGAAATTTCTGTCTAGTGTGTAGCCTGAGTAGTAAGTTTTTTAGAAAGCTAGACCGGTTTTCACCTATAACAATTGAAACCCAGGGTCTTAAAGAGATATTTGTATACCTGTGTTCATAGTGGCATTATTCATGATAGTTAAAACATGGAAGCAATTCAAGTGTACATCTACATAGGAATAGATAAAGAAAATGTCATGTATATATATGTAACTGAATATTATTCAGCCTTAAAAAGGAATGAAATTCTTACAAATACTACAACATGGATCAACCTTGAGATTATGCTAAATGAAATAAGCTAATTACAAAACATAAATAGTGTATGATGTCACTTATGAGTAGTCAAAATCAAGAGACAGAAAGTAGAACAGTGGTTACCAGGCCTAAAAGGAAGGGAGAATGAGGAGTTATTGTTAAATGTACTCATTTCAATTTTGCAAGACAAAAAGTTCTGGAGATGGATGGTGGTGATGGCTACACAACAACATGAATGTACTTAATACCACTGAACTCTACACTTAAAGATAGTTAAGGTGGTAAATTTTGTTATGTGTATTTTACCACAATGAAAGAATTGAAAAAAATTCATTGGTCATAGATAAATGGTTTACTTCTGGACTCACAATTCTATTTCCTTGATCAATATGTCCATTCTTACGCTAATCTGACTTGTCATAATTATGGAGTATTATAGCAAATTTTGAAATCAGGAAGTGTGAGTCCTCCAATTTTGTTTTTCTTTTTCAAGATTGTTTCAGCTATTTGGACCCTTGCAAATCCATATGAATTTGAGGATTGGCTTTTCCAATTCTGCAAAAAGACCATTGGAGTCTTGCTAGGGATTGCATTGAATCTGTAGATCACTTTGGGTAGTATTGCCAATTTAACAATATTAAACTTTCTAATCCAGAAGCATAGGATGTCTTGCCATATATTTAGGTCCTCTAATTTCTTTCAACAATGTTTTGTAGTTTTCAGTATACAAAGCTTTCACCTTCTTGGTTTAATTTATTCCTAGGTATTTTACTTTTTTGGATGATATTATAAGTGAAATTGTTTTTTTAGCTTCCTTTTTGGATTATTCACTAGTAGTGTATAGAAATACAATTAATTTCTGAGTGTTGATCTTGTACCCTGCAACTTTGCTGAGTTTGTTTACTAGCTCTAGTATCGAAGTTATCACCTAATAACTGGTGAGGAAATGATTATTTGGTATCCCTCAGCCTGGATTTAGGCACCCTGAAATGAGGAAATAGTCACTGGTGTGGTGAGGGATTGGTTCCAGAGAAGCCTTCTAGCTCAGGCTCAAAGAGGAAGAGTGCCTTCTTGTAGCTACAGGACTCCACAAGAATCAAAAATGTTATCATGTTGTGGAAGTTCCCTTATATTCTTAGTTTTGAGTTTTTATCATGAAAAGGTGTTGGATTTGTCAAATGTTTTTTTCTACATCAGTTGCAATGATCATGTGGTATTTTGTCTTCATTCTATTAATGTAATATGGTACATTGATTTATTTTCTATGTTGAACTAATCTTGCCCCCCTGGGATAAATTCCATTTGCTCAAAGTGTTTAATCTATTGATATGCTGCTGGATTTGGCTTGCTAATATTTAGTTGAGAATTTTTGCATCTATATTCATAAAAGATATTGATCTCTAGTTTTCTTGTGATGTCTTTATATGACTTTGGTATCAGGATAATATTAGTCTCACAGAATGAGTTACAAAGTATTCCCTTCTCTTTTATTTTTTGGAAGAGTTTGAAAAGGATCGGTGTTAATTCTTTAAAATTCTTTGGTAGAATTCACCAGGGAAGCCATTTGGCCCTGGATCTTTCTTTGTTGAGAGGTTCTTTAAT
Organism: Neomonachus schauinslandi; assembly: GCF_002201575.2. Taxonomy (NCBI): domain Eukaryota; kingdom Metazoa; phylum Chordata; class Mammalia; order Carnivora; family Phocidae; genus Neomonachus; species Neomonachus schauinslandi. Next base: position 95,823,632 of record NC_058411.1, read on the forward strand.
TACTGATTAAATCTCTTGTGATAACACTGTTTAGGTTTTCTATTTCTTCTTGATTCAGTTTTTATAATTTGTATGTTTCTAGGAATTTCTCTATGTTATTTAGGTTATTTAATTTTTTGGTATACAACTGTTTGTAGTATTCTCTTATAATCCTTTTCATTTCTCTAAGGTCAGTAGTAATGTCCCCATTTTTGTTTCTGATTTTTTTTTGTCTTTTTTTTTTTTTAAAGATTTTATTTATTTATTTGACAGAGGGAGACAGCGAGAGAGGGAACACAAGCAGGGGGAGTGGGAAAGAGAGAAGCAGGCTTCCTGCCGAGCAGGGAGCCCGATGTGGGGCTCGATCCCAGGACCCTGAGACCATGACCTGAGCCGAAGGCAGTCGCTTAACCAACTGAGCCACCCAGGCGCCCCTTTTTTTGTCTTATAATATTTATTTTGTAAGCTGTTTTTCATCTTAAATCAGCCAGAGTAGCTTTTCTGTGATCTATAACTAAGAAGCCTGAGTAACACGTCAGACATCCCTGACTTGTTCTTGATCTAGTGAAATTTTAAAATTGGCTTCTACCTAAAATTTTGCTTAGATTAAAATTCTATGAGTCAGTCAGAGAAAGACAAATACCATATGATTTTACTCATATGTGAAATTTAAGAAACAAAACAAACAAGCATAAGAAAAAAAAGAGAAAGGTAAACCAAGAAACAGATTCTTAACTATAGAGAACAAACTGAGGGTTACCAGAGAGGATGTGGGTGGGGGGGGGATGGGTGACATAGGTGATGGGGATTAAGGAGTGCACTTGTGATGAGCACTGGGTATTGTATGGAAGAGTTGAATCACTTAATTTTACACCTGAAGCTAATATAACACTGTATGTTAACTAATTGGAATTTAAATAAAAACTTAAAAAAAAATTGTATGGAAACTTTTAGGGAAACTTTGGCCTGGTCTTGCAAGTGCTTACACATCAAATTTGTTTGATTTTTAAAAAATGAATAAACAGTCTCTCTTCCTATTTCTGTTTTTAATTACAAAATTATAAGGATTCCAATTTGGGGGTAAGATAGAGTAAGCACACTCCATTCTGATTTTCCTATTGAATGCAGCTATAAAACTTGGACAGAATGAGTGTAACACCTTTTGAGAACTCTAAAAAGTAGATAAGACATATGATCTCACTGATATGAAGAATTTGAGAAACAAGACAGAGGATCATAGGGGAAGGGAGAGAAAAATGAAACAAGACGAAACCAGAGAGGGAGATAAACCATAAGAGACTCTTAATCTCAGGAAACAAACTGAGGGTTGCTGTATTGGAGGGGGTTAGGAGGGGTGGGGTTGCTGGGTGATGGACACTGGGGAGGGTATGTGCTATGGTGAGCGCTGTGAATTGTGTTAAGACTGATTAATCACAGACCTGTACCCCTGAAACAAATAATACATTATATGTTAAGAAAAAAATAATAAAAAGTAGATAGAAGTAGGTAGAGTGGAGAAAAAAACAGAATTCAAAGTATCACTTAATCATTGGTGAGTGAACTATTTTTCTCCCTCTGGTAGCCCTCAGCCTGATTTTGGCAGCCTGAAATGAGGAAGTGGGCATTGGTGTGGTAAGAGGGAGGTGTCAGAGGAGGCTTCCAGCTTAGGCTCACAGAACCTCTGTAGCTACCGGACCCCACAAGCACCCAAAACGGAGGGAGGCGAACTTTCCAATCAGGGGAGTTATAGTCTCAAAAGGGTGAGGGGATCCCATTGTTTTTTTAATTCTCTCTGACTTCCCTTCTCCACTTAGCCCTGGACATGGGGGCAGTTATGGTGATGGCAGAAATGAAATAAATAAAGCCCCAGCATTCTAAGTGGAGGATCAAAAGGGAGTCCCATGGAATTAGTAAGTACTGAGGAGAGTAAGAGGGAGAAGCTTTTGACAAGTACCTGATAAAATTGCTAATGAACTCCTGGTATATCACTTCTGAGGAGTGCATGTGTGATTCTGATCATAAAAAACATACCAAAGACCGAGAACTCAAACAAGAGAGGGACTACCGCTCAGGACTCTGGACACCGAACCACATATGTGCGAGACAGATTTGCATAAAACTGTGAAGGCTTTGAAAATGGAACTGACATTGAAACCACAATCCACAGATGGCTGGTTGGAACTTGCAACCTGAACCCAACCAGGTTAAATGCCTGCTAAAACAAAAATATCAACATTCTCCATATGATTTAAACAAAACACAGAGTCTCATAATATTCAAAATGTCCAGGATACAATCCAGACTACGAAACCTATGAAGAACCAGACAGATCTAAACTTACATGAGAAAGACACAATTAACACATACCAATGCTGATTTGACACAGATGTTTGAATTATCTGTCAAAGCACTGGAGAAGCTATTATAAAATTATCCCCAGAATAACACAAACATTCTTAACATGAATCTGAAGATATAAAGTCTTACTAAAGAAATGGAAGATAAAACAAAGAATCAAATGAAAATTTTACAAAAAAATGCAATATTTTAAAAATCTGACTGGAATGAACGGATTCAATAGCAGAATTGAGAAAGCAAAACAAGTAAATTAATCAGCAGATAGGTCAACAGAAATATTTGGTCTGAAAACAGAAAAATATTTCTTAAAAAGTACAGAGCCTACAGAACCTGTGACACAATACCAAAAGGTCTAATGTTTATGTTATCCAAGTCCCAAAGAGAGAAATCAATTATAGCTGATATTATTCACTAAGTGGTTATTATTAACAAACCCTGAAATTAACATGTGTTGGTGAGCATGTGGAGAGATAGGAACCCTCCTTCATTGCTATGGGGAATGTAAAGTGGTGCAACCACTGTAGAAAAGTTTGGCAATTTCACAAAATGTTAAATATAGGAATTATAATATGACTCAGCAATTCCACTCTGAGGTGTATACTCAAAAGAACAGAAAACAGGATTCAAACACACAGGACTGTACACAAATATTCATAGCAGAATTATTCACAATGGCTAAAAAGTCAAAACAAGCCAAATATCCATCAACAGATGAATGGACAAACAAAATGTAGCATATACATGCAAGGGAATATTATTCAGTCATAAACAAGAATGAAGTTCTGATACATGCTGCAACATGGATGAACCTTGAAAACATTACACTAAGTGAAAAAATGCAGATGTAAAATAATACAGACAAATATGGTATGATTCCACTTTTGGAAGGTATCTAGAATACACAAATTCACAGAGACAGAAGGTAGAAGAGAAGTTATCAGGGACTAGGTGGTGGGGGAAAGGGGAATTATACTTAATGGATACAGAGTTTCTGTTTGGGATGATGAAAAAGTTCTGGAAATAGATAGCAGTGATGGTTGTACAACATTGTGAATGTAATGAATACCACTGAATTGTATACTTAAAAACATTAAAATAGTACAGCATCCTATATTATTGAATTATTAACTGTTGAATTACCATATTGTACCTCTGAAACTAATATTACACTGTATGTTAACTAGAACTAAAATAAACACTTTTAAAAAAATGTTAAAATAGTAAATTTTATATTGTGTATATTTTACCACAATAAAAAAGGGGTTCCCTCTGGCTGAAAACTTCCCAAATTTGGCAAAAGACAGAAATGTACAGATTCAAGAAGTTCAGCAAATCCCAAATAGGATAATCCCAAAGAAATTCAGACCTAAACACACCATAATCAAACTGCTGAAAACTAAAGACAAAGAAAACAATTTGAAAGCAAAGAAAAACGCCTTATTATAGAGGAACAATGATTCAAATAACTGCTGATTGTTACCAGAAACCATGGAGACCCAAACAAAGTGGAACAAAACTTTTTAGAATGCAAGAAAAAACCCCGTCTACCTAAAATTCTATATCCAGTTAAAATATTATTTAGAAATCAGTGTGAAATAAAGACATTCTCAGATGAAAGAAAGCTAAGAGAATTGTCATCAGACCTACTCTAAAAAAATTACTAAAGAAAGTTCTTCAGACAAAAAGAAAATGATACCAGAAGGAAACTTGGCATATCATTAATAAAGGATGAGCAAAAGAAATGGTAAGTTTCTGAGTAAATATAATAGATCATTCTCTCTTGAGTTCTTTAAAAAATATTTGATGGCTGAAAGCAAAACTTATAACATTATCTAATGGAGTGGTCAATGAATATAGGTGTAATATATATATATGACAAATAAAACATAAAACAAGGAGGATAAAGGGACAGATGATGGTAAGTACTCTACATTCCACTTTAAGAGGTAAAATATTTATTCTAAGTAAAATGTTAAAGCTAAGTATGCAAATTGTGCAGCTACTCTGGAAAACAGCATCATATCAAGTTAAATATACACTTACAATGTGACCTAGCAATCCTTCTCCTAGGTATTTACTCCACAGAAACAAAAACTTATGGTAACACAAAAATATGTACATGAATGTTTGTATCTATTTACTTTAGATATTTATAATCTCCAAACTCTATTTATAATCACCAAACTCTATTTTTTTTAAAAGATTTTATTTATTTATTTGAGAGAGAGAATGAGAGAGAGCGAGCACATGAGAGGGGGGAGGGTCAGAGGGAGAAGCAGGCTCCCTGCCGAGCAGGGAGCCCGATGCGGGACTCGATCCCGGGACTCCAGGATCATGACCTGAGCCGAAGGCAGTCGCCTAACCGACTGAGCCACCCAGGCGCCCAACCAAACTCTATTTTTAATCTATTTATAATCACCAAACAGGAAACAAGTCATATATCCTTTAGTGGGTTAATGGATAAAGAAACTTCTTTTATAAATATAATGGATTACTACTCAGCAATAAAAAGGAATCAACTATTGATATATGCAACAGCTTGTATGAATCTCATAGGCATTACACTGAGTGAAAGAAGCCAATCTCAAAGGTTACATAAGGTAATATTCTATTTATAGGACATTCTCAAAAAGACAAAACTATAGTAACAGAGACCATAATATCAGTGATTGCAATATGGAAAAACTGAAGAACTGAAAGGAGTAACAGGTGAATCAGAGTGAGATTTTACCTCACATTATACACAGTAAGCAATAGAACAAGTAGACAAACAAAATCAGTAGGATATAAGAGATTTGAATTATAAAATTAAGAAAATTGGCCCAGTGGACATATAGGCAACAACTATAGAGTATATATACCTTTTAAGTACACTTGAAACATTAACCAAAATTGACATTTACTCAGCCATAAAGACAATCTCAACACACTTGAAAGTTTGAAATCATGCAGAGTATATTCTCTGATATACCACTACAATACAGATACCATACATACCCAATGGGACGGATAAAATTAAAGAGATTGATCATACCAGGTGTTGGTGACAATTTGGAACAACTGGAACTCTCCTATAATGCTGATGAGAATATAAAACAATGTAGCCCCTTTGGAAAACAGTGCAACAGTTTCCTAAACTATTAAACATACACTTGCCATGTTACCTAGTAATCCCACTCCTCAGTATTTACCAAAGGTAAATGAAAACATTTGTCGATTTAAAGACTTGTATACAATGTTCATAGCAGCTTAAACCAGCTAAAACTGGAAAGAACTGGGGCACCTGAGTGGCTCAGTCGTTAAGCGTCTGCCTTCGGCTCACATCCTGATCCCAGGGTCCTGGGATCGAGCCCCGCATTGGACTCCCTGCTCAGCGAGAAGCCTGCTTCTCCCTCTCCCACTCCCCCTGCTTGTGTTCCTTCTCTCACTTTGTCTCTCTCTGTCCAATAAATAAATAAAATCTAAAAAAAAAAAAAAAAAAAAGCAACTGGAAAGAACCTGTATGGTACTGGTTTTCTGTGCTGCATACCAAATTACTACAAATTTAGTGGCTTAAAATTGGTATTTTTTAAAAATTTATTTTTGAATAGGCAATTCACTAATAGTTCAAAATGCCAAAGGTATATAAGGGTATGAAGTGAAAAGTCTTCATCACTCCTGTCTCTCAGGCATCTACTTCCTTTCCTTACTCATGTGATCCTTGTTTAAAGAGCTCCTAAAGAGCTGTTTTGTGCATAGAAAAGCCAATCTGTATATGTACATGTGCATGCACACACATGTGATACATTTGTACAAGTACCAAGAGTGGAATGATATACACCAGGGTTATTAACAGTGGTTACTTTGGGTGTGTGGAGTAAGGGAAAAGGAACTAAGAAACGAAGAAAATCTATTAACTTTTTTAATACATATTTGCCTCATTTAACTGATTGATCTAATTCTAGTCAGGAGCACAGGATTTTAAGAAGCAGACTACCTATCTGATTACCTTTGGCAAATTTCTTATTCTTTAGGCCTCAATATCCTAATTTACAAATGGAGGTACTGATAGTTTCTACCTCTTAAGATCTGGGGGCAAACTATAGCAAATAATTGATATACAGGATTTTAGCCTAGTGCCTGGCATATAGAAAATGGCTAGTAAATGTTAGCTATAAAAAATAACAACCTTAAACTCATTTTTAGAAAACAAAATGATTCAAAAAGGACTAACCATCCAAATAAAGAAGCTAGAAAGAGGACAACAAAATACGCTTAAAGAAATGTGAAGGGGACACTTCAGGTCAAGAGTGTTATAAACTCACACTTTAAACTCTCCTCCTGCTCTACTTATGTGGATTATAGATTCAGTTAGCAACAAGAAAAAGACCAACTCATGTTCAAACGTGAAATGAACATTTCTCTGGGTCAGAAACAGAAGGCAAGAGTGAGATGTGGCTAAAGCCACAGCCCTACAGATTTCTGGGTCCACAAAGCAACAGAAGCCAGTGGGATTTTTTTACTCGTCTGAAGTGACGAAAGCACTCCGTATGTGGCATGGGAGCATGGCCTAGCTGGGCTCTGAGAAAGCGGATGTGATCACTATCTGATGTTACTGCTTATGTAAACCTGTATAACTTCATTATTAGTAGGATCAACAGAGAAAACTGCACAGAGACCTGAGCAAAGCTGCATCCTGCCCAAGATACTGGGGCCAGGCACAGCCTCAAGCCACTTTGGGGCAGGAGTTCCTAGGCATGGAAACCCAGTTTTGGACTAGGGTCCTGGATGACTAGAGGGAGGAAACCACAAAACTGCCAAACAGGGAGGGGTGAGCACAGAGAGAGGCGAGGCGGGGGAAAAAACTCCCACTGAACATTGAATCTGCAGATAAAAAAAAACCACACCATCTGATGGAAATTAACACTAAGAAAGAGAACCAAGAACAGAACATAAAATAACCAGAAAGTCTGGACAAATATTTAAAAAATCTTCTTAAATAGGTTGTAATCAAGAAAGAAGGAATGGAGGAAAGAAGGAAAGGAAGGAAAGGAAGGAAGGAAGGAAAGGAAGGAAGGAAGAAAGAAGAAAATTCAGGAGGAGAAACATTGCAGGCAGTAACCCAGAGAGTTTGGGCATTGAAGTTGACTTCTGCTTTGAGACTACTTGCTGAACTGAAAACTGAGCATCAGTTTTACAGCCTAACCCTGGAGAAGGAAAACAAAGCTCATGTCTAATAGGAGACTGGCCTACAAAGCTGAGACCACAAAGGTCTGTATCTTAGTGTGAGGGTGAATTAGAAATACTCGCTCACTTACTCCCTCAACCACTGGTACAGCAAAAAAAATTATCTGTCTCAAACTGTGACATGTCGGGAGTAGGGAGGATTTCCCCTGAGAATTTGTATTTATAAACTATATAAGAAAATTTGTATAGCTATTTCAAACAAAATAACAAAATAACAAAAATGCTAAGCATTACTTGATTTGATAAAGCGGATCACTATAAAATAAAGCTCAATTCACCAGGAAAATAAACTAAGCTTGTATGTATATTATACAATCTTAAAGCAAAAGGTGATAAAATTACAGCTATAAAGAGAAAAATCCATCATCTGAGTCAGAGATTTTAAAGCATGCCCTTTAGTAACTGATCAAGGGGAATAAAAATCAGTAGGGCTTTAGAAAATTTGAACTATAGTGAAGTAATTTGATCTCAAATGTATACCTTCTGCCCACAGGACTTCTTTTAGCGTTTCTTTTCTTTTTTTTTTTTTTAAGATTTTATTTATTTATTTGGGACAGAGAGAATGAGAGACAGAGAGCATGAGAGGGAGGAGGGTCAGAGGGAGAAGCAGACTCCCCGCCGAGCAGGGGGAGCCCGATGCGGGACTCGATCCTGGGACTCCAGGATCATGACCTGAGCCGAAGGCAGTCGCTCAACCAACTGAGCCACCCAGGCGCCCTCTTTTAGCGTTTCTTATACTGCAGGTTTCCTAATGATAAATTCAGAAAAAGTCTTTGCCTTTGTTTTTGAAAAGCATTTTTGCTAGGAATATAATTCTAGGATGACAGTTTTTTTTTTTCTTTCAGTGCTTTTAAGAAAATCTGATGTCATCCTCATCTTTGTTCCTCTGTATGTCGTGTCTTTTTTGTCTGGCTACATTAAAATTTTATCAGGCTGCTTAAAATTTTCTCTTTATTACTGGTTTTGAGCAATTTTATTATGCTACCTTTGTGGGTTTTCTTCACATATCACATACTTGGGATTTGCCGAGCTTCTTGGATCTGTTTTTCATGGATAGTTTTCATGTTTGGAAAATATTAGACCTTAATGTCCTGCAGCTCACTGGATTGTTTCTATTGCTGTCTTAAAACTCTCTGAACTTTTCTTCTGCTGTGTCTGATCTGCCATTAATCCCATCAGCATAATTTTTATCCCAGATGTAGTTTTTATCTCTAATATTCAATTTGGATTTTTAAATATCTTCTTAATTTTTTGAAGATAATTCTATTAACTGTTTTAATGTCTTGTCCTAATTCTGACATCTGTATCAGTTCTGGGTCAATTTTGACCAGCTATTTTCCTCATTATGATCATGTTTTCCTGCCTCTTTGTATGCCTGGTAATCTTTAATTGGATGCCAGACATTGTGAATTTTACTTTTGTGGGTACTCATTATTTTTGTATTCCTTTGTATCTTCTTGAGTTTTGTTCTGGGATATAATACACATATGTGGAAATTACTTGACCCTTTCAGGTCTTGCTTTTATGATTTGTTAGTTGGGTACAGAGCAGTGCTCAGTCTGCTAATTATTATAAGTGTTAATTATTCTCATACTAATGAAGCAAGAATTTCCTGAGTTTTCTACCCAATGCTCCCTGAATTTTACATTTTTAAATTCTTATAGGAATATGCACTGTTTCTAGCCCTGTTTAAAATGCCAGCATTATTCCCCCTAATCCTTTCAGATTTTTCTTTCCCTAGCCCTGGTTAGTTTCTTCACATACAACATAGTACTCTGCTGAATACTGCAAATCTCTGTGCAGCTCTCTCATCTCTGGCACTTAGTCCTATGAACTCATCTTCCCTGGGCCTTTCCAGACTCTCAGCTCTGTCTCCTCAGGGAATCTCTCAGTTGATGCCTCACTTTCCTTTCTCTGTGCTATGGCTTGTGAGCTCTCAAGTCAGTAAACTCAGGCAACCATAGGGCTCACCTCATTCATTTTGTCTCATGGATCACTCTTTCATTCTTGAGGTCACTGTCTTGAAAACCACTGTTTTATGTTTTTTTGTTTATTTCATGGGGGAAGGTAAATCCAATCCTTATTACTCCAAACTGGCCAGAAGTAAAAGTTCTAAAACTATTTTTTAAATTATGCAATAAAATGATTCTTAAAAATCCCGGGGCGCCTGGGTGGCTCAGTCGTTAAGGTCTGCCTTCGGCTCAAGTCATGATCCCAGGGTCCTGGGATCAAGCCCCGCATCAGGCTCCCTGCTCCGAGGGAAGCCTGCTTCTCCCTCTCCCACTCCCCCTGCTTGTGTTCCTTCTCTCACTGTGTCTCTCTCTGTCAAATAAATAAATAAAATCTTAAAAAAAAATCCCAAGGGATCTAATATAAAACTAGTATGCAAGACGATAGTAGTAAAAGATAGGAAATGCTGAGGCAGATCTAAAAAGGTTAGGAAATTCTGACATAGGTCCTTAGGTACTGGCATGAAAAGATTTTCACGATATTACCCATCAGGATAGGGTTAGACTTACATTGTAGTAACCACCCCCAAAATGTCAATAACTAAAAGCAACAGAAATTTATTTCTCACTTATTTTAAAAGTCCATTGCAAATTGGAAGGGTGGTTTTTCTGTTCATTAGTTACTCAGATGACAGAGCAACCACCATCTCAAATGTTTCCAGTAAACAAATCAGAGGAAAGACAAGAGTCTAGAAGGTCTCAAATTGGCAATTCAGTGCTTGAGTTCAGAAGTTACACATCATATTTGCTCACAATTCACAGGCCAGATTCAGACAGATGGCTCCACTCACCCACAAGGGAAGTGTATTCCTGCTGTGTCTGGTTCTCTAGGGAGAACCTAACTATATGGTGAATAACCCTAAGGACTATTCCAGGCCATCCTTCTGGTCAATAAGTTATTCAGTGCACCTTCCTTCTTATAGCCCAAACACATTTTCTCTTCTGAGGAGAGGTAACTCAAAAGTCCCATTAAATCAATGGCAGCAAGCTCAAAGTTCAGTATCTTCTCCCAGTATGTAAGTTGGGGGATGGTATGCACTGTCTCCTCTTGAACTATTGACCTCTAAACTAAAAAGCTATCTGTCTCTTACACATACAAGGTTGAAATAGAATTAGAAAAACCATAATAAACACTCCTATTCAGAAAGGGAAAGATGGGAGATACACAAAGTCACTGGCCCAGAACAATTCTCTGCTACAAAAATTCCTTGAGGGGATCCCTAATCCACTGTTGTCCACAGCTATTGATCCCACCATCTAGGAGGTCCCTCCCTTTTTCTTTATCCTTTTGACCACATCTGAGGTGGATACTGGAAAATAGGTTCTACTTGGGGACCAAGAAACTTTTTCCATCTGCTGCCTCATGAAGAAAGTTGAGGGCCCAAAGGATAAAAAAATACTAATTGAAAGGGATACACGCATCCTGATGTTTATAGCAACATTATCAACAACAGCCCTGATTGTACAAAGAGCCCAAATGTCCATCAACCATGAATGGATAAAGATGTGGTATATATATATATATATATATATACAATGGAATATTAGCCATCAAAAAGAATGAAATCTTGCGGGACGCCTGGGTGGCTCAGTCAGTTAAGCACCTGCCTTCGACTAAAGTCGTGATCCCAGGGTCCTGGGATGAAGTCCCCCATTGGGCTCCTTGCTCAGCAGGGAGCCTGCTTCTCCTTCTGCCTGCTGCTCCCCTTGCCTGTGCGCTCACGCTCTGACAAATAAATAAAATCTTAAAAAAAAAATAATGAAACCTTGTTACTTGCAATGACATGGATGGAACTAGAGTGTATTAAGCTAAGCAAAATTAGTGAGTCAGACAAAGACAAATACCATATGATTTCACTCATATATGGAATTTAAGAAACGAAACAAACGAACATTAAAAAAAGTTTAAAAAGAGGATAAAAAAAGGAAAACTAAGTAACAGACTCTTAACTATAGAGAACACACTGATGGTTATCAGAGGGGAGGTGGGCAGGGGGATGGGTTAGCTGATGGGATTAAGGGGATTAAGGGTTTATAGGTGCTGGGGACTAGGCGGATTAAGCCACTTGTTGTGATGAGCACCAGGTGTTAATGAAGATTTGGGTCACTAGATTCTACACCCGGAACTAGTATTACACTGTATGTTAACTAATTGGAATTTAAATAAAAACTTGGAAAGAAAAAAAAAGGAAAATTGGGGGCCTAAGTGTTCATTTTAATTCTCGAACAATTACAAACTTTTAATCCAGGTTCCTGGTTTCTTTGACAGTATAACTCTCTCATAATATTTGCTTCTTATTTATATAATTCCAGTTAGCAATGAGCCAATAGTCACACCCACAATTTTAAAGACATGGTCCCCCCTAAATTTTCCCCAAATTTAGCTGGAGTACCTTGAGCCCATCAGGCACTGGTAGAAGACTGACACTTTAGTACCCATTTCCTAAGCCATTTTGCCTATCTGAACAGATTTGCAGGCATTAGTATTTCCAATTCCTAACACATATTAATATTTAGGATATGGGAATAAGGAACCAAAATATCTGGGAATTCTCAGGAATCCCAAAATTATACAGAATCATCATTCTGTATTTCTCATAACACTATACTTAATATGTTTTGAAATAGTTATCAGTGACCATAATACTGAATCATTTTTCTGTGATAATTATGCTAAATGTTTCATATATTTTGTTAAAAAGACATAATAATAAATATATGGTTTATTAATATGAACCAATGTATTATGATAAGATTATACATTTCAATACCACTGTCTCTGCCTGACAAAGATACTTGATAACAGAAAATATTAAATGAAGGAAACATTAGCAAGTGCCAAATAAAAATCATTTTAAAAATTGAAAGTACTATAAATACTTACTAAAAGTTTATCTTAAAATGAAACTTAAAAGCACACAATACATTAACTGCCCTATCTGAGAGTTTTTATCTTTATTTTGTAACAAACACTTCAGACACAGAAACTTACCTTTTATTTTTGGATTGGTATTAGTTGAGTTGCTAAGGATTATCCTAAAACCTCTACAAGTCGGTTTAGGTTACATGTTGATTTATAAAAGCTTTTTTCCCTTTTTGATGATGAAAATATTTTGTCTGCATTCCCTGATTTTGGTCTTGCTGTTGAAATTGATACTGCTTTTGCTAATTTAGAGTTTAGATCAGTTTCTGATCTCATTTCAAAATGTTCCAAAAAACACTTACTTCTTTTCTTAGCATTTCTAGTTAAAGTATTTGCAAAGAACAGCAGCCTTTGGCAAATAATCATACAAACTGGGAAATGCCAACAAACTTATTTGGTATGTCTGAATGTTACATTTGGATGTCCCATCAAGAGTAATAGCACCACACAGAATCACAAGTCAAAATTGCCAATTTATGGAATTAATTTGCTTCCACGTGTTATTCTTGGAACACCATTGATGAGATTTGCATAAATTATACTATATATAATCCTATTAACATTTATTTTACTTACAAGAATGACTCACTGTTAATAGCTGACAGGAACATAAACATACATTTATAACATGGCAATAGCTACAAGTAAGATTGTGTCATCAGATTGTGACCACTCCTCTTCTATGTCCTCCTGTTCTGATTTCTGGAAATGTTGACCTTACTCTTGGACTCTTGCTTTTGGGCTTGACTTCAGTGGATTCCTTCAATCCAGTAATGACTCTAAATTCATTACTAAGCTTTAATCTTGCTTAGTTGCAATACTTTTTCCTGTTTCACCAATTTCCTGACTGATTTGTCATGAGATTCAGAAAAATACATAAATTTCCCAAGAAATGCTGTGGAAGAATTCCTGCATAGAAACACTATGAGGCGGCCTCTTCTTAACCTAATTAGTCTTTTAAACAATTAGTATGATGGTTATATTCTTGATTTAATTACTTTGTTGCTTAAGGGCTTTCTCCTTTTACTGATTGGGGATGAGAAGTGTTGCCTCTTCCAATCCTTCAAGTATCTAAATTTCTGGACTTTTCCTATTCTGTTTCCACTGGCAATCTTACCATTTCTCATCTGGGTTCACTTCTTAAAATATCTTGTCAAATGCAACTAATATAGTAAACAAAATTGTTATCCAAACCCTTCCAACAGAGATACAACTTCACTATATTATTTTTCTTCCAAGTATCACAGGCAAGTTTACCAAATCTTTCACCATAGCAGAATGTGGATCACCTCATGTAACTTAACCATCTGTCATCTAAACCAATGCAAGAGAGTTTAATTTAGTACAGTTTTGTTTCTTTTTGTGGCACTTTCAGGACTAATCCTGTATCAGATGGGATATTCCCTAACTGCATTAACTTAAAATAAAAATGTTTATTTCTTCCTTACGCTGCATGTCCATCTAAATAAACAGGGAGGCTCTGTTCACAGTCCCTCAGGAGCCCTGCCTAATGTAGCAATCATCATCACCATGTCAGAGAGAAAAGAAGGTTCTAAAGTGTCTCACATCAACATTTAAATGATCTAAGTCAGAAGTTACTTTTCACTTACAACTTGTTGGCCAGGAAATAGTCATATGACCACACACTAGAAATATTTGGTGAATAGCACGAATGAAAATCACATTAGGTAAAAAAAAAAAAAAAAAAAAAAAAGTTGACTTTGAAGAGTCAAAGAAAAAATCTAGATAAACTCTTAACTCAGGAGTTCATGCTGGGACAAGAGGCTGCCCATAACCATTTGGGGAAGATAATTAAAGTTAAGTATCAGTGTTTTTCAATGTAAAAACTGAATACCCTTCCATCTAATATTGCACTTAGAATTCTAGTACAGGTAATAACAAATGTAGACCAAAATTTATGAACTGAGAGCTTCCCTGTAGTGTTTGTAATAGCAAAAATACAAGAATGGTTATAAAATTATGATATATCTATATAAAAATATAGTGCAGGTGCTGGCAAACTTTTTCTTAAAGTGCCAGATTTAAGCTTTAGGCTTGTGAGCTATATGGTCTCTGTCCTGTACAACTGTGCTGTTTCAGTGCACAAGCTACAGCAGACAATATAAACCAAATGATATGGCTGCTTTCTAATACAACCGTGTTTATAAAAGCAGGTGGCCAAATATGGGTCAGAGTTTGCTAGCCCCTGATACAGAACAATTAAAGTCATGTTTTTAAGGCAGGGGGTGAAGACTTAAAATATTTTAAAAATTTAAAATTATAGTTTAAATTCTCCCAAATTCTCCACAAATGGCAAGTTTTACTCTAATATTTGGGGGGAGGGGAGGGATTCATTTTTAAAAAGTGGATGGATTGGGTGAGTAATGCAGTCCGTTTTTCTGTTGTTTTTGGAAAAGCCAAATGACTCCAGATGTGCCTGGGGTATTTTCTGGAAACCAAAATCCATGGTAACTTCTGTGATCTGCAATTATCCAGGCCATTAACATCATAGCTATGGCTTCATCTATAGCTTAGTTCAATAATCTTCTTAATGATGAAGTATGTCATCATTCATCATACAGTGTGTCATCAAAAAAGACTAACTTATTCTTAGTATATTCTTTTAAATAATGAAAGCGATTTAATGATACTTTTAACAAGCAATTAAAAGTTAACTTTACCTAACTGTGAAAGTAATTTCTCAGGAGAACTTATCCCTCTATGATGTTAACATGTGTTGCTACAGATGTGTTTAATTCTTTACAAGATGATCCTGGTGAAGTATCTTTTAATTTATAGCTTTTGAGCTGATAATTAAACATTGCCATAACTTTTAAAGATCTACTTGACTATTCATTTTGTCTACATGGACCTGCAGATAGGCCTCACTTAAAAAAATACTTTAAAAAATAGTTGTTTCAGTCTTTTAATACGTACTTTTAATAGTATCTTGAATAGGTAAGTCAAATGATTCGTGTCTTAGCTGAAAAAACAAGTCTTAGTGTTAAAGTAATCTAGTAAAAATGAAATATTTGCAATCCTTCTTTAGTGCCTACACACATACAAAAGTCCTTCATTGAAGTCAGCACAAGTGAGTGGTTTTGGAATAATAATTTCAATGGAACAAAAACGATCATGTCAACCATGAAGTAAAAAAATGACATTACAGAAGCCTACAAATATTTAATGATGTTAAAACTTCTATAATTATTATATAAAGTATATCTTTAAATTACTTGCTACCTTTCCTATTAATAATATATTCACTAACTACTGCTCCTGAGGTAAAATTCCTCAAATCCTATTAATAAAAAAGATCACTAGGTCCTTTTCCTTAGATTAAGAAGTCCTCCATTCCAAATGCATATAATCAGTGTATGAATAAATAAAACTATAATTAGTACCATCAATGGGAGGATTATTTGCAAAAAGATAATTTATTTTAAAAACAGACATTCAATATAAATGCTGGGAACTACAGATGTGGTAGAAAAACACTAATTTCAGAATCAGATCAAATTTCATTCAAATCTTAGCTTTGTAACCTTAAGCAAATAATTGCTTAGATATCTGGTTTCCTCATCTTTTTACTTACAGCTAAAACAAGGTGACTTGTATCTTGTCAGTTCCTTTTTAAAATGTTTAGTTCTTAAAAATGTTTATGGGATGAGAAAAATTCCAATTTCCTCCCTCAAACTTTAGAGAGATGTAAAGGGGAAGAAATAACACAAAGATGGCATTCAGATTTTTAATGTAAATTAAAAGTATATCCCACAAAACAAATATAATGCTTCTTAGTGTCATTGAACTGCACTTAGAATCAATCGTAATTTTATTGTTAGGTAACAGTAATACACTAAGGCACCTTGGTAGGTAGTTCTTAGGCAAACAGTCACTAGAGTGCATCACTGGCTCTCACTGTCATATTAAGGTAGTCTAAGCACTCCAAAGCAGGCACAGGCAAACCACAATCCATGGGCCAAACATTCTTGTTTTGTAAATAAAGTTTTATTGGAACACAAACAGGCTATCATTTACATTGCATCTACAGCTGCTTTCGAACTACAAGGAAGAGTTGAATAATTGTGACCACACGGCCCACAATTACTTACTATCTGGCCCAACACAGAAAAAGTTTGCTGACCACTGTTCTAAAGCACTGCTACTCAAAGGTTTGGTTTGCACACCTGGACTGTTTGTTCCTGAACGGAAATGAAATGAGATGGTGTGAGAACATAAACCAATTATGTTAACCAAGTACAATGGTTATTTCAACTACACTTTTGTTTTCATTGCCAGGCTTTCTCAGTGAAGGACTTACAGTCTGGTACAGGTTCCTTTTCTACTAGTGGGTGGGTATAAACAGCTCATTGATTAGCTACTTTGAATACCACTACTCTAAAGGTATGGAGCCACAGCAGAAGGAACTACCCAAAGCTCAAAGGGTAACAGTGTCACTTAGAGACTTATCTTGGCACAGTGATCAAGGGTTTTGTAGCATTAGGTGATAAGTTTGGTAACTAACTAAATAGGATTCAGAAAATGGTCTTAACATAGATTTTCTTCCACTCTTTGCTCTTCCTAAGATTTAAATTACTCCAAAAATCTTGTCAGCTACAGATTTATGTTTCAACAAGGTGAAGTGTAACAGCTGAAGTCCCTCTCTCCCTATCTTTTCTTGGTAGCAGTAAAGATGAAAATACTTGACCCTCCAAAAGCAACTTTTCAAGAAAGTAAGTCAATAATATATTTTGCCTATTTAGCCTCTTTAATTTGCTGAACAGATAGAAAACAATAATAGTAAATTATATTTCTCTTGAATTAAAAGAATTTTTAAAGTAAATCTATTCTCTGCAAACATTACCAGTATTTTCCCCAGTACTTTAAGTCCTATTTTAAAATAAATCATGCATCAATTAAAAAATACAGAATGAAATCCTACCGCTAACTTTAACATGAAATTTCCTTGAACAAGTATACAATTTCTAAAGGCGCCAAAGGTAATCCGACTCAAGCAGTTTTCTGAAAAATAAAATTATTCAGGGACAGATTTTTATTGCAAATATTTACTCAAAAACTACTATATACAGCAGAATTTTAATAGCCGTTTAAAACGTTTAACATTCAGTGAAACAAAACTTAAGAATTCAAAGCACATTTTAAGAAGTAAAAATGTAGCATTTTAAATAAATTTTTTAGTACTTTAAAGCAAACTACTGTTATTCATATTATTTATTTCTATCTCTATTATTTTCTAGATGATAAAAAAAACTGAAAAATCAATTTAGCAGCCATTTTATGGATAAAATAGGATATGGATAAATTAGGCTAAATATCCCAAACCAATTTTTTACATCACTGCTTTAGGTCCCATTTGAAGTTTCTATTTTACAATTAAAGAAAAAGTCACTTAAACATGGCATGAGCCAGGACATGTTTTCAGTTTACTGCTTTACAATATCTACATTATACCATACTTTGGTTTGGCTTCCAGACCATTTTTACGGGTCTATTTCTAAAGATCATTAAAACAATATTAAAAGCATAATAGCTACAGGAGTTTCAACAATGGGTTTCTATTTTATACAACTAGCACATCAAGGATTTCTGCACAGCTTACACACTGACAAAAAGCACAAATATAAATTTATTATCTTAATAATTTCACTTTCACTGAAAGTTTAATTAAGGTAAGTTTACAGCCTGGCAGGCTAACACTTGTATGGAGGTACACAGATTCAAATATTCTGTTTACATGCTTCTGACAGTCTGGAATGTTATATTAAATCCAAAATTAATTTTACGTTCATCCAAATTCTCATTAGATCAATTAATTTCGCACTCTAAGCATGCTCCATTTACCAGCATTATACTCAAAATGAAGCCTTCATTAACAATGCCTATCAGCCATTATTTTTAATCAATTATTCCCAAAAGGTGTGGGGTTTCCAAATCTCTTCCTTTAAGTTAACTGAAAAGAATACATAGGTAATAAAATCTTTTAGTTTAGGACTGATGGAAGTTTCAAAAGCTTTATTATTATAATTGATATTCTAATAATCAATTTGTACTGGCCACCAAGTTCTCCTCACAAACCATTAAATGAGACTTTTCCACTGCAAACTTAACTTCCACTAAAATCCTGTTATGTTTTAAAGGCTTCTTGGAAATCCACAGAAATCATGCTCTTATCAGTGAATTGATTTCTTTAAGAACCTAGGTTCAACATACAGGTAAAGTGTATATGAATGACTTCCTTCACATTTTTCTCTTTCTGAACTCTACGTAACAGCACCTCTGAGCTCACCTGATAGCACTGTTCCAAATGTTCTTACCGTTGGTACACTAAACTTAGAATGACTACTAAATTTCAACTTCTTTCTTTTTCATCTGCCAGGTCTACTGTTGTCTCTGTTGTGCTATGGCTATTTTCTCCAGGAACACTGTCAGTTTGATCAGATACTAAGTCATCAGTCTTGGCTGAAGGATCACCACTACCTTTCTGAAGAATCTCTGTGGCTTCATACTCAAGTACCTCTGATGGAGTCAAAGGTTCTAAATGAACACTGCCTTGCTCACTACCATCAGAACTAACAGATTCAGGTTCATCTCTTTTTCTCAAAAACTGATCAATGCTAACATCACCAGATGTTAACTGCAAATCCTTAATATTCTTCGAAGAAAACCTAGCTTCACTGGAGTTGGAATCTTCAATCTGATCACATGAAATTAAGTTTCCTGAACTTTGACACATCTTCAACTCTGTTTCCTGACAAATGTGCTCTATTTGTTTCTCCTTTTCTACTTTATTGGCATCAATATTTGAATCATGACTGAAGATATTCTTTAAGCCCGTTTTCTGGTCTTCGAGACAGGTATCATTTTCCTTATTTGAAACTGTTATGCTTTCTTCACTTTTTGTTGCTAATGAGCCTTCAAATGAATTTGTATCACATCCATTTTTTTCTTCCTCTGAAGAAGCTTTATCTTGTTTACTGAAAAAATAAAGCCATTTATTATCTATTTCTTCAGAACACGATATATTTAAAAACTATCGAAATAAAAACATGCTCTTAAAAAAAAAAAAAAAAAGGTCAAGGTACATTTGCCAAAAAGGAAAAAAATAATCCAGGTCCCAAGTCCTTGCTATGTTACAATTTAGGAGTGGCCATTTTCTTAGGCAAAACAGTGAGAAACTCCAGAGTCACATATTAAAAGGAGACCTGGGAAATCTATTAAAACTGGTTTTAGTCCTGGTAATCATTACTTTTATCTGTACACACCCTGTCTTTAGTGGAAATCTAAGCAGTCTTATTAATTTGTATGAGTACTTTAAAGAAGAAGTGAATATATTTGGAAAAAAACCATTTTTTAAATGATTTATATATCCTCTTAGAATGTCTTACCCTATGCAAAATCAAATAAGCACTCATAAACATTTCTCTAATTTTTAACAGTTTAACTTAAAAAAAACATAAATACATGCCTGAAAAAAATATATGTAAATATACAACATGCATATTATATACATAAATATATGTGTATACATAAATGTTTATGTGTATATGAGTGTGTCTGTGTGTTCTCTATTAACCTGGCATGTTAACAGAAACTATACAGTGAATCATAAAACATTAGAAACAGAACACTTTAAAGAGAATCTCCAGCTCCTTATGTAGATGTTACAATACTTATTTTATCAAAAATAAATTTAATGAGGGCGCCTGGGTGGCTCAGTTGGTTAAGCGACTGCCTTCGGCTCAGGTCATGATCCTGGAGTCCCTGGATCGAGTCCCGCATCGGGCTCCCTGCTCGGCAGGGAGCCTGCTTCTGCCTCTGACCCTCCCCCCATCATGTGCTCTCTCTCTCATTCTCTCTGTCTCAAATAAATAAATAAATAAATAAATTTAATGATTACAGATATCTTATTTCTTCTCTTAATCCACCTGGAATTTGGACTTTTTCTGAATGAACTGACAAAATATCAAAGCAATGTTATCAAATGGTCATTTATTATTTACTAACTTATATTTATATAAGTTAAATAAGTCTGCTATTTATTTCGTTCTGATCTGTCTTTATTCTTGGGCCAATACCACCTAGTCTTACCAATTATAGTTAACAATATATTTTATTATTTAATAGAGCAAATCACCTACTATCCACTACTTTTCTCCCTAAGTTTAATAGTTTAAAAATGTAAAAGACATTTGTACAAGGATGCTCATAAAAACAATGTTTAAATAGCAAATACAGAGGGGTGCCTGAGTGGCTCAGTTGATTAAGCATCTGCCTTGGGCTCAGGTCATGATCCCTCGGTTCTGGGATCAAGTCCCACGTCGGGCTCCCTGCTCAGCAGTGAGTCTGCTTCTCCCTTTGCCTGACACTTCACCCGGCTTATGCTCGCTCTCTTGCTTGCTTTCTCAATAAATAAAATCTTAAAAAAAAAAAATAGCAAATACAGAAACAACCTAATATCTAACAAGAGAGCAATGATTTAATAAATTATGGTAGTAAACAGAAAAATATGAATCTTCCTTTAAACATCATTGGTTTCTAAACCAAATCCCATTAGCATTTTTTAACTAAATATTCATTATTAAACCTATAAAATAATTTGGAAAATGACCTATCATACATTACTTATTAATTATTTTCTATCACAGTAAGTTTTCATTTTCTTCATTTAGATCCTGTACATTTCTCATTTTTGTTATTGTGAATTAACTTTTTGTCCATTGTATTTTGTAATCACATGTTATTGGCATACTAAAACATTCAGATTTTTATACTAAGCTACCTTAATTAGTACTCTCATTAATTTCATTCTTAGCTCATTTTCTTGGATCTTAGAGGTCAATTATACCATCTGCAAACAATTATAATATTTTCATTTAAACTTATATAATTATTATTTTTGTTCAGATCTTATTGGATTAGCTACAATTTACAGAAATGTTAAATTATAGAGAGGTGACTAGTCTGCTTTTTCAAACTCCTTCACTGAATTTTTGTTAACCACTGCCCGTGTCCCCAAATTCCAGGTGAAGAAAGGGCTAGATCATTTTTCTAGTAAAGTCTAAGAGACACCTTCATAAGGCCTTATTCCATCATTTTCTTTTCAGGGGCAATAGATTAATTAATCTCATTCAGTTAAAAAGCACCCTACACCTGATGCTGTACAGCTCTATATAAGATACACAGCATAAAGATAGACATGGGGAAATTACTTAATTTAAAAGACAAAATAAAATTATCTTTATCTGGAATTAAGTTCTACTTAGAATGTTAGATTCTCTTTTGCTAAGAAAGCTTCTAAAATAAGATAAAAACAGAGAGGGAGGCAAACCAAGAAACCCTTAACTATAGAGAAAAAGTGAGGGTTGGTGGAAGGAGGTAGAAATAGGTGATGGGCACTAAGGAGAGCACTTGTTATGAATAGCACTGGGTGTTATATGCTAGTGATGAATTACTAAATTTTACCCCTGAAATGAATACTATTCTATATGTTAACTAATTTGAATTTAAATAAAATCTTGAAAGTAAAAAAGAATGTCTTGTGGTCTTTAGTGTTGATCAGAGCATTAAATTTTTTAAAGCCAATCCCTGAAGTTTGAAACTTTTATGTTAAGGTCCCACCACAGAAGTAGCTTTATAAAGCTTTTGAAAATACTTTAGTGAGAAAAGATTTTAATATTACCTGTTTGCAAAAATTGTCCCCACTTTGTAACTTGTAGGATCTTGTAATTGTTTTCATTTAATAGGGGCAATTAAAATATGTTGACATTTTATTTACTAGTAAAAATTTTTTACTAGTTAAAAATTTAACAACTATAAGATGTTTAAAGGATGTTGAAAAGATTTCAAAATTAAGGATCTGCAGTATGTTTTTGTTGTATTAAAATTCCAATTTTTATTTTAGTTAAAACTAAAATAACACATAAAATAAAATGTCAACTAAAATAACACAGGCCAAGTATCAGCTTTTTAAATACTTTAATTTCAAGAGATTCAGTTTTTCCTTATATTTACCTTTCAGAATTTGATGTTTCTCTTTCTCCTTGAGCCATATTAGGTCTTGCAATTTCCTGAAATGATTAAGAATATGTTTCTTTTATATTCATGGTTAAACTTAAATTAAATTACTTTAATTATACTAAACTTTCTGAATTAAAGGAACTTAAGTGTGCAACCTAATATAGCAAAGAAATAGAAAAACAGTTTATTAAAGTATGTATTATATAATAATTCTCAAAATTAAAAGCAGAATTTTAAAAAATCTTTAAAAAAATACCTATAAGAATTTCAGTGTACTAGAAGTTTCTGAATCAAGGTCATGAAGCAGTTATCCAGTTATAACAATACCTGCTTTTCTTAGACTCTATGTAAAATGTACATGATAATTACAATTAATTGAATAGGAAACTAGTAAAACACAATGTGAATTTGAATAACAAGTTGTATCCAAAGTATTTTATACAAACATATTAAATACAAACACCTATATGAAACATATCTGAAATTATGGTTTCATATTTGGAGTAATATTAACCCTTCTATTGTCAAACCAAGTAATATGAGATGATAGACAAATTAAATATTTTGCTGACTTGAAATGTTTTATAGGGAGAAAAGAATACAGTAAAACTTCAGTGAGCCAGAGGCCAGCCTAACAGTTCGTAACAATTACCAATTATTAAGTACATATGATGTGTGAGGTACTATGTTAAGAGCTTTACACTATCTCATTTAATCCTCATATTAGACATTCTCAATTCCATTTTTATAATAGGAAATACAACTACGTAGGTTAAGTAGAAAACCCCAGGCAATAACCACAATAAATGGTGAAGATCCAAATCTAGGTCTAGCTCTTAACTAGTACAGTGATTGACTGAGGCCTGTGAAATTGATAATGGTGTATTAATCACATATGTTTATTTTTTTTTACTCTCCTAAAACTCTGCTAAATGAGGCAAAGACATAAAACATTTTCATTCATAAAGACCATGAAAACACCAAAGCATAGTAACTGTCAACGAGATGTCAACAAATTTTTAGATGGAAAGTGGCTGGAGAAGCAGAAGTTGACTTTGCAACATGGAGGAATTTACAACTAAATATCTGAGTAGGGGAGTGCAAGGAGAAGACAATCAATTTGTTCAGAGAACTGAAGCAATCTGGTATTTGAAGGAATTCAGTACAAGATCCAGTACATAAAAAATAAAAATGAAGCACAAGGACTGCTGAGAAATCTAAATGCTCTTTCCCTAATTCACACAACAGATACCTATCCTTTCCTCTACCACAGAGGCTAAAGTAACTTTCTGAACTAGAGACAATTTAGACTTGTGAACACCAGGAATGGCAAAGGGAAGCCATGAGGAACTGAGAGAAAACAGAAAAATTTAGTCCAAGTCCATAAACTGAATAAAGGTCCCCACAGTTCGTCTCCTTGCCTGGCTCCCAGAATGCCAGCAGCTGGAGGAATCACTCTTCACCACCAACAGCCAGAATCTAGAAGATTCTTCTCTGGAGAAAATTATCAGCCTCAAGGCAGACAAGGCTTCCCTTATGACTTTGAAAGCATCTTCCTCACCAAAGAATCAGTCAGCTCAGCATGTGATTTTCCTATGGTGAAGTCTAAACAATTCCCATACAGACCATGCAGATTGTGTAGAGCACTAATCCAGGAGGGTTAACTAACCTTCACATTATAATCCATGGCAGTAGTGTGTTTCACAGACACCTCGGACCTCCAAGACACTTTCAGGAGGCAGGTGAAGTTAAAACTCTTGGTACAAAAGCCATAGTGAGTAAACATGCTGGCATGCTGGCATCTTAACATGAAATCAAGGCAGTGGCATCAAGCCAAAACTGCACTAGTTATCACTGTATTCTTCACTGGCAAACACCAGCAGTAAAATTCACTGTATTAAATATCAATCTTTGAGTTCCTGTCTTTCTAATATTCTGTGTGATAAAAAAGGAAGTATGCATAAAGCATTGCTATTGTGTACTGAAACACTTGGGTCTATGATTGAGTTGCAAGGTGAAGTTTGGCACAATTTTTTCAAAGAACATCATTTTTATTTTAAAGGATGACTGTCCAAACTATGACTATTTAGACTTGGTTATTTAGGAGATATTTTCTTGAAAATTGACAAAGTGCGCCTATTACATCAAAGAAAACAACTGACAGTGCTTATTGCCAGTAATAAAATTCAAACAAATATTAAATTTTAGGAAAACTTGTATTCACCATTGATCAGGTTTACGCTAATATTAAAGAATGACTTGGTATTATACATAAAACATGTCAACACCTGCAAAATTTATGTAACTCAGTGAACCAATATTTTTTCCAAATGATTAATCGATGTTATAAAATCATGCATGAATAAAAGATCCAGACAGACCAATAGATTTTAATGTATCAAAGCATAAAAAGTTCAGTAATATGGAATGAGATTCCACATTGCAAAAAACCTTTAAGAAAACTTCCTCTTGTCTATTTTTGATGTAGTATAAAAAAAACACAATTATTTGAAAACATTATTGAAGTACTAGGTAAGGCTGGATATTCTTCATATATTTCAACCACAATAACATATCACAACAGACTGAATGCAGAAACAAGAGAATCCAGTTTTCTCCTACTTAACTAGACAGTACAAAGATATGCAAAAGTATAAAATAATACCAGTGTTCTAAGTTTCTTGTGTTTTAGAAAATAGTTATTTTTCAGAAAAAAATGTGTCATTTATGTAACTATATAGTAGGTTTATTAGTTTGATTTTTAAGTTACAATAGAGTTTTAGATCTCACATTTTAAATTTCTAATATGGTAAATCTAATACTTTTTGAGAGTATATATAAATAGTACCCTTTGGAGTTCTGCAGTGCACAACCTGTATGACTATATAAGGCAGCCCTGTCTCCATATTCAACAAGTCTTCAATGAACTCTGTAGTGCCTTACTCTTTAGTGTATGGGCAGCCAAGGATCACCACACCATTGAAGACATGCTTTATTTTTTATTTTTTTAAAGGTTTCATTTATTATTTATTTGAGAGTAAGAGAGAGAGAGAGAGCATGAGCTGGAGGGAGAGGGAGAGAGAATCTGAAGCAGACTCTGTGCTGAGTGCAGAGCCAGACGCGGGGCTTGATCTTATGACCACGAGATCATGACCTGAGCTGAAACCAAGAGTCGGATGCTTAACCAACTGAGCCACCCAGGCGCCCCTGAAGACATCCTTTAACATCAGAAATAACAAAATAAATAGGAATAAAGAAAGGAGCTAGGAGACATAAGAGACATTGCTGGGAACAAAAGGAAAAAAATATAATAAACATTTAATATCCCCAAAGAAGTGTAAGATGTTATTACATCCATTAAACAAGAACAAAAATTATGAAGAGAAAAATTGAAGAATAAAAATATTAAAGAGCTCTTCAAAATTAAATATATGACAACTAAAATAAATTAAGTTTAGAAAAATTTTTTAAAAAGAGGGAAGGCAAGAAAGAAAGTATCATACAATTAGAGGAGTTAATGCAGGAAATACAGTGTCACATCAATAGGAAAAATGAGAGAGAGAAAATGAACAAAGAAAAGTGAAAATTTACCAAAGAAATAATACAAGAAAATTTGCCCCAAACATATATATCCAAATTACAAAGCCTTATTAAATGCCTACCATAATGAACGGAAAAAGGATTGGTGAACATATCATGAAATTTCAAAACACCAGAGATAGAGATAATCATTAAAGTTGCCAGAAAGAACAAAATAACCAAAATGCAAAGAAACTGGAGCAAGAATGGCATCAGACTTATCAAAAATAATACTTTCAAAATTGCATGGAAAAAATGATTTCTATGTACTTTAGCCAAACTATCTTTAAGTAAATATAGTTTAAAATATGCAAGGAGTGAGAAAAGATGAGCCCCTTCTGAGAGAGTTGTTAGAGAACATGTTTCATAAAAATAGGAAGTAAACTAAGAAAAAGGGAACTCCTAGTTCAGAAAATAGGATATCCAACACAAGAAAGTAGCAAAGGAAAATCCTGATACAACAAACTGCATCAGGCTTAGAGAGCAGCTAGTTTAAACTGAAGGAGATCTGAGAGGAGATATCTAAACTCTCCAACAATTTCTTTTGATGTGTGTGAACACTTGGAAAAAATACTTGCAAACATTAGACAAATAAATCACAACACTTTTTTAAAAACAGCATTAGGTATATAGAGAACTAAACAAATGAGTCAAGATATATATTGTTTAATTCCATAAAAACAAAACAAAATATAGTAAAGGAAAAATCATAGTAGTACTTCCTGGCTCAGCACACATAAAGGTCTCAAAAACTGTGATGTAACTGTGCTGAAATCAGTGCTATGCCAAGCCATATTGGAACCTGAGGTAAAAGGAAAAACGCATACCCCTATATACATATTATTCTTTTTTTTTATTGTGGTAAAATACACATAAAATTTACCATCATAACCACTTTTAAGTGTACAGTTCAGTGGTATTAAATACATTCACACTGTTGTGTGACCATCAACACCATCCCCGTAACTTTTTTCATCTTGTAAAATTGAACTCTATACTCTAATTAAACAACTCCACATTCTCCTCTTCCCCTCAGCCCCTGACAACTGCCACTATACTCTCCATTCTTTATGATTTTGACTATTCTAAGTACCTCATATAAGGGGAATCATACAGGATGTCTTTTGTGACTAATTCATCTCATTTAGCATAATGCATTCAAGGCTTATCCTCATTGTAGCATACTGCAGAATTTCCTTCCTTTTCACAGTTGAATAATATTCCCTTGTATGTGTATACCACATTTTGCCTATTCATTCATCTATAGATGGATACTTGGTATACTTCCGTATCTCAGCTATTGTGAATAATGTTGCTACGAAAATGAGTGTACAAATATCTCCTTTAGTCTCTGCTTTCAGTTCTTTTGGGTATACTCAGAAGTGGAATTGCTGGATCATATGTATTTTTTCTTTTGAGGAACTGCCATACTGTTTTCCACAGTGGCTATATCATTTTACATTCCCGTCAACAGCACACAAGGGTTCCTATTTCTCTACATACTCATCAACACTTTTTTTTTTTTGACAGAGAGAGAGATGTATAGCGAGGGATAGAACACAAGCAGAGGGAGAGGGAGAAGCAGGCTCCCCAGAGCAGGGAGCCCGACGTGGGGCTTGATTCCATGACCCCGGGATCATGACCTTAGCTGAAGGCAGACTCTTAATGACTGAGCCACCCAGGCGCCTGTTTTTTTTTTTGTTTTTTAAATAGTAGCATCCTAACAGGTATGAGGTGATATTTCATATTAGTTTTTATTTGCATTTCTCTAATAATTAGTGTTGTTGCGTATCTTTTCATCTTAGTGGCTATTTATACATCTTCTTTGGAGAAAGTCTGTTCAAGTCCTTTACCCATTTTTTAATTGGGTTGTTTTTTGTCATTGAGTTTTAGGAATTCTCTAAATATTCTGGGTATCAACCCCTTATCAGATATATGATTTACAAATATTTTCTTCCTTTTGTGGGTTACCTTTTTATTCTGTGGATAGTGTATCTGATGTACAAAATTTAAAATTTTTCATGAATCCAAATTAGTCTTTTATTTCCTTACTGTGCCTTTGGTGTGATAACCAAGAAATCATTGCCAAATCCAATGTCATGAAGCTTCTATCCTATTTTCTTCTAAGAATGTTATTGTTTTCAGTCTTACATTAAGGTCCTTGATCCAATTTGAGTTAATGTTTGTGTATAGTGTTAGGTAAGGTTCCAACTTCAGTCTTTTGCATGTGGATATCCAGTTTTCCCAGCACCATTTATTGAAAAAGACTGTCCTTTCCCCATTGATCTTAGCTACCTTGTCAAAAATAATTTCAGCCTATATTTGAGGCTTTATTTCTGGGCTCTTTATTCTATTCCACTGGTCTATATGTCTGTCTTTATGCCAATACCACACTGTTTTGATTTCTGTAGCTTTGCAGTAAGTTCTGAAATCAGTGTGAGTCCTCCAGTTTTGCTCTTCTTTTTCAGAATTTTTAGCTATTTGAGGTTCCTTTAGATTCTATATAAATTTTAGGATGTGATTTTCTATTTCTATAAAAGTTTTAAAAAATGCCTTTGGGATTTTTGTACGGATTGCAATAAATCTGTAGATTGCTTTTGGTGGTATGGACATTTTAACAATATTAAGTCCTCTAATCTGTGAACATAAATTGTGTTTCCATTTATTTATATTTTCTTTCATTTCTTTCAGTAAGGTTTTATAATCTAATTTTACAAGTCTTTCATCCCCTTGGTTAATTCTTATTTCATTCTTTTTGATGCTATTGTCAAATGGAATTATTTTTGTAATTTCCTTTTCAGACTGTTCCTTGTGTATAGAAATGCAACTGATTTTTGTGTGTTGACTTTGTATTCTACTACTTTGCTGAATTCATTTATTAGTTCTAACAGGGTTTTTTTTTTTTTTGGTGGACTCTTCTGGGTTTCTACATAAACAGGGTAATTTTACTTTCTTTTTTCCAATTTGGTTGCTTTTTGTTTCTTTTTCTTGACTAATTGCTGTTTCCAGGTAGAGTTAAATCTAGCTCCAAATGTCTGCCAAATCTAGTTGGCTTACTAAGTCTTCTAGTTCCTTACTTACATCTGATTGTTCTATACATTTTAAGTGGGTTATTAAAGACTCCAACTGTTATTATAGGAGAGTCAATTCTTCAATTCTGTCAGTTTTTGCTTCATATATTTTGGTGATTTGTCATTAGTTACATAAATATTTATAATTGCTATATCTTCTTGCTGTATTTAACCTTTTATTAATATATAATGTCCTTTTTTCTTGTAACCTTTTTTCATTTAGTCTATTTTGTCTGATAATAGTAAAGATACCCATGTTCTCTTTTGATTATTATTTGCATGGAGTATCTTTTTTCCTTTCATTTTAACTTGTGTCTTTATTTTTTTATTATTTTTTTAAAGATTTTATTTACTTATTTGTCAGAGAGAGAAAGAGACAGCACAAACATGGGGAGCGGCAGGCAAAGGGAGAAACAAACTCCCCTCTGAGCAAGGAGTCTGATGCAGGACTTGATCCCAGGACCCTGGAATCATGACCTGAGCTGAAGGCAGACACTTAACTGACTGAGCTACCCAGAAGTCCCTAACTTGTGTCTTTAGAGCTTAAGTGAGTCTCCCATAGACTGCATGCAGTAGGATCCTGTGTTTTTATCCATTTTGCCAACATCTGTCTTACAATTGGAGAGTTTAATCCATTTACATTTAAATTAATTACTGAAAAGGAGGGACTTATATCTGTCATTGTGTTTTTATATCCTTATAACTTTTTTGGTACTCATTTCTTCCACTACTGACTGTGTTTGTTTAGTTGATTGTGATGAAATGTTTAAATTCTTTTTTCATTTCCTTTGTGTATAGTTATTTTTTTGTGTGTGGTTACCATGGGAATTACATTTAACATTCCAAGGTTGTCACCCTCTAATTTGATTTTATACCAGTTTAAATTCAATAACAAAACTCTGCTCCTTTACAGCTCCATCCCCACCCCTTTTGGCTGTTGTTACAAAATTACATCTTTATAAACTGTGTACCCAGAAATAAACTAATAATTATTTTAAAGGCATTAGTTTCCTAAATCATGTAGAAAACAAGATTTGGAGTTAGAAATCAAAGTTATAGTAATGCTAGATTTTATACTAATATTTTTTCTTTTAATGAATTTATCTCTTAATTCATGTAGAAAACAAAAAAAGTTACATTGTTACAATAATACTAGCTTTTATAATTGTCCATGTACTTACCTTTATTGAGATATTTATTTTTCCATATATCTTTGAGTCACTGTGTACTGTCCTTTCATTTCACTATACAGGACTTCCTTGAGCATTTCTTGCAGGGCCGATCTAGTGGTCACAAACTCTCTTTTAAGTTTTATGTCAGAATATCTCACTTTTGAAGGATAGTTTGTTTTTTAATTTTTTAAAGATTTGTCAGAGAGAGAGAGTGAGCACAAGCAGGGGTAGCGGCAGGCAGAGGGAGAAGCAGACTCCCTGCTGAGTAAGGAGCCTGATGTGGGACTCGATCCCAGGACCCCGGGATCATGATCTGAGCCGAAGGCAGACGCTTAACTGACTGAGCCACCTAGGCGTCCCTTGAAGGATAGTTTTAACATATATAAAATTATTGAGTTTTTTCTTTTAGCCCTTTCAATATATTGATCCACAGCCTTTTGGCTTCCAAAGTTTCTGATGAGAAACATGTTGATAATCTTATTGAGGATCCCCTGCATGTGATGATTTGCTTCCCTCTTGCTGCTCTCAAGATTCTTTGTCCTTTGAGAGTTTGATTATAATGTGTCTCAGAGTGGGTCTCTTTAATCATCTTACTTGGAATTCACTGTGCTTCTTGATGTTTACATTCATGTGTTTCATCAAATTTGGGAAGTTTTCAGTCATTATTTCTTTATGTCTTTGTCTTTGTCTCTGTCAAATATTCTCTGGGACGCCCTTAATATTGGTCTGCTTAATGATGGGCCCCAACTGCCTTGGGCTCTGTTCACTTTTCCTCAACCTATTTCTTTTCTGTTCCTCAGACTCAATGCTTTCCACTGTCATGTCTTCCAAGTTTGCTGATTCTTTCTTCTGTCTGCTCAGATCTGCCTTTGGGTCCCCCTAATGAATTTTTCATTTTCAGTTAATATACTTCTCAGGATGTCTTTTTGGTTTCTTTTCAGCTTTTCTCTCTTTAATATTTCCATTTTGTTAATATACTGTTTTCTTGACTTTCCCCACATATTCCTTTTACTCATTGGGCATCTTTATGATAGATTTTTAAAAAATCTTTGTCTAGTATATCTGCCATTAGGTCTTTTTCAGGACCCAGTTTCTACTGAGTTTTTTCCTTTGAATGGGCCATACTTGCCTGTTTCTTTGTATGTCTTGTGATTTTTTTTGTTGTTGTTGAACACTGGACATTTGAAACTAATAATATGGTAACTTTGGAAATCAGATTATCCCCCTTCCCAGTGTCTGCTGTTTTTGTTATTGTTTTTGTTTCTTTTGATTGTTTTAAGCTGTCTCTGTTCCTAGGATCAACATGAGATATAAACCTCAGGTCTTCTCAGATCTATTCTGAGATTTCTCTGGGTAAGTACAACCACTTTCTAATTTAACCCATATATGTGATGGTCTCTGAATGTCCTAATCTTTAATGTCAGGCTCCTGAAAGGGGAAAAAGCAAAAAAATTAAGGGGAATCAAAGGGCACTGTACCTTTAAAACCCCTGGAAGTCACTTCAGTTATAAAGAGAGGGGCTTGCAACAATGAGGAGAGGTGTAACCTCAATGTGTGCCCACTTCTGTGGAATGTTGTGGTGAGAAGCATCAATTAGATACAACAGCACAGATCCTCAATATCTGGAGGCCAGTATCCTTTTTGGCACTCTGGTACCATAAGCTGTGTGCAAGCTGCTCCAGGAACATGTGCACAGCTGTCTGCCATGTGGCTGAGGGTAGGGGATGGGTAGCTGCTACTGTGCTGAATGCTTAAATTGACCGATATTAATTGCAACATACTGCCCAAGACTTCTCCTGTGGAAGTTGCAGGCATTCAATAGACTATAGAATTCCAAAATACAGGAATATTCCATTTTATTGCACATCACAGATACTGCATTTTATTTTACAAGTTGAAGATTTATGGCAACCTTGGTGCCATCCAAGCCTGGATGACAGCATATCTGTTTACTACATAATTTACCGAATGTTTTGAGCCCACTGTTGTAACCTACTGCTCAGAAAAAAAAAAGATTCCTTTCAAAATATTACTGCTCATTGACAATGTACCTGTCACCCAAGAGCTCTAATGGAGATGTACAATAAAGTTAACAATGTTTTCATGGCTGCTAACACAGCATCCATCCTACAGCCCTGGACCAAGAAGTAATTTCAACTTTGAAGTCTTATTATTTAAGAAATACATTTCATAAGATTATGGCTGCTTATACATAGTGATTCTTCTGATGGATCTGTGCAAAGTCAACTGAAAACCTTCTGGAAAGGATTCATCATTCTAGATGCCATTAAAACATCCATGATTCATGGGAAGAGTTCAAAATATCAACATGAATGGGAGTTTGGAAGAAGTTGGTTCCAAGCCTGATGGATGACTTGGGGTTCAAGACTTCAGTGGAAGAAGAAGTAACTGCAGGTGTGGTGGAAATAGCAAGAGAACTAAAATTAGAAGTGGAGCCTGAAGATGTGATTGAATTGCTGCAATCTCATGATAAAACTAATGCTGGAGGAGTTGCTTCTTATGGATGAACAAAAAAGTGGTTTCTTGAGATGGAATCTATTCCTGGTGAAGATGCTGTAAAGACTGTTGAAATGACAACAAAAGATTCAGAATATTAAATAAACCTCATTGATAAAGCAGTGGCAACGTTTAAGAGGACTGACTCCAATTTTGAAAAAAGTTCTATTAATCAGCCAGTATCCATCAACATGGAAGCAAGACCCTTTACCAGCAAAATATTATTACTTGCTAAAAGCTCTGATGATGGTTAGCATTTTTTGGCAACAGAGTAATTTTAATAAAGGTTATGTACATTGTTCTTCTAGATGCAATGTTATTGCATACTTAATAGACTATAAGTACAGTGTAAACATAACTTTTATATGCACTGGGAAACCAAAAAATTCATTTGACTTGCTTTATTGCAGTATTTGCTTTGTTGCAGTGGTCTGGAACCAAACCTGCAATACCTGTGAGGTATGCCTGTAGTTACATCAGACAGATTCTGCCAGTACAACTGTTGTCTAGGTGGAAGATAGATTCCTGGTGCTTTCTACTCTGTCATTTCCCTAAAATCCCAGAATGTTTTTTTTTTTTTTTCCCTAAAGCATCAGTTGAAAAAGTGAAAAGTAGGTGTATTGAACTCACAAAAGTAACTTAAGTTTAAACATTTCTACCAAAACCAGAATTTATTATTTCACTTTACTGGCTTTAAGGTAAACATACACATCAATATTTTCAAATCTAGTTCTTTCCCTATCTTGTTTTCAAATAAGCAAATTGCCATGTTTACCAATTTCTCTTGACCAAGTGATGATTTTAAATAATTTAAAACTAACTTCAGCTTACTGAAACATCTTTTACAGGATGCTACTGTGGCTAGTATTGTTTTAATATTTTGATTAACATTTTGCTAATCAGTTTTAGAGGACCCAAATACAATTCTTAATTTAATATTACAATTTGTTGATATTGTGATAACCTATTTTACATGAAATTTCTACAGAACTTAACTTGTTAGGATATTTAAGAACGGAGTCAGTGGCTGCTTTTTGTAAATCAATGTCATTTATAGAAAATAACTTTTTTCTGGCCTAAAAATTCAAAATCTGAAGATACTTAATTTAATTTTTCATATGTATATTTCAAATATGAAGTTAGCACATTTATAATCTTAATGTCTATTCAATAAGCACTTTCCCTATAATTATCAATACTCTCATTCATTGATTCATGCATTCCTAATTTTTTTTGTCTAATTTTGAAATTCATGTGAATATTTACATCTCTTGCTCAAGTTTTATATTCACTGAACATATTTTAAAAATTACTTTCTTTCATTTGTTGTAAGCAAAGGGACAGGCCTTTTATTAAGCATACAGCTTTATTTATGGTCATTTTTCTGATTGTAGAGTTTTATTAACTTTTGCCACTGTGTTCAAAATATCATCCCATACAGATAATCTGTGTAAAAATCTAGTACGTTTGTACCAAGATGCTTTCAAGTTCAACATAATTTTGACATTTGATATTATATCTTTTCATATTTGATAAACATCTTTTCAATTTGTATGCAAAGTGTCTCAAGTGCATTTAATCTTGATGCCTATATCTGTATGTGATTTTAATTTGTTTTTAAAATAGGAATATTCCATCTGCTTGTTGAATTACCCCACTCCCAAAATATATATCCTTTCTTTCTTTCTTTTTTTTTTTTTAAAGATTTTATTTATTTATTTGAGAGAGAGAGAACACATGAGAGGGGATAGAGTCAGAGGGCGAAGCAGACTCCCTGCCGAGCAGGGAGCCCGATGCGGGACTCGATCCCAGGACTCCAGGATCATGACCTGAGCCGAAGGCAGTCGCTTAACCAACTGAGCCACCCAGGCGCCCCCAAAATATATATCCTTTCTACAATACTAAAAAAGATAATCATATTTGATTTCACAGATAAGGCATTTTTTATATTAAATTATGATTATGAACTGAGCAAGGCACAAATTTGGCATAATTATTTTTTGGGAAAAATATTGGCTTGTACACCCTTGTATACATCTGCCATATCTGTCCCATTATCATACTCCTGGGCAGGACAATTTTTATATAAATGTAATCTCTTTCTAACTTATTAATAATTTCATAAGCCAGACCATATCTACTTTTTCTTTAAAACAAAATCAGCTTTATTGAGATATAACTGTCCAGTTTTTTCTTTTGTTTCAATCAAGTCAAATAAAACTCTCCCCTTACAATATTATTCTTAATGTAAATATAACTAAGAATCAGACACATTTACTCATAATAGATTATATCTGGTTTACAAAGAGTAAGGAAATGTATTTTGCTTCTTTTATTCTCCACAGTACTTCAGATTCAACATGATTTGCTAATAGAATATATATTTTTAAAAATTTTACTAGACAAATAAAACACAGAATCCTTTTAATGATTAGTTATATGATTATAAGTTCCTATAAGTTCAAGTGAATTCAGAAACATTCCAACATTTGGACTCCCAATAGTTTCCTATGATCCTCTGAGAGAGAAATAATTTTCATATAAAACACACATTTAA
The DNA here is from genome assembly GCF_002201575.2 of Neomonachus schauinslandi. NCBI lineage: Eukaryota > Metazoa > Chordata > Mammalia > Carnivora > Phocidae > Neomonachus > Neomonachus schauinslandi. The sequence goes on from NC_058411.1 coordinate 95,859,061, forward strand.
AATCACAATACTTATTTTATCACACTCTGTAAAGCATCATCTATTAAACTATCAGTTTGAATATACGTTTAAAAATACTTCCATTTTTAAAAAGCATCAAAATGAAATATGGAATTTTTGTGATCACAAATTCTTTTCAAATTTTTCCAATCTTCAAAAGCACTTTTTGAGTTACAAAAATTTAATTATTTTGTATTATTGCTAAAAAGTATGCATGAGAAACAAAAATAAATGAGCCAGTCACAATGAATCAACTCAAACTAGACCTTTTTTTTTTTTAAGACCCATCTTTTAAAATTGGCCCATCATGTAAAATAAATACCTAAAACTGCATCTTGTCCTTGGATAGGCCCGTGCTCTATTAAAAGCATTTTTATTATATTAGAAATAGATGGCCACAATTAAGAATTAAATTTCAAAAGACATCTTATTTTTTGCTCATGCTTATATTCACTAGCTTCTGAGACTTCTAACATTTAATTTTCTTTATCTTTTCCCCACAATTCAGAGAGAAGTCTTTAACTCTGAATTTCATAGTAATTCTACTCTAATAGTGTCAATATTAAAGACTTCATAATTTTCAGTAGCTGGAAAGTTTTGTTTTTCTAGCCTAACTTATTACAGTGCCCTATAATTCTGATCAGTTTTTGCATGTGTTTTTCATCTTCTGAACAATGCGCCACGACTTTTTAGATGCCATATTTAAAAAAAATTTTTTTTGGTATACATTTTCAGTATTTTTAATTAATACATACAAACATAATAAACATTTAACAATCAAATAGGTATAAACATTTGTATGAAAAATATAAAACAACAATGATTACAAACAACAGAAAATTACATACCAGGAGAATTAGATAAATGTTAAGAGAGAGGAATTTGTCCCAAATCAAAGAACAAGATAAGGCCACAGCCAAAGATCTAGGTGAAACAGATATAAATAACATGCCTGATGGAGAATTTAAAGCAACAATCATTAGGATAATCACTGGGCCTGAGAAAAGAATAGAAGATATCAGGGAGACTCTTACCACACAGATAAAAGAGTTAAAAAAGAATCACTCAGAGATGAAGAATACAATAAATGAGATTGGAAACAGGCTTGATGCAAGGAACAGCAGGCTAGAAGAAGCAGAGGAATGAATCAGTGACAAAGAAGACAAAATAATGGAAAATAATGAAGCTGAACAAGAGAGAGAAAGAAGAATTACAGGACATGAGAATGGACTCAGGGAACTCAATGACTCTATCAAACATAATAACATTTGTATTATAGGAGTCCCAAAAGAAGGAGAGAGAGAAAAGGGGAAAGAAAATTTATTTGAGGAAATAATAGCTGAAAACTTCCCTATTCCAGGGAAGGAAACAGACACCCACATCCAGGAAGCATGGAGAACTCCTATCAAAATCAACAAAAGCAGGCCAGGACATATGGTAATTAAATTTGAAAAATATGGTGATAAAGAAAAAATCTTAAAAGCAGCAAGACAAAAGAAGTTCTTAACTTACAAAGGAAGACCCACAAGGCTAGCTGGAGATTTCTCAACAAAAACTTGGCAAGACAGAAGGGAGTGACATGATATACTCAAAGTGCTGAATGCAAAAACTCTGCAGCCAAGAATACTCTATCCAGCAAGGCTATCATTCAAAATAGAAAGACAGAGAAAGAGATTCCAAGACAAAAAAAACTAAAGGAGATCGTGACCACTAATCCAGCCCTGCAAGACATACTAAAGGTGACTCTTTGAGTGGAAAGACTAAAAGTAACAAAGGCAACAAAGGATCAGAGAAAATCTCCAGAAACAGTGACAAAACAAGTAATCAATCCCACTTATAACTGCACCGAAAATAGTAACATATCTAGGGATAAACCTAACCAAAGAGGTAAAAAAATCTGTACTCTGAAAACTATAAAACTGCAATGAAAGAAATTGAAGATGACACAAAGAAATGGAAAGACATGCCATGCTCATGGATTAGAAAAACAAATATTTTTAAAAAGTCCATACTACCCAAAGCAATCTATGGATTTAATGTAATCCCTATCAAAATACTGATAGCATTTTTCAGAGAGCTAGAACAAACAATCCTAAAATTTGTATGGAACCACAAAAGACCCTGAACAGCCAAAGCTATCTTGAAAAAAAGAAGCAAAGCTGAAGGCATCATAATTCTGAACTTCAAGCTATATTACAAAGCTGCAGTTTTCAAAACAGTATGGAGAGATGAGTGCCATAGATCAATGGAAGAGAATAGAAAACCAAGAAATGAACCCACAACTATATGGTCAATTAATTTTCAACAAAGCAGGAAAGAATATCCACTGGAAAAAAGACAGTCTCTTCAACAAATGGTGTTGGGAAAGCTGGACAGCAAGATGCAGAAGAATGAATTTGGACCACCTTGCATCATACACAAAAATAAATTCAAAATGGATGAAAGACCTAAATGTGAGATAGGAAACCATTAAAATCCTAGAGGAGAACACAGGCAGCAAGCCCTTTGACATTGGCCATAGCAACTTCTCTCTAGAGATGTCTCCTGAGGCAAGGGAAACAAAAGCAAAAATAAACTATTGGGACTTCATCAAAATAAAGAGCTTCTGCCCAGCAAAGGAAACAATCAACAAAGCTAAAAGGCAACCTATGGAATGGAAGAAGATATTTGCAAATGACATATCAGATAAAGGGTTAGTATCCAAAATCTATAAAGAACTTATCAAACTCAACACTCAAAAAATTAAAAATCCAATTCAGAAAGGGGCAGAGGACATGAATAGACATTTCTCCAGAGGAGACATACAGATGGCCAGCAGACATATGAAAAGATACTCAACATCACTTATCATCAGGGAAATACAAATCAAAACCATTATGAGATATCACGTATGCCTATCAGAATGGCTAAAATCAACAACACAAGAAACAACAGCTGTGGCAAGGATGTGGAAAAAGGGGAATCCTCTTGCACTATTGGTGGGAATGCAGACTTGTGCAGCCACTCTGGAGAACAGTATGGAGGTTCCTCGAAAAGGTAAAAGTAGAACTACCCTATGATCCAGCAACTGCATTATGAGGTATCTACCCAAAGAATACAAAATGCTAATTCAAAGGGATACATGTACCCTAATGTTTATAGCAGCATTATCTATAGTAGCCAAATAATGGAAACAGCCCCAGTAGAGCTAGAGAGTATTATTCTAAGCAAAATAAGTCAGTCCAAGAAAGACAAATACGGTATCATTTCACTCATATGTAGAATTTAGTCAACAAAAGAAATGACCAAAGTGGGGGGGGGAGAGAAGCAAACCAAGAAATAGATTCTTAATGAGAGAGAACAAATTGATGGTTACCAGAGTGGAGGTGGGTGGAGGGATGGGTAAAAATAGGTGATGGGGATTAGGGAGTGCACTTGCTGTGATGAGCACCGGGTGTTATTTGGACGTGTTGAATCACTATCTTGTACACCTGAAACTAATATTACATTGTATGTTAACTAACTGGAATTTAAATTAAAACTTAAAAAAAAAAAAAAGAAAGGCATCTGTACCTGACTCCTCTCTCTTAGTCCCTACCTATGTTATAATGAAATTCCACTATCCCTGAAATTGGAGGGGAAGATTCATGGTATATATTTAGTTAGGGAACAATAGGAATAGATTGTTGCAGTGTATAGAATACACATAGTAGCAGGGCAGAGGCTATGTTAGAAGCCACTAAATCATATGGATTCCAACTATAATCTAGTATATGAAAGGAATTAATTTTCAAAGAGAAAATGTAAAACTATAGAAATGAAAAAGAGTGATATCAGGAAAATATTATCTGGGCATGATAATATTGATTCCAATACAATGCATCTGATCAAGCTATCCATCCTATCAGAGGTACGCCTAAAATAAATACCTGCATCTATTCAAAGAACTATCTACATCACATATATTCTTTTTTTTTTTTTAAGATTTTATTTATTTGACACAGAAAGAGAGACACAGCGAGAGAGGGAACACAAGCAAGGGGAGTGGGAGAGGGAGAAGCAGGCTTCCCGCGGAGCAGGGAGTCCGATGCGGGGCTCGATCCCAGGATCCTGGGATCATGACCTGAGCCGAAGGCAGACGCTTAACGACTGAGCCACCCAGGCGCCCCACATATATTCTTGAAAGAAACACCTGGACCAAGATTATTCTATGTGGCCTCCCATTCCATATGTCTTCCTTTAACTCTACTTATGGCTTGCTAAATTTTTAGTGTAAGGTTTTTTTCTTTTAACAAAAACTAAACTTAAGAATGGTTTTTGTAAGAAAGGTGGCTTCATTTGACACAGATGAAATAGGGCATTCAAAGGAAAGTAAGAGTTTGATGATTTATCCTAGTCAATTATGAATGTATCAGAAAAGAATCAGTAGGTGATGTGATGAAATTATGGATTCATAAATTTTCTTAATGTTTGTGCCTTTAGTATTTGGAAAGAAGAGAGGCAAACCCTATTGCCCCTAGGGCACAGGGACTAACCGTGACTAGGGGATGGAAGAAAAAATCCCACTCTCAAGACCCAAAACACAGAGCCAGCTTAAGAGTGAGGCTAAACCAGAACAGAGAACATCACCCACTCCCCACCACCCACTTCCAGGCTAGCAAACACTAAATAACAAGCAACAACAGTACTAATGGAAGAAAGGCAAGAGTATATATAGAGAGAAAGACACACCTTCTAAAGCTCAGTCTCACAGGGAGAAATAAAGCTGAGTATGAAACAAGAACACTGAGGGAAAAATCCCCCAGCAACATAACTCCCACCCTCAGCACAAAGAAAATACTACAGGAATTGAAGCTGGTAGTACATTAAGGGTAACCATAGCAACAATAAAGCCAAAACTCAGCTCAACTCACTAGTAGGTGAAACAAAATCCCATAGTAATGACCTAACATAAGAAATGGTGTGCCCATTTTTAGATATAAATACTATTTATCTCAGTCCTACTTGTAATTTCTTGCTTTCAACCAAACATTATATAACAAAAAAGCAAGGGGGAAAATGGACTGTCAGGAGACAAAGCAATCAGCAGAATGAGACTCAGATATGACCCTACTACTGGAACTACCAGACAGAAAATTTTAAATTACTATTATTAATATGTTTTGGTGAAAAAAGGACAACATGCATGACCAGAATGGTAATTTTAGCAGAGGGTCAGAAACTGTAAGAATCGATGCAAATGCTAGGAAAAAAAAAAACAACAACCAAAAGGACAGGGATGAAAAATGAGCCCTTTAATGGGCTCATCAGCAGACCTGACACAAATGAAAAAAATGAATCAGTAAAACTGAAGATAGGTCAACAGAGAGAAATTACCCAAAATGAAACACTAAAAAAGTGTGTGTGGGGTAGGGTGGAGATTAAAACAGGGCATCTAAGAACAGGGGCTAACATCAAATGGTGTAGTATTTAGGAGATTGGAATCCCAGAAGTAGTAGATACAGGACAGCTCAGAGAACACCAATCAGGATAAATACCCCAAATAAACAAATAGATAAACATATAAGTAAACATATGAACAAACCAGACTTAGCTACATCTTGCTCAAACTGATGAGAACTATAGATATAATAAAATAAAGATAAAATCTTGAGGGCAACCAAAAAATTCAACACATTTTATATATATATATATATATATATGAAACAAAGATCAAAATTACAGTAAGACATTTTGTCAGAAAATATGAAAACCAAGAGACAATAAAATGACTTCTTTAAACTGCTGAAAGAAAATAAAACTGTCAACCCAGAATTCTACACTCACCAAAAAATATCTTTCAATAATGAAAAATATATTTTTAAATAAAAAAGGCATAGAAGAATTAATTACCAGTAGATCTGCAACATAAAATATATCAAAGGGAGTTGTTTAGGCATAAGGAATGTGATACTAGACAGAAATGGAGAGCTAACAAGGAAATGAAGAGCACTGGACATGATAAAAACAAAGTTGAATATAAAATTATTTTTTAAAGTTTTTAACTGCTCTAAAAAATAACTAAAGCAAAAACAGCAACTCTGTATTCTGTCTTTATAACCTATGTAAAAGTAAAACATATGACAACAATAGGAAAAAAGAACCCACAAACTATTAACATCAGGAATGAATGAGAGAATTATCACTCCAGACCCTAAGACATTAAAAGTTTAAGGGAATAGTACAAACAAGTCTATATAGATAAATTCAACGTTAAAAACCACAAACTACCAAAACTTATTCAAGAATAATCACATAACTGGGGTGCCTGGGTGGCTCAGTCAGTTAAGTGTCTGCCTTTGGCTGGGGTCATGATGGGATTGAGCTGCACATCAAGTCCCAGGTAGGGCTCCCTGCTCAGCAGGGAGTCTGCTTTCCCTCTCCTTCTACCCCTTCCCCTCCCCCTGCTTGTGCTCTCACTCTTGCTCTCTCTCAAAGAAATAAATAAAATCTCAAAAAAAAAAAATCATATAACCAAAATATCCCATCTCTATTAAACTTATTTGTCATTAAAAACCTTTTAAACAAAAGAAAACTTTCTGTGGTGTAAAAGAAAGCTGCTTGGAAGAAGGTGGCTAAGTTCTGCCTAGGTTTCACTTATTCATTGTTCAATATGGAAATGCTGTTCAAAAGATAAATCTGAACCTGCTTCACTTCAGTACACTCAGAAAGAGATATGGAATATTTTGTAATATTAAAAAAACTGACATCAAGAAAACATGTACTTGAACAAAACTATTTCTACATACATCCATTAGACTGCCCAGTAAATAACATTTATAGGATAACCCCAAGTATTTTATCCAGAGTGCCTGTTTAAGACAGCTAAAACACATTTAATATATATTCAAAATATTCCTTTTTAAAAAACGATTCATTTATTTATTTATCTTAGAGAAAGCGTGCAAGTGGGGGGACGGGCAGAGGGAGAGACTCTCAAGCAGACTCCCTGTTGAGCGAGGAGCTCTACAAGGGGCTCAATCTCATGATCCATGAGATCATGACCTGAACAGAAATCAAGCATCAGATGCTTAACCAACGGAGCCACCCGGAGACCCCAGAATATTTCTATTTTAAGTATTAGTTAAACCTTTCTGACAGTCCCAGAAAATAAAATCATCTGGAAAGATTAATTTTCCAATGTGTCAACGGTTTGACATTTACTGATTTCAGGATTTTTAAATCATAAATTTATCTCCATTAACTCACTAGTTGAACTAAATAACAGTCAAGTGAAATATATGATGCTTTTGTAAAAACAAAAACACCTTAGAATTTTGCTTAGGGTTAGATATTTTTATATCTAATGACAACAAACAAATCTCAGTTTTTTTCCTGATAACATGCCAATAATTGTTATTATACACAATGAATTGAAATGTTTAAAAAATTAAACCAGTAATACTTTCAAATATATAAGCCTTTAAGGTACAAGTAAAACAAAATTTACCTCAGACACAGGTTCTTGTTCCTTAGTGGGAGCTTCATTTTTTAATCTTGAAAACAAAATAATTATTGAATACTTTATTTTATATTTACAATGGAAAATATGAAACAGTTCTTTTCTGCATGCTTAAAATAATTAAAATGTAAATTTAAACTAATATAGATTTGTAAATGACCTTTAAAATATTTTAGGGAAAAGTAAAATGCATGAAAATAAACAGTAGATTCAATAAATGTGCTAAAGAAATCAATACAGGCATGTATTTCCTTCTTTCCTGAAAATAAGAGCACTTAAAAATTTTTCTCTATGTTAAATACAATTATAAATAAAAGACATACATTAGTAAAACCGTTTCAAAAAAAGAATTACTTTTTAAAAATAAAAGCAGGTTATATGCTTCATATATATAATATGCATAAGTATTTACTATTATAGGGCTTAAAAAGTGAGAGAAGAGAAATTTTATCTGTTGTGAAATTCAATATAATGCTATTTCAATATTTATTACAATTAAGGTAGCAAAATCACAGAAATAATTTATAATTCTGAAGGATATAGTCTCTTAAGAGCATAGCTACCATAAGCATAGCTCAAATATTAACTACAATTTTTTTAAACTTGGTTTCTGAAAATAGAAAAATTGTAACATTACATTAAGAAAGGCATATGCCATCTTTAAAATAATTTCATATAAAAGCTAGCTTTCCCAAAAGATCTTTTAGAAACTGCTGATAACTAAATATTATTTACTGACATTATATATTAAACTCAATTTTAAACTACGTAAGTACCTACCTGATTTGAAATGCCATTAATAGTTAAGTGATTCATTACTTTATGAAGGCTTAGAGCTATACGTAAAGATTAATATATTTAATATAAGCAACAACTATACTGACTTAAATTTCACGCACAAAAATGAAGACATATAGGATAGAAACGTCAATTATCCTAAAAGCTACTCTCATGGTTAGTCGAAATATGGAGTTGGCAATCTTCTTTATCCATTCTCCTAGGGAACACTAAAAAAAATTGGTCTATAAAAGCTAATGCTTTACTAGATATTAATAATAATTTGTGTAAAATTACTTATCTATATTTTAGTGATTACATGAAATTGCAAAATATTTAAAATAGTGTGTCATTTTTTGTTCTTTTATTATATTGGTAGTGTATTACAATAATTTACAACTAACTTACTAAACAATTTAAATGAATAAAACTTGCAGAAATATTGACAAAATGCATAAATGTCAATCATTTTGGAGGTTAAAGATTTGGTAATTCTTTTAAATGTTCAATTGTGAACAATATTCATAAAGATGAAACTTCATGTTAGTCTTTAATGATTTATACAGGAAAATGATAGTCTTAAGAATAACATGTATAAAGTTGTATGAAAACATGAAAAATTAATGTGAAGAAACAAAGATATTGGATTAATGAAGTTCTGAAATAAATTTGTATATTACAACTGATTTTTATTTCTAAGCAGTTAATAATTTTAAACTCAATTTGAACAACTGTGAAACAAACTGATCAAAAAGAAGTTTAAAAACATTTTATAAAAGAATTTCCCTCTCAGTTACTGTTCAAAAAATTATTAAAGATCAACCTTACATTCTTAGAAAAGAAACATTACCATGCTAATCATGTTCACATATGGCTGTTCTAATAAACTGATTTTATGCAACACTTAAAATGAAAACTATTAAGCATGTGTTACTATTACTGCTGATATTTCAATTGGAGTAACTATGTCCTCTTACTATCTCTGCAAGAGAGCTTAGTGACAGTTTTTTATTACTCTTCATCTTACTAAGAAACTGGTAGATGAGAACAAAATAAGTTATTCAAGTAATTAGCACTAAGAGGCCTATGATCCCAATCTTATTTGGGGCTTTAACCATACTCGTATTCTGTTTATGGAACAGAATTATAATAACCAGTGAAATATTTAAGGAAACAAATATTTTAAAAATTCAGCAAGTACACTATAGAAAATTCCACTCAGAAAAAAATTCACTGAGTTAATTCATCATTAAATTGTACACTACATTTTTGTAACTAGAAAAGCATAATTTAAGATTAACAAATTAAAACAAAAAGATGAACAAATTTTAACACAACTACCAACACATCATTAACACTATTGGAAAAAAAAAGTGTTCTTACCTGCAATTCTTATTCATTAAAGATACCTGCTGAAATAGTCATCATTTGAGATATTCAATTGCTTGGTAGAAGACAGTGAAATTTGCTAAGCTCAAAGTTCTGAGCTAAAGACCTGCTATTAGATAATTACACTTTTCACCTGTAAATGCTGCAATAATTTTTAATAGAAAAATGTAGTACAACATTTAAAACAAACACGAAAAGTTCAGTGTAAAGAAAACAGAAAGATTGGTGATCAATTTCAAAATGACTACAGATCAAGACTGCAAATAAATTACTTTTCTTCTGTATATGAACCTGCTGAAACATCTTTCTGATAAAGGATAATCCTTTCCCTCTAAAGTTTAAAATAAATGTCCCTTCTTGCATTTTTCTGCAGGTCACATAACTAATCCAAGGCTACATGTAAAATAAATATTCTGGGTTAATTACATTAGTCTGTTCTTTTGAGGTTTCATTCATACTATATACATACCATGGGGTAAAGGGAAAAGCTATAAAGGGAAAATCATTCAGATTCATTTTAGCCAGGCCATATTCTTTCCTTTTAACAACAATTTAAAAGCCCAAAATTTCAACGTTGATTTTTTTTTGTAATCTTCAATTTAAGATATTTGTAAGCATACTAAAAAAGACGAAAAGAAGTTGTATAAGCCAGTAGGAAAGCCAATCAGTTCTTAACATCTTCCACTTAGATATTCAAGATTAAATTTGATAGTAATCATGAGACTAATAAATTACAGTAAAACATCTAGTGTACCATTTCTGATCATCTGTTCTGAGAGGTGTTAATAGATACGTGGAAAGGGTAACTGAGCTAAACATTTACTGGGTTGCACATACATCAGGTACTGTGCTAAGAGTTCTAGTCCAAAGTTAAGACACAGTCCCTCCTATCAAGGAGTTCATCATCAAGGAAACATATTGAAGCAAATGTTTATGGAATTGTGAAAAGTGTTAAAAAAATAAAGACATCTACATGATGGAATGGCTGTACAAAAGACTGAGCCACTACAAAAGGGAAAGACGCAAGGAAGCAGTGAAGATACTACAGTAAACTTGGTTTTGCAGCGAGAACAGGAGTTGGCAAAGCAGGGGAAGGAGAGTCAAGGCAGAGCAAAAGCAAAGAATTATGAAACAAGACAACAAATGAGAACCTGAGTGGTCTAATATGACTGTAATGTAGGGAACAAAGGAGAGTAGTCAAAAATGCTACTGAGAAGATAGCAAGGGCAACTTCAGGAAAGATATTGATTGCCAGGATATAGTGCTTATGCTAAGAACTTTATTCTAAGGCTAACAGGAAAGTATGATTATGTGCATCTGAAAGAAAAAGGGGAGTATTAGAAGAGGATAAGCTCCACACAGGAAGCCCAGAGAAGAGAGAGTTTTTTAAAAAATTGTTTATTGTTATGTTAATCACCATACATTACATCATTAGTTTTTGATGTAGTGTTCCATGATTCATTGTTTGTGCATAACACCCAGTGCTCCATGCAGAACGTGCCCTCTTTAATACCCATCACCAGGCTAACCCATCCTCCCGCCCGCCTTCCCTCCAGAACCCTCAGTTTGTTTTTCAGAGTCCATCGTCTCTCATGGTTCGTCTCCCCCTCCGATTTCCCCCACTTCATTCTTCCCCTCCTGCTATCTTTTTTTTTTTCTTAACATATATTGCATTATTTGTTTCAGAGGTACAGATCTGTGATTCAACAGTCTTGCACAATTCACAACGCTCACCATAGCACAGAGAAGAGATAGTTAATGACTATCTCAAGTAAAGCAGAAGCAGTGTCAGTGGGGAAGAGGAAGGTTTAGGGAGATGATAAACAAGGTAAACCAACAGAATATAAGTACCAACTGGACAAAGAACATTCAATAGAAATATTTACCACTCAGTCTTGTTATTCTCATCTTTAAGGAAAAATCCCAACCATTACTTCTGAACAGATAACCCCAGAGTCATCATCTGGAGCTTTACTCCTCCATTTTTATTACTACTGATTTCAATCAGTCAGCAATTCAATTCAGAAATATCACAGTAATATACTGTGATTCTAATATAGAATTAGACTTGAGTCCTAAGAGATCGTCCAACTGCCCCCATCTTGTAGACGAGAAAAATCTGAGGCCTAAAAATGCTAAAGTAATACATCTATTAAGCAGCAGAACCAGGATTAAAAGTGATGGCTCTATTTCAAATTTCCACTGCACTGCTTCACAGCCAATTCCTTTCCTGTGACTCAGACTCCCTCATAATCATGCCAGGAAAAGTGAAAAAGCTTAACTGATCTCTCTGCCTCTGGATGTTTTCCACTCTCAAACATGCTGAGTATCACTGCCAAATTAATCTTACTATTAGACCAATCCATGCCATTGTTTGCTGAAAATGTCCTATTGCCCATACATCATAGAGCTATTGTTCTAAGTTTGGGAAGCTAGATTCTGGTCCCAATGCTACAGGTGTGTCAGTTGCTGCCTACCCTCCTGTGAACACACACTGAAGCTCAGTCCCATCTAGTTCCTCAGCCAATCATAACAAGGCAGGAAGTACATTGGTAACCACAAGTACAACCAGGAAACAATAGAGTACAGTTTGTATTAGTTTACTCTCTGACAACAGATGGCTATAATTGAAATTGAGTCTCCCCACCTGAGAGCTATGTGATCATGAGCAAATTACTTATCTGTACCTCAGTTGACTTAATATCCATAATTTGGGACAATAACAGCGTGTATCTCATTAGTTTGTGAGAATTAAATGAATGAATAAATACAAAACAGAAGGGTGTCTGGCAAATTACATGTGCTCAATAAATGTTAGTTATTATTACTGACATGGGTAGAGTTGGGAATCAACGTTACTGTCCAGAATACTTGAGAGTGTACCACACAAGCTCTTAAGCCTATTACAACTTAAATATCTTCCATATTTTGAGATCTTCCTGCAATACTTCCCCCAACCCCCAAACACAATCCATTAGACATTAATTTTGATTGCTGGTCCGCTCCTGTTAGGACCAGCCCTATTTGCTCTCATACAAAATTACCCATTTCTGAACGCCTAGGTATGATCTAAAGTTAGGCAAGATGGGGTAAAAAAATCATTCTAGATAGACAGAAGAACTAATTAGAGACAAGGAATCAAGAGAAACAAAATATTTGTGTGTGAAAATGTGAAGCAGAAAAAAATAAGACCATCAGTGGAGGCAGAAGATTTTGATGCCAGACTAGGGCTCTATTTTGTTATTTTATTGGCAATGCTGAATTAGCCCTGGATATTTAATTTATAACATACAAGCAATTACTATAAGGACCAGAAGACTGAAAAAATGGTAGTAACCTTAGAATCCCTGTCAGAAGTTGGTACGGTGTGCCCTAAATGAAGGACTACACTGAAGTTTCATTTGTCTTTCCATTTCACTGTCTCCCATCATTCTCTGCTTAACAAATATCAAAGACAGAAGTCCAAACTGCCAGAAACCACCATATTTTGACAAACAGCTCCTACCTACTGTCTTGCAATATATACCAGGGACAAATATATTGTATCCACTTTGAAAAGGAAAAACTATTTTAGAATTGCTCAAGATCTGGTTTGATTAATGTCTGTGGTAGGATGAGAGAAATCCAAGGGCAGGATCTCTCATTATCTCCAATCCCAGTTACATTTCAAAAGTTTAGAAAAGGGAACCACAAAAGACCCTGAATGAAGAGTCAAAGCTATCTTGAGAAAGAACAAAGCTGGAGGTAATCACAATTCCAGACTGCAAGATATATTACAAAGCTCTAGTAACCAAACTGCTATTGGTATTGGCACAAAAACAGACACATAAATCAATGGATCAGAAAATTCAGCCTAGAAATAAACCCATGCTTATAAGGACAATTAATCTATGACAGAGGAGACAAGAATATACAATGGGGAAAAGACAGTCTCTTCAATAAACAGTGCTGGGAAAACTGGACAGCTACACGCGAAAGAATGAAACTGGACCACTTTCTTACACTATACAGAAAAATAAATTCAAAACGGATTAAAGACCTAACTGTGAAGGAAAAATAAAATAAGATGAAAAGTGAGAGGGAGGCAAACCATAAGAGATGCTGAAACTCAAGGAAACAAACTGAGGGGTGATGGGCATTAAGGAGGGCACTTGATGTAATGAGCACTAGGTATTATATGCAACCGATGAATCACTAAATTCTACCTATTAAATTAAAAAAAAAAAAAAGACATGTGAGATCCCAAACCATATAAAACCCTTAAAAGGACACAAGCAGTAATTTCTCTGACATTGGCTGTTGCAATATTTTTCTGGATAGGTCTCCTTTGGCAAGGGAAACAAAAGCAAAAATAAACAATTGGGGCTCTATTAAAATAAAAAGCGAAGTGAAGGAAACTACCAACAATAACAAAAAAGGCAACCTACTGAATCGGAGAAAATATTTACAAATGATGTATCTGGCAAAAGGTTAATATTCAAAATATATAAATAACTTACACAACTCAACACAAACAAAATAATCCAATTAAAAAATGTGCAAAGGACCTGAAAAGACATTTTTCCAAAGCCGACATACAGATGGCAGTCACATAAAAAGATGTTCAATATCACTCCTCATCAGGGCAACGCAAACCAAAACCACAAGAGATATCACCTTAACACCTGTCATAATGGCTAAAACCAAAAAGAGAAGAAAGAATAAGTATTGATGTGCAGAAAAAAAGGGACCCTTGTGCACTGTTGGTGGGAATATAAATTGGTACAGTCACTGTGGAAAATAGTATGGAGGTTCCTCAAAATATTAAAAAGAGAATTACCACATGATCCAATAATTTCACTACTGGCTATTTACCCAAACAAAAACATTATTTGAAAAGATATATGTATCCCTATGTTCATTGGGCATAATTTACAACAGCCAAGATATGGAAGCAAACCAAGTATCCACCAATATAGAATGGATAATGAGGTTTTACATATATACATATATATGTATATATATATATATATAAAACTTGTACATATATATACACATATATAAACAATAGAATACTACACAGCCATAAAGAAGGATGAAATTTTGCCATCTGTGACAACATGGATGGACCTAAAAGGCATTATGCTAAGTGAAATACGTCAGAGAAAGACAAATACTGTATGATTTCACTCATATGTGGAATCTAAAAAACAAATGAACAAACCAGCAAAAAGCAGAATCAGACCTATACAGAGAACAAACTAACTGTTGCCAGAGGGGTATGGGATGGGGAATGCGCAAAATGGGTGAAGGGGAGTGAAGATCCAGGCTTCCAGTTATGGAAGGAATAAGTCATGGTAATAAAAGGCACAGCACGGAGAATACAGCCAATGATATTGCAGTAGTGTTGTCTGGTGACAGATGGTAGCTGCAGTTGTGGTGAGCACAGCATAACATGCAGAGAAGTTGAATCACCACATGTTGTACACCTGAAACTAATGCAACATTGTGTGTCAACTATACCCAAATAAGATTTTTTTTTAGTTTAGAGAAGGAAACAAGCCCCAAATAAATTCTGCGTATCTCACAGATGAGATATTTTCTTTTTTTCCTGTTAAATCAAATATATGAAATGAAGACATTGACCATTTTGAATACTTAAGACTCTCCAACTTAGATTATGTCCAGAATGAATAATTCCTTCAAATAATTTCAGAATTTCACAGGGAAATAATGGAATGACTTCTGACATATTCTTCAATGATCATAGTACTCAATGGAAGTAAACACTATTTATTTATTTATTTTTAAGATTTTATTTATTTGACAGAGCTCTCTCTGACACAGCGAGAGAGGGAACACAAGCAGAGGGAGTGGGAGAAGGAGAAGCAGGCTTTCCGCAGAGCAGGGAGCCCGATGCGGGGCTTGATCCCAGGACCCGGGATTATGACCTGAGCCAAAGGCAGACACTTAATGACTGAGCCCCCCAGGCGCCCCGGAAGTAAACATTTTTAAAGAGAAATAGTATTCTTAAACATAAAACATATTAAAAAGGTTGCCATTCTACTTCTGAAAGAGGTTACTTACTCCTTGCATTTATGAAAGATAATTAATGACTTACTGGTATAGTTTAGAGTGGTATAATAGTGATATTTCTCTTAGGGAACAAGTCCAGATTCTCTACTGGTATAGCATTTCACAAAAATCACATAATGTAATATATACATGGTATTAGTGGTTTAACTCATTGTGAAATCAGTGTACTGTGTGGCCCTGTGAAGATGTGGATTCAGTGTCTACAATTCTGACTGCCTTATTCTGTAATTACTCTGATGACATGAACCATGTCTTATTCATATTTCCATTTCCAGCACTTGATACAGAGTCTTGCACACAAAGGGCAAGGAATCAATGTTCCGGGTCAAGGGATATATGGAAGGGTTATTTACATTATACTATTAAAGAGCCATGCAGTTACAACTGGTGCTAAGTATAAAACTCAGTAGCCATTCTGAAATAAGACAGAAGAACTCAGTTTCAAGGAAAGTCAGTTTTGTTTCCATTTCTTCCTAGTATTCTTTAAATTAAGGGTATTTAACAAAATATAACAGACATTTTTATTTGTAAAATATTCTACATTTTTAAAATCTTCTAAACAATAGTGTAAAGATTATTAGAGAGCACACGCACGCATGCAAGTAAGTGGGGAAGAGGCAGAGGGAGAGAAGGAATCTTAAGCAGGCTCCATGCCCAGTGCGGAGCCTGACATGGAGCTCGATCTCATGACCCTGAGACCATCACCTGAGCCGAAATCAAGAGTCAGAAGCTTAACTGACAGCCACCCAGGTGTCCCAAGATTATTTTTAATTTCATTTCACAAATGAAGAAACTGAAGTAATTTGAACATAAAGTTAGTAAGAGAGAGGAGTCTTGAACTGATATTTTGACTTCAGGCAGTGCCCTTCCATTGTACTTTGCTTAGAGCAAACTTGGAGCTAAGTGAGAGAACTAGATCAACTTTTAAAATCACTTCAAATTGTGGCTTTGGGGACATTTGATTCAATCAATAAAAGAGACAACTGGTTTAGTAGCCCAGTTTTCCAAGTTTGAGACTTTATGGATTAACCATGGACTCATACTTTCAAGATACGTTAGAGGGAAATATCTTTCTAACCTGAACTTTCTGTCAAGAAAATTAACCTTGCATAGGGACAGATGGAACATACCACAACATCATAAAGGCCATATATGAAAGACCCACAGCTAATATCATCCTCAATGGGGAAAAACTGAAAGCCTTTCCCTTACAGACAGGAACAAGACAAGGGTGTCCACTTTCACCATTACTATTTAACATAGTACCGGAAGTCTCAGCCTCAACAATCAGGCAAAAAGAAATAGAAGGCATCCAAATTGGCAAGGAAGAAATCAAAATTTCACTATTTGTAGACAACATGATACTCAATATAGAAAACCTGAAAGACTCCACCAAAAAATTGCTAGAACTTGATTCAATACATGAATTCAGCAGAGTCTCAGGATATAAAATCACCGTACAAAAATGCTGCATTTCTATACACCAATAACAAAGCAGAAAAAGAAACTGCATTTGCAATTGCACCAAAAACAATAAGATACCTAGGAATAAACCTAACTAAAGAGGTAAAAGATCTGTACTCAGAAAACTATAAACACTGATGAAAGAAGTTGAAGAGGACACAAAGAAATGGAAAAACCTTCCATGCTCATGGATTGGAAAAACAAACATTGTTACAATGTCTATACTATCCAAAGCAATCTATACCTTGAATGCAATTCCTATCAAAATGCTGATAGCAATTTTCAGAGAGCTAGAACAATCCTAAAATTTGTATGGAACCACAAAAGACCCCGAACAGCTAAACCAATCTTGAAAAAGAAAACCAAAGCTGGCGGTATCACAATTCCAGATTTCAAGCTATATTACAAAGAAAGCTGTAGTCATCAAGACAGTATGGTACTGGCACAAAAACAGACACATAGATCAATGGAACAGAAGAGAAAACTCAGAAATGGATCCACAACTATATGGTCAATTCATCTCCAACAAAGCAGGGAAGAATATCCACTGGAAAAAAGTTTCTTCAACAAATGGTGTTGGGAAAACTGGCAGCAACATGCAGAAGAATGAAATTGGACCACTTTGTTACACCATACACAAAAATAAATTCAAAATGGATGAAAGACCTACATGTGAGACAGAAAACCATAAAAATCCTAGAGGAGAACACAGGCAGCAACCTCTTTGACCCCGGCTGTAGCAACTTACTAGACATGTCGCCAGTGGCAAGCAAAAATGAACTATTGGGACTTCCCCAAAATAAAAAATTTTTTGCACAGTGAAGGAAACAACAAAACTAAAAAGCAGCCTATAAAATGGGCGAAGATATTTGTAAATGAAATATCTGATAAAAGGTTAGTATCCAAAATTTATAAGGAACTTATCAAACTCAACACCCATATAAGCAAATAATCCAATTAAGAAATGAGCAGAAGGCATGAACAGACATTTTTCCAAAGAAGACATCCAGATGGCCAAAAGACACACGAAGAGATGCTCAACATCATTCATCGGGGAAGTATAAATCAAAACCAAGATGAGCTATCACCTCACACCTGTCAGAATGGCTAAAGTTAACAACACAAGAAACAATAGGTGTTGGCGAGAATGCAGAGAAAGGGGAACCCTTTTACACTGTTGGTGGGAATGCAAGCTGGTACAGCCACTCTGGATAACAGTATGGAGGTTCCCCAAAAAGTTAAAAATAGAACTACCCTACCATCCAGCAATTGTACTTCCAGGTATTTACCCAGAGGATACAAAAATACAGATTTGAAGGGCACATGCACCCTAATGTTTATAGCAGCATTATCAATAATAGTCAAATTATGAAGAGAGCCCAAATGTCCATCAGCTGATGAATGGATAAAGAAGATGGACATATATACAATGGAATATTGCTCAGCCATCAAAAAGAATATAATCTTGCCATTTGCAATGATGTGGATGGAGCTAGTGTATTATGCTAAGTGAATGAGTCAGGCAAAGACAAATACCATATGAATTCACTCATATGTGGAATGTAAGAAAGAAATCAAGTGAACAAATGGGAAGGGAGGAAAAGAGAGAGGGAAACAAACCATAAGAGACTCTTAACAGTAGAGAACAGAGGGTTGATAAAGGGAGGTGGGGGGGGGATGGGCGAGATGGGTGATGGATATTAAAGAGGGCACTTGTGATGAGCACTGGGTGTTGCATGTAAGTGATGAATCACACAATTCTACTCCTGAAACCAATATTGCACTGTACGTGAACTAAAATTTATTTTATTTATTTATTTATTTATTTTTAAGATTTCATTTATTCATTTGAGAGAGAGAGAATGAGAGAGAGAGCATATGAGAGGGGGGAGGGTCAGAGGGAGAAGCAGACTCCCCGCCGAGGAAGGAGCCCGATGCGGGACTCGATCCAGGGACTCCAGGATCATGACCTCAGCCGAAGGCAGTCGCTTAACCAACTGAGCCACCCAGGCGCCCTAAAATTTAAATAAATTTTTTTAAAAAGAAAAAGGAAAAGAAAATTAACCTTGCAAAATCTAAAATTTTACTTCTATGTTACAATTAATATACCCAGATAGATGTACTGGAGAAGACAAAGGAAGAAGAAAATAGAAATAAGGGTGAAACAAATAGGAAAGTACAATTCCATGATTGAATTATGATCTAACATCTGAGAAAAGCAAATTTTTAAATCATTTCAAAGGCCTACAAAAGGAACAGCCACTTTACTACTTACTGCTAACTGGCCCCATTACACATTTCCACAAGCCTCGTAATATTGACTAAGTAGCCAGGAAATGAATGCCTGGCAATAATTTTAAAAGTTTTCTTTATAAAGGGGATTCTACAAGCTCAAAGGAATGTTTTCCTCCTAAAAAGGGGATTCTATAAGCTCAGAGGAATGTTTTCCTCTCAGCAGAGAGCATTATGCACTAGTTTCCAACAAGGGTGCTGTTTCATAGTCCCTAGACCAGAAGAGTCAAAACTACACTCGATCTGACGCTGGAGAATTATACCCAACGCATGCGACTGAAGCACTGCAGTGAAGAGCCGTCCGCGCGGCAGTCTGCAGGAATGGACTGCGCCACCTGGGAACTGTAAGCCCAAATTACCAACAGCTACGGTGCAGCTGGGTTGCACTAAAACTCTCCCTGACGAGAAGCTGCCACGGACAGGCCATTGCCAGGGTCTTCTGCCATCAGCGGTAGCAGGAACTGCGGTACGAACAGCAGCAGTGGCAGCAACAGCAGGGGCAGTAACGGGAAGAGCCGTGACAGCAGTAGTCGCACCGGCAGCAATAGCTGGAGCAGCCACGGCAACAACATGCGTTATTAAGTACTTTTTGGCAAGCCGGTGCTAAGGAATTTTAATTAAATATTTAACTAAAGAACTTCAATTATTTGTTAATGGTTTAACCATCCCCAGTCTCTATTTCTTACAACCACCCTGCAAGGACTTATGATGAGACCTTTCACTGATGAGGAAGCTGAGGCTCAACAAGCTGGTTAGACACCCAGCTAGGATTTAAACCTAGGACTGCCTTATTTCAAAGCTGCACTTCTTTCACGACACCACGCTTCAGAGTGGTAGGGAGACAGATTTTTTTCAGTGTGGAGGATTAAAAACAGTAGGTTCCTATATTTCAAGAAGTGACGCAGAAAAGGAGATGTCACAGTAGCTTCTCCAAGTTTGCAGAGGAGAGTAAACTCAGGTAGTCAAATACCAAAATGACTGAAGTGAGGCTGCAGAAGGATCTCAAAATCAGAGATGTGGACAGAAAATATGAGAAGAGCCATAGTGTAGTCAGTATAAGGCAGTATAATTAGGGGGAAAAGACAGCTGTGACTTAAGTGAACCTAGGAGGATTCATAGACATTCTCTAACAGGAGAAGTTTGGTAAGCTTTAGATACCAAAAATCTAATGGTATTACTTATGTTTGCTTCAACAGTAACTCCAACACACACACACACACACACACACACACACACACACACACAGGGCTAGAAAAAGAAAGTTAACACAAGTGATCTGTGAAATGGTATTGGAAGCTCAGATTGAAAACTGAAGTTATTCTAATGAAGATGAATAAAATGCAGGCAGAAATAAGACCATGAAGAGTAGTAACGTAACAGTAGTAACAATGATAACTTTACATGTGTATAGCACTTCCTATGTGCCAACTACTTTCTAAGTACTATACGCATATACTAACTCATTTAATTCCCTAACACTTTATGAGCAAGTATTGTTGTTAACTGTGTTTTACAAATGAGGAATGGGGCACAGACATCTGGTAACCTACCCAAGGTCACATACAGCCTAGGAAACAGCAGGGTAGGAGCCCCACACTAAGCAATCAACTGTAGAGCCTGTGCTATTCAACCACTGTCCCTTCAGCACTGAGAGGGCTTAATGTAGAGCTGGGTATAAAAACTCCTAATCTTAGTATCAAGCAGAAGTAAGAAAACCAAATGTCAGCATTACTCCCAGCACCTTTAACTCCCATAGAAGTAATTCTCTTATATTTTTACAAAAGAAAGTAACTAGGTCATTGTTTCCCTTACTCCTTTAAGCAAGAAGGAAAACTTTACAATGTAAGAAACTCCTGAACAGATAATAAAAGACTGGAAAAAGTAATAGTCTCAAGAAAAGTAAGTAAGTGGGTATATTGATGAACTAAGCATAAGGAGTAACAAAGAGAAGCTACAAATAAATGAGACATTCTTAAACATCTTAGTGTGAAATCATGAAAGGTAACCATACCCTCCAAAACAAACAAGCAAACAAAAAAAGCCCCTTGCTGCTATATTCAGAGGCAGAATAAGCTAATAACTGGTCTGTCCTTGTTATGTATTTCTTAGATTTTATAAATAGAGGATATCATTTTATTTCTGTAATTTCTAAAAAGATATGTACATTGCTAGCAACCAGTTATAAACTCTACCTTACAAAGATCCATAAACGTGAATGAAATGTCTAGGAGTCCATCTTCTTTAACATCTTAAAAAACTACTTTTTATTCCCCAATTCAGAGAATCCAAAGAATGATCCCTCTAGATCAGCATTCTACATACTTATTGTATGAAAATTAATGTCAAAAAGTTAGTAAGTATTGAAGGAAAAAAAACTCCAGGGTCAAATAAATATACTAGTTGATACAGCCCACATCTAGCAGGAAAGATCCTATATTAAAGAATCTATTTAATTTTAACTTGCATTTCCTAAACTTATTTGACCACGGAAACTTTCCCCCCAGTTTATGAATTACGGACACACTAGTTCCACAATTCAGTTTGGGAAACAATGACCTAGTTACTTTCTTTTGTAAAAATATAAGAGAATTACTTTTATGAGAGTACACGTAGGGAGTTAAAGGTGCTGGGAGTAATGCTGACATTTGGTTTTCTTATGGTCAAAAGTTTCTGCTACCAGAGATAAGGATATGTGGCACTCTGTACTCATGTCCTAAGAACAAATTTTAACATGTATGTATGACCAATATTGAATAAAGAATCCCAGAACTCTACAACATGTCTGCACTCATATTTTACAAAAAGGAAACCACCACTCCCCCGGTTTTCCTTTTATATCACTGGCCACTCCCTCTTAGTTTCCTCTGCCAATACCTTTTCATCTCCCTAACCCTCTATTGTCAGATTCCCCAGAGCTCAATCTGTGGACATTACCTTCTCTCTATCTCTACTGTGCCCCTTGGTAATCTCATACAGTTCCACGACTTTTTTTAATTTAACTTTTGAGACAATTTTATATTCACATGTAGTTGTAAGAAATAATAGAGACTCCATGCACCTTTTGTCCAGTTTCTCCCAATGATAACATCTTACAAAATTATAGTACAAAATCATAACCAGGATATTGAGAGTGATATACCAACTTTATTCACATTTCTCCCGTATTACTTGTATTCATTCCCATGACATTTAAAAATGTTCAGTGATATTTACAGCCTAGAACACTCCCCTCACTTCACATAAGTGAATGACTATGACATCTCCATTTGGATGTCTAACAGGCATCTCAAACTAAAACATGCTCCAAGCCAAAGTCTTCATCTTCCCTTCCAAATTTGTTCTTCCTAGTCTTCCCCATATCAATTAGTATCAATGCCATCTTCCCATTTGCTTAGATTAATAACTATGATGTCACCCTCAACATTTTCTCTATTTCACATTCAAACTATCAACAAATTCAAAATATATCCAAAATCAAACCTCTATCACCCACACTGCTAGGTGCTTAGCCTAATCCCCTGCCATCTCCCACCAGATTATTACAAGAGCCCCCCAACTAATCTCCCTGATTTTGCCCTTGGTCTTCTGTAGTTTATTCTCAAGACAGGGACTAGAGTAATATAAACACTCTTCTCTATTTAAGGTTTTTTGTTGATTGTAGTTTTTACTCAGGTATACAAGACTCCACTATTCAAAATTCCTCTAATGAATGGCTTCTTATCTCAGAGTAAAAGCCAAATTCATACATGGCCCACATTACCTTGCAGGCCCCATCTCCTACTATTCTCTCTTGCTCACTCATTTGTGGCCAACCCAGTCTCCTTGCAGTCCTTCCTTCAGGTCTTTACTCAGATGTCATGTCTCAGTGAGGCCTTCTCTGACCACCAACTCCCACCATGTACTCTTTATCCCCCTTCCCTACTTTATGTTACTCTACAGTATTGACCACAGTCTAACATACTGCATATTTTATTTACTTTTTATTGCCTGTCTTTCAGCACTAAATAAAACATGAGCTCGAGAAGGGCAGAGATTGGCACAAAGTAGATGTTTGAGAAATCACTGAATAAATGAGGCCCAAAGCAGCAAGGTGTTTTGCCAAAATGTGACAAAAATATGGCAAGAATCCTAAGTCTCTATAGTTCAGGAATCATTTTTTCTAAGAATGGTGATGGATTCAAACTAAATTTCACTTTTTATTTGGTGGTAACCAAAAACACACGTGCATGAAATGACAATTTCTGATCAAGTGAATAAACTTGATGGTAACTCGTCAGCACCAAATTAAAATTCAACCAACTGCATATAATAAGGCAATTGGTACAAAATTTGCTTAAGTGTTTTATTTACACCAACTTTTTAAAAAGGAAGTTATATGTGATAGAACTTAAGAGTTTAAAATTTAAGAAAATGAACTTGATAATACTATAAGATAGAGTCCTAGGAAAGAACACAAAGCAGTACTCCTACACTGTGATATCAAGAATGTAGTTTAGAGCTTTAACCAAGGTAGAGCAAGGATTTATAAACGAAAAAGAAACTTCTGTTACAAATGGAAAGAAGTTGTTGCTTCTGGGCAAAATTTTAAAATATTTTTAAAATTGGGTAGAAAGAGGGTGAATGACAAAACATCCTAGAAATAAGGAAATAAAGACTAGTGTATCACCAGGTCCACTTGCTAAGAAACAAGCCACTTTGCGAGCTTTTGGAAAATCATTCATTTACAGTACTAATTAGTTGGGAAATTTAACACTAGTGGATTGAACTTTTTTGATTATTATTTGCAAGGAGCACATTACATAACATGCAGTCATCTAAATTGGTGTTAAGTTTCTTTTCTAAGTAAAATTAAAGAAGTTCTGATTTTAGAGTAAAAAACATAATTGAGTCATACTTTCAGAGCCTGCCTGTCCTCACAGCAGGTAAGATTACAAAAGGCATTTTGCTTGTCTTTAAGATTCAAGAAATTGGTATAGTATAGTGACCTTTCAATTGTCCTGGAGGAAAACAATGTACGGTGCATTAAGTAGATAAAGCTTTCAGTTTGTAGGCCAAATAATAATAAGGCCTCCATAAAACAATTAAAGCAATCCTCCTATTTATATGATAAATCTAGAGCTTTCATATGAATTCTTTATTAGTAAATAATTCCTGAGGCACTTAAACAATACAATTTTTTATTAAAAGAAATTAATAGCATCAAAACTGTTTAGTAGATCTATATTTAATGTAACTCAAATAAACAAATGTCAAATTCTTAAAATATACATATGTATGAGGAGATATATATATGTATGTATATATATATATATATATATATAAAAATATAAACAACTACATTATTGGTCCCCATAATTTTTAATGTTACCTTTACCCAAAGAGACTACGTTAATGGTTAAGTGGATATTATATATTAGATGTACAAATATGTGACTTTAAAACTTGTTTAAGGTCTGCAAGAAGAGGTTTTGCCAATTCTTTACACTTTAAAACCCACAATTATTAAGATAATATTGATCATAATAATCCCAAAGTAAGACAGAGGATATAATAATGTCAAATGGTCTGAACAACAGCCAAAATAAAAAGCTATAAATAGGCAGCTATAAGGGAATCCGTAGAGAATTCCAGAGAATCTCTTGGGAGTTCTTAACAAAACAAAGCAAACACTAAACAACAGTTTTAAAGAAAAGAATATAAAAATAGACATCATAAAATAGACATCAGTAAATCTGGAGAACATAAAACCAAGTTCAAAATTAAATTTTTTAAAATTCAAAAATCTGAGAATTGGTATTCCTAAAAAACTAGAAAGTTAGTACTGGGTAATATATTTTAAATGATAGAAAAATAACTGCAATTTGGAACATAATTTTAGAGACCTGTTGTTCCAAGGACATGAAAATAACCATGGTTTCCTAACAACCAGAGAGCTTTTGTATTCCTTGGACTGCATTCATGCTAGATGAAGATTAAAAGGCAGCAGCCAAAATGAGTATACTTCAACTTGGATGTTGAAGCACTGATCTGATGGGGTTTTCTTGGCCACAAGCGACCCACAAGCTTAAGATCAAGAGCCAAAGCCCCCAGTGGGAAGGTGTGCTCAATTTGGTGGGCCCTGAGACCATCTCTGGCTAAATCATCATCAGCCTGACGGGAGGCCAGCCATGAAGGAAGGGAGTCTCCCCAAAATCTGATTTCTTGAGACCACAACCTACAGCAGGTCCCACAGTCAAATTATTCACATTCCTTGAAAAGAGAGAACAGGCATCAGTTGTGTCCATCGAAGGGGGACACTGTCCAGGTGTACCCTGGACATTTTTTGAAATCTCTGGGCTGCCTCTGCATCTGAAAAATAAGAAAAATAGCACAATGACAGACAACGGATGAGGAAAAAGACAATCATCTGGCCTAAAAACTTAAGACTTATAAGAAATTACGAAAGCAGACAAAACACAAAAAGACAAACAGCCATATCATTTGGAATGTATTATTCTGAAGGCAAGTACAGCAGAGAAAAACACAAATTATTTTAGCAAAGTAAGAAATGACCATAGCAACAAAAGTTATTTTTGGAGAGAGCCAACTGGGAAAAAAAAAACCAAAACACATGTTAAGATATGTCAACCTGACACAAAGATAAGGTGGAATAAGAATCTAGTCCCATTTGAAGCTGAAAATTGCTGAATAATGAGAGCTAGTGTCATGAACTTGGCTGCTTAACTGCCTTTGTGTAAGAAAACATCTCAGAACTTTGAACTTAGGAAATTCCAACTTGTCTTGCACCAGGTCACGAGCTCCAAAGAGCAGGAACCTATTTCAACAAGCAGCTTTAAAAAAAAAAAAAAAAACTTTAATATTTTTCATTTCTTTTAATGATACATTTTAAAATGCAATACTGCTAAAATCCATCAAAGTAAAATGCACTGAAGTAAAAATTAAACTTACTCAGAAAGATGTTCAGAAGTTGGGATACAAACAGAAACTGAAATTAGAAGAAAAGTTTTATATTTAAAACAGCACATGAAATATGATGAGTGAGAAAAACGATTTAGTAAAGAGCCCATATTGTGGCTGACCAAAAATACTGGAATAAATATCAAAAATCCAAAGTAATACAATTATATATACGTACCTTTCTCTATTACAACTTGACAAGTATGAGTTTCATGTTGACTTAAGTGTGTGGCCATATTATCTAAGCCAGAAACATCAGCTATGAAATCACAATTAAGGCACACTAGAGTAATGCCCCTATAAAAAAAAAAAAAAAGCAAATAGTATAAAAGAAAAGGTTTTCATCTTTTATAAAAATCCATACATAAGTTCAATGATTATTTTTCTATAATTTGTTTTTTATGTCATAACTCACTCCCGTTTTTGTTATAAAACTTGATATAACTGAAATGATTCTCTGGAAAATGGAATAGCCATATTCAAATTATGCTACCATTTATTTACAGAAAGTATTTTTGTTTTATAAACTTTTACTACTCATGCTAAAAACTAGGTGACAGGAGACCTACAGCCCAGCCTTGGCCTCACTACAACTTGTGTTATTTTAACAAGTCACAATCTATCTGTGCCTCTGTTCATCTGCAAAGCAAGGATATAGTATTAATTCACTCAATATATGTTTACTGAGGCTGTCTTTATATACACTGTACTATTATGTACTATTATACCGCATTGTGATTATAATGATCACCAAAAAATATAGTCTGTGCTCTAACAGAGCTTATAATCTAGTGTTTTATTTAGGTGATGAAAAAATTAGAAGAGAAACGTTAAGGCTTTAAAAAGAGATGATGTTGTAGCTGCCATCAATTGTGTACCATGTGTTAAAGGTTTTCCCATATATTTTTAGTTTAATTCTCACCAAAACTATCCAAGGTTGGCATTATTCTCATTTAACACTGAATTAACTAAAGTAGTTAATTCACTACAACAGATGTCCAAATCTTGGTCCTTAGCATATGAGCACAGTGAACTGGTCCACTATCTGGGGCCTAAATTACTTGTTCCTTAACAAAACTCCACTGAGTGCTGCAGTTCCTAAATGAAATCTGTAATGATTATAAATTTTAAAAAATGTTTGGAAACAATTCCCAAAGCTGTCAATACTTTTTGTTGAATTCAGGAATAGTTTTTATACTCACTGGATCAGACTGTGTAGCATTTGCTATTTGAAAATATTTAAACATAATTGGCATACAGGATGTAACACTGGCCTTCAGATTCTAATTTAAATTGTTTAAACTTTTGATTTTTTGTTGAAAGGTATTTAAAAATATTATTAGCCCTGCAAAAATATGGAAATATTTCAGAGAACTTAGAAAACCACTCTATGTTTAACTTATTATATTTACTAGATTAAGCACTTTGGATCTTACGAGTCAAGCATACGAAATGCTGTTTAAAAGAAAATCAAATATATTAAATGTATAAATGATGTTAAGGTATTTAAGGAAATTGAATTGTAAATGTGACTGTTTATTTTTTTTTTTTTAAGATTTTTTATTTATTTATTTGAGAGAGAATGAGAGAGAGAGAGCACATGTGAGGGGGGAGGGTCAGAGGGAGAAGCAGACTCCCTGCTGAGCAGGGAGCCCGATGCGGGACTCGATCCAGGGACTCCAGGATCATGACTGAGCTGAAGGCAGTTGCCCAACCAACTGAGCCACCCAGGCGCCCTAAATGTGACTGTTTAAAAAATTTATTCAACTTAAGTGAACTTTATCAAACATTAATTAAAAGTCCTCTTGAAAGTGATTACTAAAATGTACTAGATTTCTAAACGGAATATTTTTAAGTTAAACTTAAAAGCTTAACTTTAATAACTAATTATATAGTCTTCTCTATTAATAAACTGCCCTTGCAGAAACCAAAAGTAGTCTCAATGGTAAGTAGTAGCTAAATTACTATTCCACTAGTCATAGTTACTTGCACCAGGGATGGAATGCCTAACTCATCATGCCTTCACTAAACAAGGATTTGTAAAACTGGGATTTATAATCAAATTTCTTGATCTGAGAAGTTGTGGGAGACTGGGACTAGTATATTCAAGTCACCAATAGAGAAAGCTTGTCTGCACTAAGGAAGGAAAATGGAACCCAGGTCCAGAGAAAATAATAAAGACAAGATCATCCTGCTTCAGCAGGTCAGACTAGAGAGAAGCCATGGTAGTAACTGATGGCTTTGTTTCCCTTATTTGTTCTGGTTGCACCTCTTCCTCCATGAGATTCTTTGAAATCCTGCTTATAAGTGATTTTTGCTTAGGTGAAAAAAAATAGATCATGTAATGTGATCATTGTTACTGTCAACTTATTAACAAAGCATAAATGCAGTTTTGAAGTTCATCACATACTTTAAAATTTTAAGTTTTGCCAATATACAAAATACAAACAAGTAACATACTTTAGACTGACTTCTCCCCTGAAGTTCTAGTCTAACAGTGTGCTCTGTATCTACACCTAGACGTCACATTAGCACATCAAAACTGACCTTCATTAAACTAAAATCATGTACTTCTTCCCCAAATCAACTTCTCCTGACTGATCTTTTTTTTTTTTTTTTTAAAGATTTTATTTATTTGACAGAGAGAGAGAGAGACAGCGAGAGCAGGAACACAAGCAGGGGGAGTGGGAGAGGGAGAAGCAGGCCTCCCACCAAGCATGGAGCCCAACGTGGGGCTCGATCCCAGGACTCTGGGATCATGACCTGAGCCGAAGGCAGACGCTTAACAACTGAGCCACCCAGGCGCCCCATGACTGATCTTTCTTATGATGTTTCCTCCAATAGTAAAGCTCAAACTACAGTTATCTGTCTCTTCCTTAAAATATTCAGTATGGCAAGATTATAATAATATTTATTGAGTACTTATACTGTGCCAGTCTAACAATTTTAGACATATCATTTTATCTAAATATTTTAACAACTTGGGGCAACTGGGTGGCTCAGTTGGTTGAGTGTCTAGCTCTTGGTTTTGGCTGGGGTCATGATCTCATGGATTGTGGGATGGAGCCCTGCGTGGGGTCTGTACTCAGCGGGGAGTCTGCCTGGGGATTTTCTCCCTCTGCCCCTCCCCCCATTCTTATTCTCTCTCTCAAATAGATAAATCTTTAATAAATAAACACATAAATATTTTAATGACCTAAAAAGGTAGTTGCTATAATTTATCACCTTTTTATAAAGTTTGCTTAGTAAGGGGCGCCTCGGTGGCTCAGTTGGTTAAGCGGCTGCCTTCAGCTCAGGTCATGATCCCGGGGTCCTGGGATTGAGCCCTGCATCGGGCTCCCTGCTCAGCAGAGAGCCTGCTTCTCCCTCTCCCTCTGCCTGCCTCTCTGCCTACTTGTGCTCTCTGTCTGTCAAATAAATAAATAAAATCTTTAAAAAAAAAGTCTGCTTAGTAAACTACCAAAAACACAGAGCTGATAAAGGTCAGGACTAGATTTGAAACTGAGCACTTCGATTCCAGACAGAGCCCATATTCTTAAACATGATGTAATACTGCCTCATCATTTTAACTTAGGTCCTACTAAATTGTTCATAACTACTACAATAGTCCTAATCTATAGGACTCATGCATCTATAACTTACCTTGCTATTGAAACTTCATTCAGTATCACTTGATTCTATATAAAATATCAAAGGTTCTCTAATGCTCTCCAAATTAAGTCCGAACTCCTTAACCTTATTTTCAACACTTTCACAATTTAGCTCTAAGCTTAAAACTACTGCTCCAGACTTCAATCTTATTACTATTATCTAAACTTCATGCTCCATCCATTTACTACTAGCCATTCCCTCTGTATGCCTTGTACTTTTTCATTTCTGCACCTTTATTCACGCTATTTCTTTTAACTCAAATGCCTCTGTGCATCTTTTATCAGTATAAACAATGCTCATTCTTTAAAGCCAAGTATATCTAACACCTATGCAGATCATTCCAAGTTATCACCCTCCCCTTTGGAAAAAAAGACCCTACTGAGCTTACTAAAGGTCCTCCTTGCTTTATTATAGTTTTATACATTCACCCCTTATCTCCCACCCAATAAACTATACATTCCCTGATGGTTGATTCCAAGACCTATTCATCACTGTCGTCTTCATAAGACCTGCTATATTATGTACCTGACAGATGTATAATAAATAGCCAAAGAATGAATATTCCATTCAGACAAAAGAGTAATCACAAAAATTATTGTTCTACAA
Organism: Neomonachus schauinslandi; assembly: GCF_002201575.2. Classification (NCBI taxonomy): domain Eukaryota; kingdom Metazoa; phylum Chordata; class Mammalia; order Carnivora; family Phocidae; genus Neomonachus; species Neomonachus schauinslandi. Next base: position 95,889,752 of record NC_058411.1, read on the forward strand.
TCCTAAGTATGCTATGTCCATTCACAGAAATTGACCAGTTTTTTATTTCAGACCTATTCCAGTTGAAAGAAAAGTATTCCAGATCTTTAAAATCATATAGTTCATTTAAAAAAACACACATATAACTGAGCTTGGACAACAGTAAGGTAAAAATCAAACCAAAATCTCATCTTTTGAAAAAAAACCCTTTTTTATTCCTATAAAAATTTTCAGTAAAGGCAACATCTAATATAATCTTAATCCATTTCCTTGAATTCAGTAAATGTTTTAGAATTTATACTACTATATTTTTAAAACTAAATCAAAATTTTCTCTCCCTGTGAGCTACTGATCCCTATGAGCTATAGCATAGGTGGGACCTACTGTTCATATAAATAATTTTCAACATATACATTAACTTATTCAACAATATTTACTGAGTGCCTACCATGTGTCAGGCACTAGTCAATGCCTGGCAGAGACAAAAATCCAAACTACACATATTCTAGCGAGAGGACACAGAAAATTTTAAAAAGTACACAGTATGTCAGATGATGAAAGATAATCTGGATAAAAATGTAGAATAAAAAGGAGATAGGAAGTGCTGGGGTGAAGCACAGGGGAGAAGATACAAGGTAAAATCAAGTGGTCAAGGAAAGGTTCACTCTGATCAGAGTAGCAGCCCAAAGTAGATAAAGGAATACATACAGAAATCTGGGGAACAAGACTAGTCACAGGGACTAATAAGTACAAAGGCCCTGAAACATAGTATCATCCCTTGTTCCACCTTTTCCACTAACTCAAAGCACCAAAACAAGTACTGGCTAACCTTATCTCTATATATTAGCTGAGGACAGCAAAGACACTGATTATTTCAAGTAGCAATGGCAATGTGAACAAAATAAAGAACAACAGAGTCCAAAAAATTCCAAAGAATATTAAGAAAAAATGGTGCTCAGTTGATTCTGAGTTAAGCATGTGGTACAACCAAAGTTAATTATCAATGTCTTTAGAAATATTCATCAATAGTTCTTTCTGCACAGTAAGCAAGTTGTATACTTCTCTTTGATAAAGGAAAAATAAGAATTACTAAGCTACCTAACAATTTCAAGAATTCCAGTGGTTTGAGAAATGTACTTCAAAACTAAAAAAAGTGTTAGTCATTTTACTAGGTATCTTAGATATCTTTTTAATATTCAAATATCGTTGGAGGCCTTATTTTTGTTCTCACTTTACAATATAAATGCATAAAGATATCATCTTGGTACCACTTGTCACCACTGAAACAAATTTAGCAAGAGAATATAGGCTAATCATACCTCTAGTCTAAGGATATAATGAATAGAACTCTCTAACATCCAGCAGCAATCATTTAGATTGGTCTTCCTAACATCAGGTTTTTATTTTTTATTTATTTATTTATTTATTTTTTAAGATTTTATTTATTTATTTGAGAGAGAGAATGAGATAGAGAGAGAGCATGAGAGGGGGGAGGGTCAGAAGAAGAAGCAGACTCCCTGCTGAGCAGGGAGCCCGATGCGGGACTCAATCCCGGGACTCCAGGATCATGAGCTGAGCCGAAGGCAGTCGCTTAACCAACTGAGCCACCCAGGCGCCCCTAACATCAGGTTTTTAAAAAATTAGAACAAACCACAATTAGATACCACTTCATACCCATTAGGATGGCTGTGATCAAAAATAGATAGGGGCGCTTGGGTGGCTCAGTCAGTTAAGCGTCTGCCTTCGGCTCAGGTCATGATCCCAGGGTCCTGGGATTGAGCCCCGCATCAGGCTCCCTGCTCAGTGAGGAGTCCGCGTCTCTCTCTCTCCCTCTGTACCCAACCCAACTCTTGCTATCTCTCTCTCTCAAATCAGTAAATAAAATCTTAAAAAAAAAAAACCCAGATAATAACAAGTGTTGGCAAAGACGTAAAGAAACTGAAACCCTCACACACTGCTTGTCGGAATGTAGTGGAGGTACTTTGTAAAACAGTTTGACAGGTCTTCAAAGGCTCAACATAGAGTTACCATATAACTCAGAAATTCTAATCCTTACACACGTACAAAAGAGAAATGAAAAGACAAGTCCAGACAAAAACTTGTATACAAATGCTTATAGCAGCAATATTCATAATGGCTTCAAAATTAAAATAACCTTAACAGATAAACTATGGTAGATCTATACAATGGGATATTATTCAGCAATAAAAAATGAAGTACTGACATGCTACAACATGGACGAATCTTGAAAATATGCTAAGTGGAAGAAGCCAGTCACAAAGGATCACATATTGCATCATTCTGTTTATACGAAATGTCCACAATACATAAATCTATACAAACAAAAATTAGATTAGTGGTTGCTTAGGGATGGGAGGAGTTGGGAGGAAATGGGGATGACCGTTAATGGGTACAAGAGTTTCTTTTTGGAGTGATGACAATGTACTAAAATTAACTGTGGTGACGGCTGCACAATTCTGTAAATACACCGAAAACTATGAACTGTACAATTTAAAGGAATGAATTAAATGGTATATGAACTATATCTCAATAAAGATGTCATATATACACAATTTAAGTTAAATAATTTTTCAATATAAAGATTTTAAAAAGATCAACTAGTTACCTGAGATCTTCTGAATGCTTCTTAAAAATACAAAACCTTTTACTTGGACGGTTACTATGAAAGCTGGAGAGACAAAACAGATATTATTAATTTTATTATACAGTAAGTCTTATTCATTTATAGCTTTATTATCAAGTTTGTACTTAAAGTTTCTAGTTTTACATAAAAGATCATGATATAAATAATAAAATAATGCTTGCCATCCCTGTTTAATTCAATGTTTTATCCTAAATTCCACTTTATCCTTTTATTTTCTAATGACACATATTTCTCTAAGTATATTCTTATAAGATCAGTACCTTACCATTACATAAAAAAAGGAAATACTTAAAATTCTTTTTAAAAAGTAAAGTACCTCAAACTAGTTTTTTTCATCTGTTAAGGAACAGGTGAAGACAAATTCTTGCAAATAACATGAATCATTATCAATCATCATTTTTTAAAAATCATTTTTCAATCTTAACATGCCTATATCGGGGGAGGGGGAGTAAAATCCAAATGATCTGTGAAGTAAAGTACTTCAGCTAATTGCCACTGTTTACCATTTGTAAAATCAAACATTTAGAGAGTTCTTTGCAATTACTAGAAGTTCTATAAAAAACAAACTAAAGCAGAACTCTTGAGCTAAAATAATGCTCCCCCTAAACACAAAACAGAGAACCTCTAACCAAACTTTGTAGCCAATGATAATAGCTTTCATATACCTTTTTAAATCTGGTAAAGAAAGCTTTCCTGTATTAGAAACCCAGGATTAGCTTTAGCACAGTACTATTCAAAGTGGAGTCATAGACTAGTAACATCAGCATCGCCAAAGAGCTTATTTAGAAATGCAAATTCTTGTGCCCCCCCCCCCCCCCACAAACCTAACTGAATTAATCTCTGGCAGTGGGGCCTACCAGAACCTGTTTTAACAAGTTTTTCCAGTAATTCTTATGCAAGCTAAAGATTGAGAAGCGGTAGCCCTAGTTTGCACTGGAAGACTCAAAGTAGCCAACACACCAGGTCAATGGTAACTCTCAGATACAAGGTAACCATCATCAGTACAGCATGTACTGTATGGGAAAAGAAATACTGTGACTTGCTATAATCCCCAGAAAATGTCCTTAGAAGACTTCTAAGTCATTTCTTCAATTTGGGGATAACTACTATTAAATATAAGACATTTATATGAATATCTTATAAATATAACACAACATCACAAAAATATTAAGTAGGTTTTTTTTTTTTAGAAGAGAACATTGGGAGTTAGGAAACACTGAAATTATATGCAAAAATTTGTGCACATAACTGTTTCTTCAGAAGAATAAATCCAAGATTTTATCTGAGGCTCAAAGAATGTGAACCAAAATAAGTTATTTTTTAAATGAGATTTAAAAGTTACTTTTAAAAGTTATTTTTTCTTTTTCCTCAGACAATTTTGGTTTGAGAAGAGAAAAAAAATTACATTTTAGGGTCTTTGATGGCTTCCATTCTGTCTACAACTTGTAACTTATTAAAATGTTGGTAATTTTAAAATTCTAGTTGTCCAAATCCAGTTTTAATTTAGAGTTTCCAATCTACAAAAAAAACTTATAGTGCCTCTTTATTTGTATGTTACACAAATTCCATCCTTTTATTATTATTCTTGTATTATAGTCTATAGCTCACAAATAAGAAGGAAAAAAATTCTTTTTCCTATTAGATCTGCATAAAGTTAATAACAATATAGAAATAAATCTAAGAGAAGAGAAAAAAGGTTACGATTTTAAAAACAACAGTAAAAACATATGTTAAAGTCTAGGTTTTAAAAATTCACCACCTGGTTATATGACTGTACATAATTATCAAAACTCATTAAGCTATTCTCTAAACATAAGTTAATTTCATTGTTTATAAATTATACCTCAATAAGACTAGAGGGGAAAAAACTCCTTTTGACCATATTTTCTTAATAATCTCAATTCAGTACCATTAACAACTTTGTTTCTGATGAAACACAAAAGGAACATCAATAATATTGATGGTATGCCTACTACTTAAGACATTACACTAGAGGTTGAAGATACAAAAAAAAAAGAGGGCAAGCTGTCAAAGTCCAGGGGTGAGTGGGGGGAGGGGAAAAAGTCAAACAACATCTAGCACAGAATAATGCCTAACAAGTGCTTTTAAATGAATGAATACATATTCATAAATAATTATAAGATAAACGTTAATAGTGATACATACAAAGTTTTGTGGCTGCATGAAGGAAAACTGCAAGTAAATGGAAAAGAAGCCAACTAACAATCAGGACTTCATTTCAGTTAAGAAGGTCACTACTGCCTTGCTCCAGACAAAGCAAAGAGCAAGATACAGAGGGATTTTCAGGAAAAAAGCACTAAAGGAGCTGGAAAAGTGGTTAGAAATTAAATATTGAAAGGTCTTATACTCTACAGAATATCTGAACTTCATGACTATTAATGTTAGGAAGGCAAAGGATTTTAGGCCAAAAATGACCTGATCAGACATACCTACTGTAGTAACAGAAGAAAGGAAGAACTGGAGGGGGGAGGGGGCGGACTGTAGACAGGACATCAGTTATGATGCTATCACAATAATCCAATTGTTCTTCTAATGACTATTACTTAATGCCAATAAATCTATACAAAATATATAATGAACTCAAACACATCTTATAAAAATTAATTCAGTGCTCTGTCTTATCCATTGTATAGGAACAAACTGTTATACCAGCTTTCTTTTTCCTTGGAAAAATTTTAGATCATCCTTCTAAGCCTATGTGAAATGTCATTTATAGAATACCTCCCCTTTTTTCCTGTTGAAAGAACTCATTCTTACCTTCTTGTGCTCTCATAGTCATCTGTTTACCACCTTAAGTTAGGTAAATATTATCTCTCCTACTAAAATTGTTAAAATTAGAGGCAAGGACTTTATCCACAATACCTAATAATGACAACTTAGAAATGATAACAGCTATAATTACTTGAACATCTCCTAAGTAAAAATCATTTTATTAAGCACTTTAAGTACATTTTCTGTAATTATCACAATGACTTTCTTTTTGAGAAAAGGAAACTGGGAGTCAGGTTAAGTAACTTGCCCAAAGTCACAGGTAATAAATAAGTGGTGAAGCTTGGATTCAAATCCAGATTTGTCTGATTCTTCACCACCAGCTTGCCATACTTCTTAGCAAATAGTAAACTCTGCTAGAAAAAGAGATATTAAATACTTATGTCCATTAACTTAATTCTATTACATGTAGAGAAAAACCTTTCTTATACATCATGTTGAGGAATAACAATATTACATGGTAATTTGTTTCCATTTTTTTCAGGTGACTTCTAGTGCTACCTGAAGGCTATAAGCAAATAAGGTGCAGTAATTTAAACAACCAAACCCAAATAATACTATTATTTTTAAAAAATCACTTAAAATTACATGTTTAATGATGCTCTTCTTCAAGAGTCTTATTCCAAAAAGTTTCCAAATGCATCAAGATTTTTTAATATCCGCTTGAGATTTTATTTAGAGCTTTTTATAATTACAACAAATAATGACTTGCTGTTTGTAATGTGCTAGGTGACAAGGCGAATACAAACAGCCTCTTCTTAAGGAAATAATATAGACACAAATATAATAAAAGGCAAAATAAATGAATGATACACAGCTCAAAGTGAGGAATGATCCTTGTGAGTGGTTGTGGTGATCAGACACTCCCAAAAAAAGAAGGTAAATGGAGAGGAAGAATAGGGACATTCTAGAGATTTAAAAAGAATAAGGAATCACCACTGACAAAAATGAGTTATGCAGGGGCGCCTGGGTGGCTCAGATGGTTAAGCGTCTGCCTTTGCCTTGGGTAATCATGATCCCAAGTTCCTGGGATCGAGCCCCACATCGGGCTCCTGGCTCAGTGGGGAGCCTGCTTCTCCCTCTTCGTCTGCCTCTTCCCCTGCTCATGCTCTCTCTTTCTCTCTCTCTCTGTGCCACAAATGAATAAATAAAATCTTTTTTAAAAAATGAGTTATGCAATAAACTTTACTCTGGGGAAGAGTAGTCAGTTTATGGGAATGGGGCAAATATGAGACCAGAGGGAAAGAGACCAATTGAGAGTACAGAGGTGGTATAGGATAGAGATTAAAGGTACTCATCCTCTGGAGAAAATGAAGCTCCTACACATACAGAACTCAACCTATAATAATGAATCCACACTGGGCAGAGGTAATGGTGGCCATTCAAGGAGATACCCAAGACAGGGAAGGAGGCAAGTGTACCAGTAGATAAAAAGGAAAAGAGACCTACCAAACCCTAAAAGTGGCAGTGGAATCTTTCGGTTCCATAAGAGGCTAACAATGAGTAGGAGGTCAGTGTGTGAAGAAAATGAAGTGCAGGGTTGGGGCTCACTGGGAACAGGCAAAAGGCTATGGAGGGAGGTGGGCTAATCGGCAATGTTGGAATAGAATGGATTTGAAGGTTCCATAGGACAGGTGGGAAGCCTATGATAAATGGGAGAGGGAAAGGTGAAACGACCCTTGGTTTAACAAAACAGAAAACATTTTCCAATTTGACCCCCTACAAATTAAGGGCAGAATTAAAGCCCCATTCGGGCAACCATGTATTTGTCCACACAGCAGTATACTGGGAGAAAGGATGCCTGGAGCCTGGTTTAGAGGAAATGGAATATAGGTGTAGACCACTGCAGTAGTTGGGAAGCAGAGTAGCAGAATGCAAAAAGGGGAGTCTCAGAAAGCCATGATGCACAGTGGCTGATCGAGAGAACTTCACAAGCTTAAGAAACTTGGGATAGTGAACTATTTCCAGCTGGTGTTCCACATGCACAGAAATGATGCCCTGAAAGAGTATTTGGGTAGTCATTGTGTGAATTCTAGACAGATGATAATGTTTGGTTCATTCTTTTTAGATGCTAGTGAATCAAAGGTAAAAATACATATAAAATAATTGGAAATACAGAGTTGGATCTCAGGAAGACTAAGGACTAAAATTGGAAGATTTAAAGTTGAAAGTTAAAAGTGACTGGTTAAGTTACCAAAAAAGGAAATGTAAAGAAGGATGATGAGTTAAAGGAAGAAAAGGCAATGAAATAGAGTAGCCAAAAAAGAAGAAAAAAGATAGTGGTAACAGTTTAACAGAAGCTGAAGAGAATACTTTCAAAAATGAGTGATGACAACTTCAAATACTCTAAAGAAGTCATGAAGTAGTAAGAGTGAAAAAAAGTGAATAAACATGGTGATAAATAATCTTTAAAGGAGCAGTGTTAGTTGGTAGATGGGGATGATATTCAAAAGGTAAAGAAATGAATCACAAATAAGCTAGTAAACACTTTTTTTTTTTAAAGTAGGCTCCATGCCTAGTGTGGAGCCCAACACAGGGCTGAACTCACGACTCTGAGGTCCTGAGATTGAGACCTGAGCTGACATCAAGAATCAGACACTTAACCAACTGAGCCACCCAGGTGCCCCATTACAAATATTCATGGTAAGAGGAAGACAAAATATAAGGATAGTAGGCAGTAGGGACAAATTTCCTTCATCTTAAAAAAATTACCTGAAAATGTTTATAAGTAGAAGGAACCTGGGAGAGAGAAGAAATGAAGTTGTAAGTTAACTGAACAAGACTGTATAAGAACTAGAGGTGACAAGGGACAGGGTTAGCTTTGGAGAAATAGAACATACGTGATTTCTGAGATCAATGTCTAGAATAAAAGTAACAAGAAAAACATTTGACGTTTTAGATTATTTAAAAGGATGACTTCCAACTGAGTACTTACTAGTAGACCAGGTTAACAGCTACGAGACTAAAATAAAATCTCCAGAGTACTGGAAAAAGTTTAAATAAACATTGTAGATAAAACACGACATCAAAAACTAATGATGTACTATATGTTGGCTAACTGAATAGAATAAAAAAAAAACTAAAAAAGAAGTATTAAAAAATAAAGAAGTATTTTAAAATAAAAAGATAGGACCCAGTCAAAGTTAAAGACCACAAAGTCAGAGTTGATTGAATCAAACACCGGTTGAGTAGTCTAGAACTGAGCATAAACTTCAGGAGAGGAAGATGTTCTAGTCTCATGTTGGGTTTTATGCCAAGTGAGCACGACTAAAAATGTAAAGGATTTCACAGCAAAAACAAAGCAGCAATCAAAACAGATGACCCTGAGGGTGAGGTTGACTATAAAATTAAATAGGTGCTGCTGGACTGGAAAAAGGAGTCAAAGTCCTAAAAACTCAAAAGGAGTTATCCTACAGGGTAAGAGGAATTGGAAAGAAATGAACAGTGGGTATGATGAGATTAAAATGGTACTGTGGTATAAGAAAGGGGGTACAATAACTTAACAGTTGATGTGAAGCACTGGCACTGAAGAAGTCCAGGTACCTGATGTCAGGCTAATAAGGAGGAAAGAATGTATGAGAGAGGTGTTAAGCCATCAAGAAAGGTGGGCAAATCCTTGAAAACAGTAGCTGAGAAGTGACCAGAAAGTAACATAGAGGTCATTTTATGATCTGTAAGAAAATCACTTTCATCCTTCAGTTCTAACTTAAAAAAAAAAAAAAGAACCACCTCACTTTGAATAATCAACCTAACTGCTCTATATCTAAACAATTTTTGACTACTTTTAAAAAAATAAAAATCCATCCTAAGGGATGCCTCTATTAATGAGATACAAATGAAAGCAATGTGGGCTGTGAAAGCTTTCTCTGCATAGAGCAAATATTAGCTACTCAAATAACCCAAGTTGAATGAATTAATAAAAAAGAATTCCCCAACAACAGTGGCCTCATGTCTCTCATTCCACTGAATGAATGCAAGGATAGATGGTTTGATGGGTAGATGGACAGACAGAGACCATGGATTATAGAGAAAGAGAGAGAGAAAAACAGACCCAATAAAGTTCCTAAGATCACTAAAAATCTTACAGTCCCTCAAAGTAACTGCTTTGAAAGAATAATATTCATGAGATTACATGTATTTGTTTGGTAAATATATTTAAAACATTTGACTTTCTATATTTGAAAATGACCATTTAAAAAATTCTATAGGAAAAAAAAATGCCCATAGAGAAACCATTTCCCTAACAAACCTATCCTAATTTCTTAGTCTAACTGTTCTTATAATTTTAGTTCCAGTAATTTTATGAGTTACGATGCTGGGAAAATAGTTCCAGGCATTATCCTAAAAGTTCCCTATTATGAGACATTTAGCTCCTTAAAGGATAACTGTTTTAAAACAAACTTTCTGAACTATAATTTTAATTGGTAATTACCGATGTTTAACTCATCTTACCTCATCATATGATTTACATAGGCTTTGCTACAGCTAGTGTTGTATCTGCAAAAACTACAATGGACATACGTAGGAAAGTGATTTGCAAAATCTTTTATTTCGGAACAACACTCAATGCACTTGTGAACTCCCCGACGATACCTTATGGAGATATAAAGAAAATGATAAAAATATATTTTAAAACAAAAATAATAAGGAAGGGCCTTATTAATATTCTGTTAATTAAGGCCAAGGTGTTTAAATGAACATAAGAGTTATAATTTGAAAAATCTGTTATGGAACAACAACTAGAGTAAGTGTAAACAATCTAACATAAGTCAGTGTTTTTCATTGGCATAAAAGGAATTAAATTAAGCAATACAAACATCACAAGATATAAGCACAACATATAATAATACCAATATAATAAATGAATATTATAAAAAATAATTCAAGTACTGTTCAATAGTTGTAAAAAAAAATACCTTTTTATTATTTGCTTGGCCTTTATGTCATAGTGATAGCATATAAATGTACAAGAGAGCTGTGTAATAGAGTAAATCTATATTAAATAAAGTTTTTATACTTAAGATTAAATTAGTGTTATATATGAGGAATAAAAGATTACCTTAAGTTCCTCAATGCTGTATTGACTTTACTTTTTTTATTGCTACTAGCCAATGTGCTTTGTTTCTTTTGCATATTAGAGATTTTTGATTTATATTTAGATTTACTTCCATTAGGCTTACTTGCATTAGGTTTACTTGTATTGGATTTAGTTGGATTAGGTTTGCTTGTGTTAGATTTTGTGGGATTTTTAGCAGTTATATTTTTAGTCCTTGGAGGTGAGAGCTGAAGGGTAGAAGTGCTTGCACTAATGGAAGGTGTAGTTGAAGATCCTGACTGAAGCGGTCCAACTGAAGCTCGAATAGTAACCTACAAAAATGGATAATGTTTGCTTTAGAAAATTAATCATGGCATTAGTATTAAAATATCACTGTATAACAAAAAGTTAAACATTGAGTATTTGGAAAGGGCAAGTATAAACTATAATTGGATAAGTCTTCCATTTATTCTAAATGTTCATACCAATTAAATTATATTAAACTTGATATTTATTCACTTGTAATACTACATTTTTGTATTGATATCAGTCATGTTAACAGTTATTAATGTATAATTAGGAGTTAATGCAAATTATATGACTACTGAAAGAGCACATTCCATAGCTATTTTTATGCTCTGATATAACTTAAATAATTCACAAACACAGAGATCAAAATTTAAATCTCAGAGCCCAAAAAATAATTCTAGAAAGGCCTGCATTACCCCTCAAAAACTATAAAACAAAAAGATCTAGAGTAAACACGACCTCCTCTTTCCAGGGGCTCATTAGGCAGGATTTATGTATACAAAGGTTATGGGAGTGGTTACATTAATTCATTATACTGATGGAGAGTTTAGTAATATTTAGAATTTCCTTAAAGAGAACTAATATAAAGCTTATCATTTAGTATCCAGAAATTATATTTGTTGGTTGGCAATGAAAAACAATTGCCTACCAACATTCTCATTAATCATTTAACTATACTTCTCGCATGTATTTGAGGAACAGACTATGAGGAAGTCCTATGAAATACATGTGTTTTGGTATCACACAAAAGCACTGGACTAGGAATCAAAAGACCTGAGGTTAAATCTCATACCATGCCTTCCTAGCCATGTGACCTTGAATAAGTAACTTATCCTCTTCTTTATCTACAATATGGCGCAATAACTGCCTTATCTTCCTCACTGGATTGCTGTATGGATTAAGTAATAGAATGTATGAAAAAGCATACCAAAAGCCTTATTCTAAGGTGCTATAAAAACATTTAGTATCATTATTAATATTATTACTATTATTAATAAGGGAAAATATGAGAGAGGACTGCACTGCTTACATTAGTGTTCTGCATGTCTAGTTCCAGCATGGAATGAATGGACTGCAGGGAAGGATGCTGGATAGCTTCTCTTGCTCTAGGTCTTCAGAGCATGGCTTTATATTGTTTTAGTTAATTCAAATAATAGACATACCCACATTCAAAGGTAAGTACCCAAAGCCAAATATAAATGTTTTGGGGATTATTTCACTTTGGATTATCCATGCCTCTGTTTCCCTCCACTGGAGCAAATATTCAAGAGCTGACTGTATATAAAGAAGTCAGAGAAAACAGAGGTATATAAGGCAAAAAGGGAAAAGTAAATTACAATCATCAGTATAGTCAGACATGTTGTTTGCTCACTTAAAACATAATGCTATCCAGCAGCAGAACTTGCTTCTCTGACAGTAGACTCAGTAATAACAACGTCAATAAAGATCTGAGAACCTATGGCACTCAAGGCACTATACCAGATGCTGAGGACACAAAGATAAAACATGAGTCCTGATCTCAAGCATCTTATAGTTTAGCAGATAAAACCAACATATACACTGCCAACTGGAATAGCTCAAACACAGCCTATATAAAATTGACACAACCCACTGACCCAGGGAATAGTTAATCTAGTTGCACTTTTTACAAAGGAATATCACTTTAGCACAGCACACACCACTGACCATAAAACGATGGTCAGAAGGTTTTTTTTCTAGATATAGGAATGATAAAACCTAAAATTAAAGGCTTAATAAAAATCAGACATCATTTTTTAAAGTATATTCAACAGATAAAAGAAGGCAGGAGTTAATTTCTATTATCACAGAAAATGTTAAAATACAACACATTTAAACTCACTTTTGTTCCAGGAGGCAATCCTTCCAGTTGTTTAGGTTTTATAAATGTTCTATGATGTTGAGTCTTATGATCCATTTTCTCTTTGCATGTCAAAAATTGCAGTCTGCATTTTGTACAGCGATGTATTCCTTTTTTCTGTTTTAACAGAAAAAGGGAGGAAAAATAATTTCTACAACCACAAATCTTGTATCCTTAAATTGCTCTAATTTTAATGATACCTAAATAATTTTAAAACTAGTATTTTAGGGCGCCTGGGTGGCTCAGTTGGTTAAGCGACTGCCTTCGGCTCAGGTCATGATCCTGGAGTCCCGGGATCGAGTCCCACATCAGGCTCCCTGCTCAGCAGGGAGTCTGCTTCTCCCTCTGACCCTCCTCCCTCTCATGCCCTCTGTCTCTCATTCTCTCTGTCTCAAATAAATAAATAAAATCTTTAAAAAAAAAAAAAAAAAAAAAAAAAAAACTAGTATTTTACATCACCCATAAAAATAACAGCAAATTTTATCTCATTTTTTAAAACACTCTGCATTAGTATTTGGGTTTCAAAAATGTCTATTCCTATACAGACATTGAACGTAAAAGTTCTATCTGTAGGTTCTAATGAAAGTTCTCTCAACAGTGGTGTGAAAGCTCATCAAATTATAATTTTAAAGTGTTTAGACACATGATATGGTTAAAACTATACTATGTTTTTATCCTAGACAAAAGTAAATTCTTCTTAATTTTTGCTATTTCCAGTTGGTTGACAAGTTGGTAAAATAAATTCAATTAACCAGACATTTCAAAGAAGGTCGTTATAGAAATGGTTGTATAAAGTAGTGCTGTCTAATATAACTTTCTGCAATGATGAAAATGTTCTACAGCTGCACTGTCCAATATGGTAGCCACTAGCCACATACAGTTATTAAGCAACTGAAATGTGCCAAGTGCAACAGAGGAACTGATTTTTTAATTTTATTTAACTTTAATTGATTTTAACTTCAATAGCCACATGAACATTGAACAGTGCTGATATGGAGACATAAATCAGAACAACTACTGCCAATCTATTACTGATTGATATCCCTTGAGTGAGTCCCTTTTTAAACCCAATCCTGTTATTATTCTATAGCTGGAAAGCAAGACCCAAGAAAAATCTAAATCACTCCCCCTTAACTAGTTACTGGCACTGCCAGACTCCTGATCCAGTATTCTTTCTACTATATAATATCAACTACAATCTACATGCTCTCATTAAGAAATGATATATATACGTACATATATATAAACTTAAACAATACATAAATACAAAATAATGTTTTCTCAAAAGTTACATTCTGCCAGATACATCACTATTTCCATTTAAATACACTCAATCATTTATAAAATTTGAACAAGGTAATATACTGAGAAGTACCTGGCACAGTTACTAGCACACAGCAGGCATTTCATAAATCAAAGCTCTTTACAAAATTCAAAGCAATGTATAAATATAATGCGTTTGTATTACTATTCTAGCTGCATCTTAAGACTATTTTGGAAGTGTGGTGCATTGGATTATATCGTAGATACAGGCAATTTTTAAAAATTCACTTATATGTGCTGAAGGAAGAGGCAGAAAATGAAAACTTGGCCAAGAAACAGATACTAAGACAACAGGACAGAAAGAAAGTTCTCCAGAATCCAATTCCCAGAAATCTTTTTTCTATCTATAATCACTCCCCAGGTTACCTCATCCAGTTTCATGGCTTTAAATACTATCTATCCAACTGTCTACTTGACATCACTACCTGAGCGCTAATATGCATCTCAAATCAACATGGACAAAATTGAATTCTGGATTTTCCCCCTACCTCCCTGTCCCCCCCCCAAATCTGTTTTCTCAGTCTTCCCCCTGTGACAGTATATGAAAATTCCATTCTTGCAGCTGCTTCAGACAAAAACTTGGTAACTCACTCACACACCCCATATCCAACCTATTAATAAAATCTGTCAGCTCTACCTTCAAAAACTTTCATAATCTTTCCACTCCTCATTACCTCAAACTACTGCTGCCATACTGGTCCAAGACACTCACCTGGACTCTATCTTCTTCCTGTCATGTTCTTTCCTCCCTGTGGTTTATTCTCCCCATAGCTGCCAATGATCTTAAAACACGGCAGATTGTTCACACACTTAAATACTCTGATGGTTTTCCAAAGTCCTGTTTCTGGTTTACAAGGCTCTGCATGAACTGGTCTGCATTCTATTGCTACAAGCTAATCTCCTATTAGTTTTCCTCTTATTTAGTTTACTCTGCTCTAGCCACAGTTGGTCTCTTTGCTGTTCTCTGAGTACCCCATATGTACATTCACTTCAATGCTTACAGAATATTTCCTTTCCCAGATTTCCACATGGCTTATTCCTTTATTTCCTTCAGAGAGCCTCATGTTTTACCACACTACATACATAACAGCAACCATTCCTCCACTCCCAGTACCTCCCTGGTACTCTCTATCCTCCACATTTTCCTTCCACAGTACTACAACCAGCTAGCGAACATATACATTCAAACATAAACACACATATATTTATCTTTCTCTACTATTAATTCAAATTGCAGAGAACACAAACTTTGTTTTGTTCACTGCTATATAATACCCAAAATAGCCCCTGCCACATAGTAAGGCGCTCAATAAATATCTGTTAAATAATTGGACTGTGAGGCAGAAAGCAAGACACTGATAGGGAAAGTGCATATGAGAAGCAGGTACAATTTAACTAGTTCAAAATGTCTGCCATTCCATTTAATGAACATTTGTCCAGACTCATGAGATAGAATATATTAATCTACTATTCTCTTAGTTGGACACAAGTCTTGCACATGTCTCTTGTGCATGAATGCATTTCAAAGTGATAAGAATGATAAACAGTACATTTTTAAATAACATCATGTTCAATCAATGAAACAATGATCTATTCCAAGGGTAGAGAAATAATGATCTGTTTTGAACTTTTTTGATACACATACTCCACTGTTCGGGAGACTTGAGGGATTTAAGAGTAATTATGACTTTATGTAATTTCTGCCCTTAGACCTAATGTCAATGTAAAATCCGGGTCTGTGGTAAAGCAGTAAAAGCCTGGGCTCTGAAGTCAAATTTTAATTCTGCTTTTTATTAGGTAGTAGGACACTGAGCAAGTTACTTTCTCTAAAACTTTGTTTCCTCATCTAAAAGTTAGAAATAATAACACACATATGGTGATTGTGAAGATGATAATGCTTGTAAAGCACCTGCTGCTGCCATAAGGTAAGTGACTTCATGTTAACTAGTTAACATTTTTATTAAAGATCTAATTAACATATTTGACACATCTGAAATCACTTTTATTATTTCTTAAAAGTCATACAAACTGGATTGCTAACTCTAAAATCACCCGAGACTTAAGACATCTTTTAAAAAAAAGTTACAACCGGGTGCCTGGGTGGCTCAGTTGGTTAAACGACTGCCTTCGGCTCAGGTCATGATCCTGGAGTCCCAGGATCGAGTCCCGCATCGGACTCCCTGCTCAGCAGGGAGTCTGCTTCTCCCTCTGACCCTCCCCCCTCTCATGTGCTCTCTCTCTCTCTCATTCTCTCTGGCTCAAATAAATAAATAAAATCTTTAAAAAAAAAAAAAAAAAAAAGTTACAACCAAAGTCTTTGAAGACAATAAAATGAGCCAGAGAATCAACAATTCTTATTGTCTAATACCACACTGATATCATCTCAATTATAAGTAATAGTCCTACTCAGCTATGGTGTTCCAGTCTTTGTAAATAATTATGCGAACTGTAAATATCTTGAAGGATGCTGATGATCCTTATTAATAGATTTCCCCCTCTTTACTGCTGACTGCCTATCTCCTAAATACTCCATATAAACAAAAGAAAATTGGCAACAATGGCAAAACAAGACATAAAACTCAGTGTATAAAAACCTTATAAACCACACAGCCCACATAGTGGGCCCACACATCTCTTTCATAATTATCATTCCTCCCATATCTACATCTCAGTCTGGAGCTTTAGGAAAGCATGTGGGAAAAATTATGTTAAAAGGCCCATAATGAAATAGCACTACCGTTTTATATCTCATTCTCCCATTCAAATTTAAGCCCAAAGATGAAATAAAGAGCCCAAAGATGAAAAAAAATTCTATTCCTCAAAAAATGTTAACACGTACTGTGCAAATAAAAGGCTCAATGGCCAAAAATGTCTGGGAACCAATAAGCCCTATACCCCTTGCTTGGAGATTTACAATATTCATTAGCATATTAAAAGCTCTGAGAAATCCTGTTTTAAAAAACAGACTAGCAAAACTGTTTGATATTGTAAATCTAGGCATTTACCAAATTTCTTTACTAGTAACAATTTGGGGGGAAACATCTATTAACACCTGATGGAACACTGTTGGGGAAACCTAGAATAGAAAGATTTTGTCAGAACTTCTCAAAGATGAGTATCATCCCAGTCACAACATAGGAGATACTAAATTCACTTGGATAAAGATGGGGCTATATATATATATATATATATATACACACATATATATATAAAATACGTATATATTTTACACACACACAATGGAATATTAGTCATAAAAAAGAATGAAATCATGCCATTTGCAGTGACATGGAAAGAACTAGAGTATTATGCTAAGTGAAATAAGTCAGAGAAAGACAAATACTATATGATTTCACTCATATGTAGAATTAAGAAACAAAACAAGCAAACATAGGGGGTAAAAAAAAAAAAAAAAAAGAGAGGCAAACCAAGAAACAGACTTCTAACTGTAGAGAACAAACTGATGGTTACAGGAGGGGAGGTGCCCAGGAAGATGGGTTAGATAGGTAATGGGGATAAAGGAGGGCACTTGTGACGAGCACTGTGTGTTGTATGTAGGTGTTGAATCACTAAATTCTACACTGAAAACTAATATTACACTGTATGTTAATCAACTGGAATTTAAATAAAAATGTAAAAAAAATTCACTTGGAAACTCTACTTTTATGATATTTCCCAGTTAAAAACCACAACTTGATTTCATGATTATCCAATGACGAACTGAAAGCAAAGTGAGCACCAATCAGCATGCCAATTTCATCAATAATAATAATAAAAAAAATGTAATGAGCTGATTAGGGAGGTGGCAAAACTTGATTACATGATCAGATTCAGTAAATCCAGTGACTTCTGATTTTGGCAAAGACACTGTCGTTGCTCTTTCAAGCACTTAAGAACAGGATCAGTGTTACATAAAAGTTTTCAGCCCAAACAAAGGATGGTTTAATTGCTTCAGGAAAAGAACCAGTAGGCATAACATAAGAATTCAAGAGAAGAGTATTAAGTGCTAATACTGGATCCCAAAAATTTATATAGCAGAACTAGCAGAATCCATCCACAAAACAAGTGATGAGTTCATATACCAAGCAGTAAGTGTCATTACTGTTTCCTTTATCACTGGCAGCTATAAAATACCACTTCTGGTCAATGATAACAATATGTATTCTCATCATAAGGGGGCTAAAAAGTGGAAATAAGGTTGGAAGAAAAAAAGGAAAACAAGATTATGAGTCCTCAATCTTTTCTTAGTTCACGTTCACCTTTACCCTGATAACTACCTTCAAAATCATTCCCATACCCACTCTTGTACCCCGAAATATCCAATCTTATGGATATTCCACTCATCTTCCCTTTTCTCCTTCAATCCCGGGTTTCCGATTTCTAGCTATCTTTCAGAATTTTCACTTATGAGCCACAACATCACCAGAAAGGAAGCAAGGAAAAGAAGTGGAAGTTTTACAAGTAATTCAACATAAATTGCAAATTAATCATGTCATTTGGAAAATCTTGCTTCCCTTGCAGAACAAATCTAACCAATGTTCTAAGTAATAATCTTTTTGCTAAAACAACATGAACAAATAACTGGTAAATCTCACCTGATGCTTCATATAATGATGCATGTAGGGTGTTGCAATTTTAATAACTTTGAGGCAAAATGGACATAGCAAGTTCTTAGTGTTTTCGTGGGATGTTCTAAAATGAGTCTCTACATCAGAAAATGACGATGATCTATAATTGCAAACCTACAAATAAAGAAGGTTTAGTTTAACTTGAAAATGTATGATATACAATTACAAAGTAACAATGATAGGTCATTTGTTTAGAAGAACATCAGCTACAACTCATTCAGCTCTGATACCTATATAACCAAGAATCCCATTAATGCAAGCACCGAAAGATAATCTTTGAGACAGAAAACTTATCTATCAAAGTTTAAGGATACTTCCCAAAACGTAAGTAGGTACCCTTCTTTTTATCAGATCTTTTTATTTACCACCCCCATCTTGACTTGGAATTTCATACTATAAAATTTTTTTTCTGCTACATAAAACAGCACCTTCCTTTAGATTATAAATGGCCTCCAGGCTATGGCAATATATTTTTATCTTCTTTTTCTATCTCTTCTTCAAATTCTGAAAAAATGCTAATCCCAAAGCATTGGGTAGGGGTTCTCTGTAACTAAAAGCATTTCATACTTCCCTTGTATTCTTCCTTATATGGTAAAATAAGTCCCTATGCTTGTCTTTCTGCCACAGGGCTTTTCTTTGTCCAATCGGGAGTAGGTATAAAATGGCCTGTGGGCCAATTTCAACTCTCTGCTGACCCCACATACAATGCATGAGTTATGCCAAAGTTTTTTTTATTAATAAATAGTTTACAAGAGGAATTTTAATTTTAGTAACCAATTTTATCTAAATGGTTAGGAAAATAAAAGAATATATTTCATGGCTCATGAAAATTATGTGAAATTCAGATTCCAGGGTCCATAGATAAAGTTTAAATAAACACAGAGCCAGATCACGTCCATTTACTTGTTGTCTGTGGCTGCCTTTGTGCTACAATGGCAGAGCTGATTAGTTGCAACACAGACTGTATGACCCTCAAAGCCTGGGGTGCTTTATATCTGGTGCTTTACAGAAAAAATTTGCTGACCCCTGGCCCAGTAGGTTTAAATCTTATCATCAAAACACCAGAAAACAAACCAAACAAACACTAAGTATACAATAAAATATGTGTAGTATACCTGGCAAATATATGGCATTTCCCCAGGCTTATGATTGTCCTTCATATGCTGTAAAAGAATATGCTCTGTTTCAAATGATAATTCACAGATTTTGCAAATGGCTAAAAGTGGGGGGAGAAAAGACATTACATCATTTTAAGATATAGATATACACATTACACACACACACACAAATATCAAATCATTATGTTGTATAACTGAAACTATATGTCACTTATACCTCAATTAAAAAAAATCTATCTTCACCAGGCAAACAAAACAGATATATATGTGTAAAATTCATTTTATATATCTATATCAACAAAAATAACAATAGCATTGGTGTGCCTAACACAGTTCTAAGTACTTTACTTGCATTAGCTCACTTAATTCCCACAACAGCATTATGAAGCAGGTATTTCTATTATCCCCATTATTCAAATATTAAGTAATTTGCCTAAGATCACATAGCTGTATTAAGAGGCAGACCTGGGATTTGAACTCAAGCTATCTAGCTCCAAAATGATTTTAACTATGACTGTAGTTATTTTTCTTATTCAAGTTTAAATGAAGGGCATTAATTTCATATTTGAAAACTATGATCTGAGGTTTTTAATTTAGTTCCCCACATATAATGCACAGGCTTTTTACTTTAATGAATTATTTATAAGAGGGGCTTTAATTTTAATAACTAGTTTTAACAATTTAGGTAAGTTAAAACTTCTCCAATATTGCCCCCAAATTCCAAGGTCTTTTTCGTAGTGTTATTTCTTTAACAAGCTTCTTTCTCAGAGTTTACATCATCAAAATTGATACTATCCCATACTTAAGTAGAACTGTAACTTACTAGAAAATTCATGGGGTGTATGTGTGCTTTCAATGTGACACTGCAGTTGAAATGGTGTGGGAAACTGACGATAGCAGTGCTGGCAGGTGGTGTGGTTTTCCCAGCTCTCACTGCTCTGCTTCTCAAGTTCCAAATGGTGTTTCATGTGGTTCATAAACCTATAAATGATTGTCAACAGGTGCAAAAATTCGGATTTAAAAACAAAAATCTAACAAATATCTGAGTCTAAATCTTAAAAATATAGATATATTATTCACAATAAAATCTCAAAAGCCTTACAAGTCCTCTAGAAAACTGTGTGTTTTAAATAATCACTTTCATTACATGGCCAAATAAACATCTTTGCTTTAAAAGAATTCATCAATGTAAAAAAAAAAAAGAATTCATCAGTGTAATTAATCTGAAATATTACTAATTTGCTCAAATTCTTAATCATTTCAGAGTATTAAAATGTTTTTTAAAGATAAAAAAAGCAGGCTTTTTTTCCGTACATGAATACTATTTACATTTTTAAATAAAATACTTCACAGGAAGGAAACCCTACCACCAAAAGCAGCTACAGTCATGAGAGAAACCTTTTAAGGCTGTGAAGATATACAATAGATTCCAGCTGTTTAAAAGACAAATTACTGGTATTTTTACTTGTGTCTTGGTTTCTAAATGCATGTAATAGCAATTTTAATGCCTACAATTACAAGAACCTTTTGTTTTATTTAATGATACTGGTTTACTGTTAGCACAGACTGTTCATTTTAACTTGCAGACTGTGCCCTTTGTAGGCAACATCCATTTTTCAGTTTCACATTCTGCTATTTCAGCTTCCCTAAAAGGCTTCTTATGAGCAGGAACTATGACCTTCAACAGCAAAGAGTGCAATATAAATGGGAATACCTATTTAAAAGAGCTTACTGAAGCTTTTTGCTGAATTTGAAAGTAAGGTTATGACAATTTTTAGTCTGGGTCAACTATTAACAATTACTCACTTTGAGCCCATAAAGGAAAGAATCTTGAAAGTAAGTGATAATGTCATTAATCTGGATAGCAGTCACCATGAAGGCTATAACATTTATCTCTCGTTCACACCTTCACAATAGTACTTCTCTTGAACAGGTTATGGCACACTTTGAAATATCTTTTTGTCCTCCCTTGGTTTTAACACCAGCTCTACAAACACCTATAGAAAATCTTAGTCTTGGCCAAATATTTATATATAGAGAAAAGGTCATGAGCCATTAAACTTTCGGCTCACAACTTTAAGCAATTAAAGTGTATCTATATAAAATAATCTCTTAACTAGCAAGCTTTCGCACAATTATTGTATGAGCCCCCATTGGGAATGCAAGCTACTTAAACCAACAGATGGAAATGAAGGAAACATAAAAGCAAACTTCTTACAAGGATGTTCACAGAATAAAATAAACCTAACTGTTTTTGGTGACTCTCAGTGTAGGAGAAAAAAAAAAAATCATTCCACAATATGTTGACAAGGCAGAGAGTAAAAATCTATAGCTACCATTTCTACCATTCTCTACAAACATCAATTTGTCTTCCCAGTTTTACTGTTAAGATAAAATATTATTTAACATATATAACTTCTTTGGTTACAAAGTATTTACCATTAAGGTTATGTTTCCTAAACAATCAGTATTTCAAAAAATGTTCAATTCCAGGATGTTATAAATACTGTTTGCTTTAAATTTTGAAATATTCAGGTACTCTAGAAATATGTAGCTAGTCTTCTGAAACAATAACAAGAAAAGGAATTTAACCTTCATATGTTTAATATTAAGTGGGCTAATCTCAAAGGAAAAGCCAAAAGCTATTGCTGAAATAACCTCTAATATATACATATTTAAGTATAACAAGAACTAAGTCAATGAAACATATTTCTGCGCTTTCACCATATTTATTAACATGATTCTTCTAGTGTTTTTTACTATTAAAATGTTAAGAATATGGAAATAGGTGACAGAGTTCTACTGTAATATTGTTTCAGTGTTATATCACAAAGTACAATATCCCTTCTGTTAAACCATTAACTATTGATGGCTGTTAAAGTTTAATTAAAGGAGATAAAGAAATGTGAGGACTCATGAAATAACATATGTGAAACAATTTGGAAACTATAAAGCACCACCATGAACAAAGCTTTAATAATTGTTTTAGGAGTATATCAAAATGTATTTCAGGGTTTTTCTATACGCTTCTTTTTGGACCTAAGAACTCACAGGAAAATGAATACTGGGTCCAGAAGTAACCTATAGGTACCTAAGAATGCTATTTACAAAGTTATCAAAGGTAAACATAAAAAGGCATACATACGTATGTTTGTACAAACACACACACACACACATCTAAGTATACTGATGTCTGCAACTTACTTTGAAATGCAAAAGAAAAAAATAGTTTGAAGGAAGAATGAACAGATATATGATGCAGCAAGTACAGTAAAATGTTAATGGTAGAATCAAGGTGATAAGCATACAGTATCTGCTGTAAAATTTTTTAAACTTTGCTGCATGTCTGAACATTTTTATAATAAAATGGTATAAAAACAACCTTACCTAATATAAATGTCAAGCTATATAACCACTGAAAAATATCAATCAGTATGTCTTATTACTTTGTTCTTGTTACGTACTCATTTATAGGATGACAGCTACTAATATGCCATGTAACTCAAAGATCACAAAGTAAAGTTCCTAAAATTTAAAGCATACATGTATAAAATTAAAAATGTCACTGGAAATTAAATTTCTAATTTTTAAAGGGGTTAATTTTAAGCAGACATGTTGTGTACTTCTCTAAAGAAGATCACTTTTCCTGCAAGGTAAATGTTCTAAAAATTATAAATGTGAATTAAAAGACTTGAGCATTAAATAAGATTAGTATGGAGGAGGTCAAACTGGACATACTAAAGTGGTTCTTCTTGTGAAGAAAAATAAAATTCAAATGCAGCTAAAAATGAAAATGATCTCATGAAAATTCCTAAAACAGTGATAATATAGGGGAAAAAGTTAATTTTTGAAATAAAGTTTGTCCTGGGCGCCTGGGTGGCTCAGTTGGTTAAGCGACTGCCTTCGGCTCAGGTCATGATCCTAGAGTCCCTGGATCGAGTCCCGCATCGGGCTCCCTGCTCGGCAGGGAGCCTGCTTCTCCCTCTGACCCTCCCCCCTCTCATGTGCTCTCTGTCTCTCTCATTCTCTCTGTCTCAAATAAATAAATAAAATCTTTCAAAAAAAAAAGAAATAAATTTTGTCCTTTCTTAAGTTATCTTAAAGAAATACAACTAAGTGAAGGGCGCCTGGGTGGCTCAGTTGGTTAAGCGACTGCCTTCGGCTCAGCTCATGATCCTGGAGTCCCGGGATTGAGTCCCGCATCGGGCTCCCTGCTCGGCAGGGAGTCTGCTTCTCCCTCTGACCCTCCCCCCTCTCATGTGCTCTCTCTCTCAAATAAATGAATAAATAAAATCTTAAAAAAAAAAAAAAGAAATACAACTAAGTGGATCCAGGAGTCAACTCTAAATTACAAGAAAGAACAAAGGTTTTCAACAGGACAATCTGCCTTTGTCCTTAGTAGAAAGTATTAAAATTGCTTATCTAGAATGGCACAGAAAAATACAAGATAAAGATACAACATTTATATCTGCAGCATTCCAATTTTCAAAAAGAAATGAAAGTAAGTATTTACATACCTAATATTATTTTTAAGAATTTTCAAGCAACTGAAGCATTTAAAAGTTGTGTGAGTCTTCTGTTCTTCCTGGACATCTCCTTCATGTTTTCCATAATAAAAATCATTAACTAACATGATCAATTTTCCTTTCTCTGAATCAACAGCCTTATTTTTATTTGCTGTACTTGAAAATTCTGTTTTAGCCAGTCCTAAAAAGTTATTTATCATGTCTGGACAACAGTACTGAAAGAGAAAAAACAGAAGTCTTATTTATCCCTTAAAAAAATTAGATATCAAAAAGCAATTCTATGTTTACAACTAAAGTCAGACCATGTAAAACTATGCTTGGTAATATGTCTGGAAAAATATTAATCTACAAGTATGTGGTACATACGCACACTCTAATAAACACCATTATCATAATAAGCAACAACAAAATTTTTTAAAAGAAAAACCCTAAAACTAGGACTTGGCTACTGATCTAATAGTTTTTTTCCTTGCAATTTATCTTTTCAGATATAAATACCGCATAATAACTTAAATGTTTAATTAAACTAAAATTTATTCATTTCATATCCATGTCAAGATAGAGCACAGAAAGGAAATGTAGTTTTACATGCCATAATGTATATGTTTAGTTATCAATATATGAAATTTCATAACATCTAGTTAGAACTAAAAATTGAACACAACTTGCCATTGCCCAGATGCAAGGTGCTAGAAAATGTGTAAGAAAAAAAAAGATCTTGAACAATTCTTTAAAAATTAGTAACATCTTGATAAATTCTACAGTTAGACCTTGAAATCTAGAATGCGTAAATATTTGAAGGGGAAATTTAGTTCCTCATGAATAAAATCAAGATGTCACATAAACTGGTTCTAATGTGGAATAATTTCATACGTGAGCTTTTTTTTTCAACAAGATATAATTAATTCATTTATTGTACATCATTTTCAGTTGTAGAATTTCTCTATGGCAGTTTTTCTCAAAAGCCAGTCCAAAGAAGACCTGCATTAGAAAAACCAGAAGTACTTGTCAAAATGCTAATTCCTGGGCCCACTTCAGACCCATAAATCACAATGTATCTAGATACAGGGCCCAGAAATCTTTATTTTTCAACAAGCCACCCAGGTAATTCTTTTACAACATACGCCAGCTGACTTAAACTCTTCCTAAATGTGCTATTTAGTAAATTAATAACAAGATTAAAAAGTTTGAAACTCTGAATTCTATTCCTTTTTTTAAAAAAAACTCAATTAGCCAAGGTATAGTACATCATTAGTTTTTGATATAATGTTCAATGATTCATTAGTTGAATATATAACACCCAGTGCTTATCATATCACATGCCCTCTTTAATTTCCATCACCTAGTTACCCCATCCCCCGACCCACCTCCCTTCCCCCAACCGTCAGTTTGTTTCCCCGAGTTAAGAGTCTCATATGGTTTGTCTCCCTCAATTTCTAGGATAACATCCATTTCATCTCCTGCCACACTGAAATGTTAGATCATTGGTAAAATGTTCTGTATCACATGGGAAGCTGGGTCTTTGATCCAGGACAGACCTATAACATTTCAATTGGATTTATTTTGTTCCCTTGTCAATTCTGAAACCTTTGGGGAAAAAAATACCAAGAAAAAAATCTAAAATAGATCTAAAAGAAAGGGGAAAAATACTGAATAAAATGAGCCCACATATAGTGACACAATTTGTGTTTAGGAGTTAAGGTTGCATCCATAAGCTAAATAAGGATAAATACATTAGGTCCCTAATACTACATGATCCTCTAAGGTCAACCACTCAGAATAAATACAGTTGAAATGAAACCACAACGAAAAGAGGGAAATGAGAAGTTTCTAGATACTTCTTGGGACACATGTAATATTTAAGAGTTTAGGAAAGTCAGACTATTTCTTAGGACTATTATAAGGTTAAGTTCCTTCTAAAAAATGCTGGTTTTGAATTTAAGGATAAGTGGAGAAAAGGATGGTTCAGGGTAATCCATTAGCACTATCAGAAAAATAACTCAAAATACATGTCTTACTATAAATCCTTTTGATAAACAAAATCCCTGATCTTATCTGCAATTTTACCATAGAAGTGATCTCAAACAACAATGGGAAACATTATAATGCACAAAAATGATATAATATAGAATAGTGTCCCTAATTAGAAATGTGGACAATCATATATATTCAAACATTAAATTTGGTTTTCAGACTGTAGAAGTTATTGAGTCATATTTGAGACTTGACTCTTTTCTGAAATCTATAAAATAACTTACGTAGTCTATAGTAGAGTGTGCTGCAAGGTTACATTTTTCAGAAACATCTAATTTGGTACATCTATAAAAGTTAAAGTTACCTTAAATGCTCATAAATTATAATATACATAACAGATGATCAATTGCTGTTTTTTCATTTTCTTTCTTTTTTTTAAATAAAAAAGACAGGAACAGGTTTTAAAAATAAATATACAAATCTCAACGTATCCTTTTCTTTTTTTTTTTTTTTTTTGAGTATAGTTGACACACAGTGCTACATTACTTTTATTCACAGTATCTTTAAGCAATGTTTCAGATCCCTATAAGACAGAAGGATGATAAACCACTGAAAACCAAGAATGGACAACCTAGTTCAGGAAATTTAGTAATAAAGAGAAAAGCAAAGAACCCCAAAGAAAATATTCAAAAGGCAAGAAAGCAACTTAAGAAATGAGAACTAGGCTTATACTGAAGGTTTTATAGGAGGATAGAAAAAGCTATGAATGGCACATTTAGCTATGGTCCAAGACCAACTGGTCATCTTTTATTCAGTCCTAAAACCCTTTTGGTTCTAGCCCGTCACTGAAGCCCTGGGTTATCCCTTATTTTCCTGGGGAAAAAATATTAAATACTTTAATGACATATTCTGTAATTTGACAAACAGCAGATACCACCAAAATACCATTCTCATCTTTTCTCCTCCCAGTAGAGAGACCATGTTCTATTGCTTTGTTAGTGCCTAAAAATTTAGGTTAGATTTTCAGAACAAAGAAAGTGGGATGCTATTTTTAAATAGTAAAATAGAAGTTCCCATATGATCATCCTACATAAGTCAACATTTTCCCCTTCTCCTGCTGGGACTCATCCAAAGCCACAACAACCAAATTCTAAAAATTTATTTTCATTGAAACTAAGAGCCAGATAAAATCCACAGACTCTACAACATATGACAGCACTACCCAAATCAGCCAAGCTCAGACAGAAGATATGTAGTTGGAAGCAGATCAGAGAAATCAAAAGGACCCAATAGTAACAGATCTTAGAATGTGTCAGCAAAAATTGGCATTCTAAAGGTGAAAGACACATCCTGAAGTGCAAAGCCACATACTTTGTTTACAAAAACAGGTACAGAAGCTGGGGCAAGAAGGATGGCAGAAGTCCCCCAGACTTCATTTGGTACAGAGAAGCAAATTAGGCAATGCTAACATATAAAATCAGACACACAAGTCACATTTGCAGAAAGACTTCTGCCCAGCAAAGAGGTGTATAAACCAGTTAGCAGGATGTGAGATTATCCTGGTAACCTACACTTCCCAAAAGGGGCCTTGTACAAAAGAGTTAGCCCAAGAAAATCCAACTTGTTCTTCACTGGGATTGAAATTTACATCTAAACAAAAATAAGATAAAAGGAGGAAAATGTAAAATTCTGACAAAAACACCATGGAGCAGTTGCAGATGAAAAGTGACCAAAATTTTTGCTGTGAATTTTAAAAATTTAATGAAGTAATTGTGTCTATTTGGAAAACCACAAAGCAACAAGAAATGGCAAGACAAATGACATAAAAAAGGAGGGGCAAAATCGAGGAAAAAGTAGAGAAATCAGAGAGATAAAGACAGAAAGAAGAACAGCAGTGAACAGGCATTTTCTTTGGAGAAAAGTCTGTTCATGTCTTCTGCCCATTTCTTGATTGGATTATTTGTTCTTTGGATATTGAATTCTTTATAGATTTTGGATACTAGCCCTTCATCTGATATGTCATTTGCAAATATCTGCTCCCATTCTGTAGGATGCCTTTTAGTTTTGTTGACTGTTTCCTTTGCCGTGCAAAAGCTTTTTATCTTGATGAAGTCCCAAAAGATCATTTTTGCCTTTGTTTCCCTTGCCTTTGGAGACGAGTCTACCAAGAAGTTGCTGTGGCCAAGGTCACAGAGGTTACCGCCTGTGTTCTTCTCTAGGATTTTGATGGATTCCTGTCTCACATTCAGGTCTTTCATCAACAAGTCTATTTTTGCGTATGGTGTAAGGAAATGGTCCAGTTTCATTCTTCTGCATGTGGCTGTCCAATTTTCCCATATATCATAATTAAAGGGTCTATCCAACAAGAAGATCTAATATTTGTAAATATTTATGCCCCTAACATGGGAGCAGCCAATTATATAAACCAAAGAATAAAAAAATTAAAGAAACACATTGATAATAACACAATAATAGTAGGGGACTTGAACACCCCACACACTGCAATGGACAGATCATCTAAGCAGAACATCAACATGGAAATAAGGGCTTTGAATGACACACTTAACCAGATGGACTTCACAGATATATTCAGAAGACTGCATCCTAAAGCAACAGAACACACATTCTTCTCAAGTGCACATGGATTCTTCTCCAGAATAGATCACATACTGGGTCATAAATCAGGTCTCAACTGGTACCAAATGCTGGGATCATTCCCTGCATATTTACAGACCACAATGCTTTGAAACTTGAACTCAGTCACAAGAGGAAATTTGAAAAGAACTCAAATACATGGAGGCTAAAGAGCATCCTACTAAAGAATGAATGGGTCAGGGACGCCTGGGTGGCTCAGTCGGTTAAGCAGCTGCCTTCGGCTCAGGTCATGATCCTGGAGTCCCGGGATTGAGTCCCGCATCAGGCTCCCTGCTCGGCAGGGAGTCTGCTTCTCCCTCTGACCCTCCCCTCTCTCATGCTCTCTGTCTCATTCTCTCTCTCAAATAAATAAATAAAATCTTTAAAAAAAAAAAAAAGAATAAATGGGTCAGCCAGGAAATTAAAGAAGAATTTTAAAAATTCATGGAAACATATGGAAATGAAAACACAACTGTTCAAAACCTTTGGGATGCAGCAAAGGCGGTCCTAAGAGGGAAGTATATAGCAATAGAAGCATTTCTCAAGAAACAAGAAAGGTCTCAAATACACAACCTAACCTTACACCTAAAGGAGCTGGAGAAAGAACAGCAAATAAAGCCTAAACCCAGCAGGAGAAGAGAAATAATAAAGATTAGAGCAGAAATCAATGAAACAGAAATCAAAGAACTGTAGAACAGATCAACGAAACTAGGAGCTGGTTCTTTGAAAGAATTAATAAAATTGATAAACCTCTGGCCAGACTTATCAAAAAGAAAAGAGAAAGGACCCAAATAAATAAAATCATGAATAAAAGAAGAGAGATCACAACCAACACCGAAGAAATACAAACTATTATAAGAACACATTATGAGCAACTATATGCCAACAAATTAGTCAATTTGAAGAAATGGATGCATTCCTAGAGATATATAAACTGCCAAAACTGAAACAGGACGAAATAGAAAACCTGAACAGACCCATAACCAGCAAGGAAATTGAAGCAATAATCAAAAATCTCCCAACAAACAAGAGCCCAGGGCCTGATGGCTTCCCTGGGGAATTCTACCAAACATTTAAAGAAGAACTAATACTTACTCTTCTGAAGCTGTTTCAAAAAAACAGAAATGGAAGGAAAACTTCCAAACTCTTTCTATGAGGCCAGCATTATCTTGATCCCAAAACCAAACAAAGACTCCACCAAAAAGAATTACAGACCAATATCCCTGATGAACATGGATGCAAAATTTCTCACCAAAATATTAGCCAACAGGATCCAACAGGACACTAAAAGGATTATTCACCATGACCAAGTGGGATTTATTCCTGGGCTGCAAGGTTGGTTGAACATCCACAAATCAATCAATGTGATATACTACATAAATAAAAGGACAAGAACCATATGATCCTCTCAATAGATGCAGAAAAAGCTTTTGACAAAGTACAGCATCCTTTCTTGATTAAAACTCTTCACAGTGTAGGGATAGAGGGAACATACCTCAATATCATAAAAGCCATATATGAAAAGCCCACAGTGAGTACCATTCCCAGTGGGGAAAAACTGGGAGCTTTCCCACTAAGATCAGGAACATGGCAGGGATGTCCATTATCACCACTGTTGTTCAACATAGTACTAGAAGTCCTAGCCTCAGCAATCAGACAACAGAAAGAACTAAAAGACACCTAAATCAGCAAAGAAGTCAAACTCTCACTCTTTACAGATGACATGATACTCTATGTGGAAAACCCAAAAGAATCCACCCCAAAACTGCTAGAACTCATATAGGAATTTAGCAATGTGGCAGGATATAAAATCAATGCACAGAAATCAGTTGCATTTCTATACACTAACAATGAGACAGAAGAAAGAGAAATTAAGGAGCTGATCCCATTTACGATTGCACCAAAAACCATAAGACACCTAGGAATAAACCTAAAGAAAGAGGCAAAGAATCTGTATTCAGAAAATTATAGAACACTCATGAAAGAAATTGAGGAAGATACAAAGAAATGGAAAAATGTTCCATGCTCATGGATTGGAAGAACAAATATTGTTAAAATGTCTATACTACCTAGAGCAATCTATACATTCAATGCAATCCCTATCAAAATACCATCAACTTTTTCATAGAGCTGGACCAAATAATCCTAAAAGCTGTATGGAACCAGAAAAGATCCTGAATAGCTTGAGGTATGTTGAAAAAGAAAACCAAAGTGGATAGCATCACAATTCCAGACTTCAAGCTCTATTACAAAGCTGTAATCAACAAGACAGTACGGTACTGGCACAAAAACAGACACATAGATCAGTGGAACAGAACAGAAAACCGAGAAATGGATCCAACTTACTTTATACATGGCCAAACCATTTTTCAAGAATGGAATATAGTCAAACTTTTTTGAACATGAAAGAATTCAGAAAATGCTGTTCCCAGGCCCTCCTTATGGAAATTACTAGATAGGATGAACTTCAGCCAAACAAGAGATAACTAAAGAAACCATGAGAAACAGACTGGTAATCAACACTGAATATATTTACTGTGAAAAAAGATTAAAACAAATACAGAAATAATGTTAAGAAAATCAAATGCAAATATTATATGCCCTGACAATAAAAAAATGATACCGCCAACAAATAAAAACTGTAAGGGGGTAAAAGGACAATGAACGTAAGTTTGAGAAGGTTCACGATTGCCTCAAATATACCAGCAGTACATCAAAGAATATCATTTAGAGCTACCAAGTGAAGTAGTATAGGTATGAGCAATCTTAATGGTACAAAGGTAAACACTCAGAAAGATACCATTGACTAAAATCAGGTAGGAGAGGAGACGGTTAAGGATGGGTGGGTTAAGAATAGAAAATTTAAGGGCGCCTGGGTGGCTCAGTCGTTAAGCGTCTGCCTTCAGCTCAGGTCATGATCCCAGGATCCTGGGATCGAGCCCTGCATCGGGCTCCCTGCTCGGCGGGAAGCCTGCTTCTCCCTCTCCCACTCCCCCTGCTTGTGTTCCCTCTCTCGCTGTGTCTCTCTCTGTCAAATAAATAAATAAAATCTTAAAAAAAAAAATAGAAAATTTAATACTACTTTAACTAATTTTAATATTAGAGAATGGCCAAAGGAATAGAAGACTACTAGAATTATATCAGCATTAAAATTACAAGGATAAATAGGAGAATAAAAATACAGCATCCCTAAAAACCTAAGCTACATACAAAGCAACCACATAGTGAAAGACTTAAAAAAATAATAATAATAATAATAAAAAATTGTGACAGGGTGCCTGGGTGGTTCAGTCAGTTAAGTGTCTGCCTTCGGCTCAGGTCATGATCCCAGGGTCCTGGGACTGAGCCCTGCATCAGGCTCCCTGCTCAGTGGGGAACCTGCTTCTCCCTCTCCCTCTGCCTGCCGCTCCCCCTGCTTGTGCTCTCTCTCTGTGTGTCAAATAAATAAAATCTTTAAAAATATATAGAAATAAATAAATAAATAAATGTGACAGAACCAAGACCAAGTAAATATATCATATCAATGAATATAAATAAGTTTAACTCAAGTGCCAAAACAAAAGAGATTTTCATATAAGATCACAAAGGAAAAATCAACTCTGCTGAAACCAAGGGGCATAACGTGATTCAAAAGGGTTAAAGAGAAAAGGATACACAAATAATATACTAGGTACATGGAAACCATAAGAAACCATAGGTTGTGAGCCTAAAAGTCATTAAACATTAAGACAAAAAGAACACTTTATAAAAATGCTAAAGGATGTATTTGCAATACAATTATAAGAGATTCATCTATATCACATACAACAGCAACAATCTTAAAACAAAATTGCAATATATCCAAGAAAATATTAGTAATGAAAGATGTAGATTGAGACATGGTATTGCTCAATCCATGTAACATCAAGCAGACAACAAAATAAATAAAAATACAAATATCTAAATAATGTAATTAATATGCTAGATCTGGTTGATAAATATCAATTCCAAAATAAATTATTTACCTATTTTCAAGTTTCCATGTAACATCAAATAACTTATACACTAAAAAAGGAAAAATTTGTTAGAACGTGGGTTTTTACCATTAAATGTGTGAGTGCCAGTTATGTCTTTAAATAAACTGGCTATAAAACAATGAGAAATATGTCGATCTCAAAGAATTTTCTAAGGATTAAATGAAATAATGTATTTAAAGCTTAGTAGTCTGGCACATGGTCTCAGATAAATTATTCTTATTATTGTAGGATTTTGCTTTATGTTTTAGATATTCTTTATTGAAAGGAAACATTATTTCTGTGGTATAGTCATCTTCTTATCTAGAGTAACAGCAAAAATTCATTTATAAAGAATCTAAAAATCACATTTTTCCAAAATGGAAGTCACTGTCGTAATACTAAAATTTCAACTGATATATAAAATGCATAAACTAGAATGCAAAGAGTTTACACAGTCTTAAACTTCCTTGCCCTATTCCATCACATCTCTTTGAGATACAAACACACATAAGTTATTCACATTATATTTAACTTAGTTAAAAAATATGTCTTAAGAGATCTCTCCATATCATTACCTATTATAGAGATTCCATTCTTTTAAAAGGTTGTATTCTATTATATGAATGTTGTATGAAATTTTGGCTGTTTCTAATATGAGTAATCCCAAACAATGCTACAATACATTTTGGAAGTAAAGCTACATTTTGGAAAATGGCTGCCAGTTTCTCTAGTACAGAAGTATATATAATAAGCTATAAATTATACACAAAATAGAAAGGAAATAAGAATATTTCTGTTTACCTGTATATGCAGAAAGAAAATTGGGGAAAATACAAAGACCAACTAATAAAAATAATTTTCTTTGAGAGTCATTCTGGGAACCAGGTAAATAAGAGACACAATTATGATTTTTTTACTTGTACGCCTTTGTAAACTTTTTTTTTAAATAATATCACTGTATTACCTACTCAAATAATTAAAGTTAATTAAAGAATTTAGCCCTTTTTTCCAAATTCAAAACATAAAAAAAAAATTCAGGTTTCTCATCAAAATGTTACACAGATTAAAAAAGTGAAAGCACTTGTACAGGTTAATTCTCACGTAAGAAGAAAGCACAAAGAGCAATTATCAGGGACTACAGTCTGAGAGCTGAAAGTAGTGACAGACCAAATACAGCTTTGTATATGAATAAAGAGATTGTATTTGAAATTCTAAAAAAGTTCCCTTATTTTACTTTTTCTGTCAAATGTTGTATTTTTTAAAAGATTTATTTCATTTTAGAGAGAGAGAGAGACAGAAAGTGAGTGTGTGTGTGAAGGCAGGGGAGCAGAGGAAGAGGAAGAGCAAGTCCCAAGCAGACTCCGTGCTATTCTGAACCACAAAGGCACCCCTCCTTCCTTTCTTTCTTCATATAATCTACATGGACTTTTTTCTTCCTCTTTCCCTCTTCCTGCCATTTACACTGGGCATGCAAATAGAATACAGGCTATCCTCAGACACAGTAGGATACTGTAATATGTACTAAAATATTTCAAGTGAAATGTTATCTACACCTCATATTTCATTTTTACTTTGAAAATTTTTTTTTCCTTTTTTTAGAGGGAAGGGGGCAGAGGAAGAGGGAGAGAGACCCTTAAGCAGGCTCCTCGCCCAGCATGGAGCCCAACCACGGGCTTGACGCCAGGCTGGATCTCATGACCCTGAGATCATGACCTGAGCCCGAAATCAAGAGTCAGATGCTTAACCAACTGAGCCACCCAGGTACCCCCGAAAATTTCTTAAAATTTAACTTCAAAAGCTTCCTATTCCAACAAAAAATCTGAATTAATTAATGACAATTACACAACTATATTCTGAATGGAGTTAAAATAATTATTTCATATGAAATGCTCCATCATCCATCATTTGGGGCTTAAGTCTGAGTGTTGAAAATTAAATGTAAAATTCAGATTTTCATTGTGTAATGTGACATGCACATATTACCATGGACACAAAAATAAGATAACTGAAGAAACTATATACCTTTTTTTAAAAAAAAGTTTGAAGTATACCAAACTATAAAATATTCTGATTTTCTGATTAATACTTTATTTTCATTTAAAATTAGAATATAAAAAGCATATATTATAATGCATATAAATTTAATCTTAAAATTTGATGATTCAGAGGAAATTTTAAAATCTTATATGTAAATAATCATTATGAATATAAATCTTTGCCTAAATTATATGGAAACACCACTAGGAGAAGATTTTTTACCTATCTCCACAAAACATTTACTATAAATCAATCAGTATTTTTAGGTATTTGCAAATCTTTTTAAAATTAAATTTTGAAAAAGTTTTACCTTCATGTGATTTTTCAAAGGATCCAAAAGATTAAAATGAATATTGCACTTTGGACAAGCTCTTGGAAAAGGTGTTCCATTTTTAGATTGATGTGATGAGGTATTTGTACCTAAAATAAATTCAAAACATATATAATACAAAATTCATCACTCTATAACCTTAAATAACCACTAATAACAGTTTGTAAATTTACTACAACTTCTAAAACTTATGTATAAATACTGTAATTTATTTTTTTTAAGGGGGGGAGGGACAAAGGGAGAAAGAGAATCTTAAGCAGGCTCCTTGCCCAGCACGAAGTCCAGTGTGGCTCAATCTCACAGCCCTGAGATCATGACCTGAGCCGAAATTAAAAGTCAGATGCTTAACCGACTGAGACACCCAGGAGCCCCTATAATTTCTTTTTTATATGCCACATTTCACATTTACCTTTTGATGATGTAGCCTGGGGAGATGTCACTGAAAGAGATTTAATTGAAGGAAATACAGCTGAAGAATTTAATCCAGAAATACCATCACTGGGCTTTGGCTTTTTTGGATTAACGCTGTTTACTTCAGAAGTAGAAGGACGTTTTGATAAAAAGGAACTTTCATTCATACCTACAATGAATTAAATAGTTGGAAATATATTTTTAAACACTTTAGCATATTACTTATAACAAGGTAAAATTACTTTGGAGCTAAACTAAATGTAATACAACTGAATTATCCTATCATTCAAATGACAATAAATAATGGTAAAAATTGATGTGATCAAAAGTCAGGGGGTATACCAAATATCAATCTTGAAAAAGAAGAATAAAACTGGAGTATTGCAATCTCAGATTTCAAGATATACTACAAAGCTGTAGTAATCAAAAGGATATGGTATGGACAAAAGCAGACACACAGATCAATGCAATACAACAGAGAGCCCAGAAATACACCCACGATTAGATGGTCAATTAATCTACAACAAAGGAGGCAAGAATATAAAATAGGAAGAAGTCTCTTCAACAATGATGTTGGGAAAACTGGACAGCTACATGCAAAAGAATGAAATTGGACCATTTTCTTATACCATCCACAAAAATAAACTCAAATGGATTAAAGACCTAAATGTGAGATCTGAAACCATAAAATTTCTAGAAGAAAACATAGGCAGTAATCTCTTTAAAATTAGCCATAGAAACATTTTTCGAGATATGTCTCCTTTGGCAAGGGAAACAAAAGCAAAATGAAACTATCGGGACTACACCAAAATTAAAGACTTTTACTTAGCAAAGGAAACCATCAACAAAACAAAAGGCAATCTACAGAATGGGAAAAGATATTTCCAAATGATATATCCAAAAGGGAGTTAATATCCAAAATATAAAAGTAACTTATACAACTCAACATGAAAAAATACCCAAATAATGCAATTAAAAATGGGCAGAAGACATGAACAGACATTTCTTCAAAGATATACAGATGGCCAAAAAACATGTGAAAAGATGCTCAACATCACTCATCATCAGTGAAATGCAAATCGAAAGCACAATAAGGTATCGCTTCACACCTGTCAGAATGGCTAAAATCAGAAAGACAAGAAATAAAAAATGTTGATGAGGATGTGGAAAAAAAGGAACCCTTATGCACTGTTGGCAGGAATGCAAGCCAGTGCAGCCACTGTGGAAAACAGTACAGAGGTTCCTCAAAAAATTAAAAATAGAATTACTATATGATCCAGTAATTCCACTACTGGGTATTTACTCAAAGAATACAAAAACACTAGAAGATATGTTTATTGCAGCATTATTTACAATAGCCAAGATATGGAAGTAACCAAGTGTTCACCAATAGATGAATAAAGATTTTGTACATAAATAAATGGAATAAAAAAAAAATGAAATCTTGCCATTTGCAATAACATGGATGGATCTAGAGGATATAATGAATCTAATGCTAAAGTGAAATTAGTCAGAGAAGACAAATACCATATGATTTCATTCCCATGTGGAATTCAAGAAACAAAACAATGAACAAGGAAAAAAAGGACAGAAAGAAAAAAACCCAAACACTTAAATACAGAGAACAAACTGCTGGTTGCCAGAGGGAAGGTGGGTAGGGGGATGGGTGAAACAGGTGATGGGGATTAAAGATAAATTTATTGTGGTAAGCACCAAGTAATGTATAGAATTGTTGAATCATTATACTGTACACCTGAAACCAATATAACACTATTTAATTATACCTGAATTTTTTTAAATTTCTTCTTTTTTTTTAGAGAAGGAAAGGGGCAGAGGGAGAAGGAGAGAGAGAATCTTTTTTTTTTTAAGATTTATTTATTTATTTATTTATTTATTTATTTATTTATTTATTTATTTGAGAGAGAGAGAGAGAATGAGAGAGAGCACATGAGAGTGGGGAGGGTCAGAGGGAGAAGCAGACTCCCTGCCGAGCAGGGAGCCTGATGCGGGACTCGATCCTGGGACCCCAGGATCGTGACCTGAGCCGAAGGCAGTTGCCTAACCAACTGAGCCACCCAGGCGCCCCAGGAGAGAGAGACTCTTAAGCAGGCTTCACACCCAGAATGGAGCCTGATGCAGGGCTTAACCTGAGCTGAGATCATGACCTGAGCCGAAATCAAGAGTTGGACACTTAACCAACTGAGTCACCTAGGTGCCCCTATACTTACTTGAATTTTTTTAATTAATTTAATTTGGGGGGGAGAGAGCTAACATGGTGGCATAGTAGGAGGACCCTAGGCTCCTCTTGTCCCTTGAACACAACTAGATAACTATCAAATCATTTTGACTACCCAAGAAATCAACCTCAGGACTGACAGAACAAACTCCACAACTAGAGAAAGAAGAGAGAGAAGAGGCCCCATCTATGAAGGTAGGAAGTATGGAGACATGGTTTGGGAGAGAAATGGATCACGGGATCACAGGTGCTGCAGAGGGGAGGGAGCCCTGGTAGCTGAGAGAGGCACAAGGAGAACTCCCCAAAGCTATTGGCTGGGAAAACACGAAGGCTGATTTCCATGCATTTTGGCAAACAGCAGGACTTGAAGATTGGAATTTTAAAGGTCGGTGGGCTTGGCTGCGATAGATCCCTGAGGGCATTGCCCTACTCCTGGAGAGAAAGCTGGCAAACAACCCCAGGGGCAGATGGCACCATCTGAGGAATGCCTAAGGCACACAGCAGGGAGATTGTTTACAATTCTTGGAGCACATCTGTGAGAGGCCATGTTGGCCGTGTTGGCAGAAACACCTCTCCAGGGACAAAAGAGCCAGTGGGCGCCATTTCTCTCCCCTGCCCCTCAGCAGAGGCACAGAGCCACCTGCTAAAGGAAGCTCAGCTGGATACTGGCTGCCTAGCCTGCTTGCTCCAAGTCCCACAACCCTTTCCTCTGGCTCAACTGTCCTTCTCCATCAAACCTGCATTAGTCCCAGTGCAGCAAGACCTTCCATGAGCAGACCAATGCAGGCCCCTACCCACACCACATCTCTAAAGTTTGGAGTTTTAAAAGTCAGCAGGGTTGGCTGGGATAGAGCCCAAAGTGTACTGCGATGCTCCTGGCAAGCAAGCAACCCAGAGACAGACAGCATGAAAGCATGAAAGCAGCAGTCTGAAAAATGCCTGGGATACACAAAGGAAAATTATTCATTTGCTCTTCTGGGAGTCCTTCCCTAAGAGCAGCAAGCACGAAGCCCCCTCTCTGGGGACAAAGGAGTAGGCTGGTGCCATTTCTCTCCCCACCCCCCAGCAGAAACTCCTGCACACACATCTCCCAACCGGAAAGGTCTGCAAGGATTCAGTTCTAGTAGAAGTAGCATCAAATCTCATTTAATAAGCAGACCAGAGTGCACCTAGTTAAAACTCACCACACTCTGGCCAAGGCCCAAACACTGCCTCCTACAGGCAAGGAGAGCCTCTGCATACAACTGGACTGAATGATAGAGCAGCCAACACACAGCACCAGAGTACATGCAGCACACACCAGAGACACTCCCTGAAGCACCAGGCTCTGGACATTATATGGCCTCTTCTTCACAAAGCCATTAGCCTCAGAAGCAGGAAATTGACAGGCTTTTCTAACTCACAGAAGATAGACTTAGACAAAATGCCATGATGGAAGAATTCATCCCAAATCAAACAAGAAAAAGTCCCAGTCAGAGATCTAATCAAAATAGATACAAGTAATATGCCTGATTGAGAATTTAAAGCCAACAATCGTAGAATACTCACTGGGCTTGAGAAAAAAATTGGAAGACCTTCAGGGAGGCCCTTACCACAGAGATAAAACAGTTAAAAAACGATCAGTCAGAAATGAAAAATGCAATAACTGAGATCTGAAACAGACTGGATGCAGAGAACACAAGGATGGAAGAAGCAGAGGAATGAATAAGTGATACAGAAGATAGAACTATAGAAAATAATGAAGTTGAACAAAAGAAAAGAAGAATTATGCATAATGAGAATAGACATAGAGAACTCAGTGACCCCATTAAATGTAATAACATTCATATTATAGGAATCCCACAAGGAGGAGAGAGAAAAGGGGGCAGAAAACTTATTTAAGGAACTAATAGCTGAAAACTTCCCTAATCCAGGGAAGGAAACAGACATTCACATCCAGGAAGCATGGAGAACTATCAAAATCAACAAAAGCAGGCCAACACCAAGACATATTGTAATTAAATTTGCAAAATATAGTCATAAAAAACATCCTAAAAGCAGCAAGGCAAAAAAGTCCCTAACTTACAAGGGAAGACCCATAAAGCTAGCTGCAGATCTCACCACAGAAATCTGGCAAGCCAGAAGAGAGTGGCATGACATATTCAAAGTGCTGAATGGGGAAAATAGCCAAAAATATTCTATCCAGCAAAGCTATCATCCAGAAAAGGAGAGATAAAGAGTTTCCCTGACAAACAAAAACTAAAGGATTTCATGACCACTAAACCAGCCCTGCAAGAAGTATTAAAAGGGACTCTTGAGTGGAAAGACAAAGTGACAAAGAGAAGAAAGGAACAGAGAAAATCTCCACAAACAACACAAGTAATAAAATGGCCCTAAAGACATATCTATCAATAATTACTCTGAATGTACATGGACTAAATGCTCCAATCAAAAGACAATGGGTGTCAGAATGGATTTAAAAGAAAAAAAAGACTGTACTATATGTTGCCTACAAGAGACTCTTTTTAGACCCAGAGATACCTGAAGATTGAAAGTGAGGGGATGGAAAAATATTTATCGTGCAAATGGACATCAAAAGGAAGCCGGAGTAGCAATACTTTTATCAGACAAACTAGATTTCAAACCAAAGACTGTAACAATAGATGAAAAAGGTCACAATATCATAATAAAGGGGTCTATACAACAAGAAGATCTAACAATTGTAAATATTTATGCCCCCAACATGGGAGCACCCAAATATATAAAGCAATTAATAACAAAATTAAAGAAACTCGTGGACAATAATATAATAATAATAGGGAACTTTAACACCCCACTCACTACAATGATCATCTCACCAGAAAACCAACAAGGAAACAGTGGCTCTGAATGACACACTGGAACAGATAGGACTTAACATATATTCAGAACATTCCACCCTCAAGCAGCAGAATACACATTCTTTTCAAATGTGCTAGGGACATTCTCCAGAACAGATCTCATACTAGGTCACAAATGAGGCCTCAACAAGTACAAAAAGACTGAGGTCATACCATGCATATCTTCTGATCACAGTGCTATGAAACTTGAAGTCAACCACAAGAAAAAACTTGGAAAGACCACAACACATGGAGATTAAACAAAATGCTACTAAAAAATGAATGGGTCAACCAGGAAATCGAAGAAGAAATTAAAAACTACATGGACACAAATGAAAATGAAAATACAGTGGTCAAAAAGCTTTGAGATGCAGCAAAAGCGGTCATAAGAGGAAAATATGTAACAATACAGGCCTACCTTAAGAAGCAAGAAAAACCTCAAATAAACAACCTAAATGTTACACCTAAAAAGGCTAGAAAAAGAACAACAAATGAAGCTTACAGTCAGCAGAACAAGGGGAAGAATAAAGATTAGAGCAGAAATAAATGATATAGAAACTAAAAAAAACAAACAATAGATCAATGAAACCAGGAGCTGGCTCTTTGAAAAAAAATCAGTAAAATTGATAGGCCCCTAGCCAGACTTATCAAAAAAACAAAGGACCCAAATAAATAAAACCACAAAGAGAAGAGAAATTACAATCAGCACCACAGAAATACAAACAATTATAAGAGAATATTATGAAAAACCATATGCCAACAAATCGGACAACCTGGAAGAAATGGATAAATTCCTACAATATATAAAGTACCAAAACTGAAATAGGAAGAAATAGAAAACTTGAACAGACCGATAACCCAGTAAAGAAACTGAATCAGTAATCAAAAAAATTCCCAACAAACAAAATTCCAGAGCCAGACGGCTTCACAGGAGAATTCTACCAAACATTTAAAGAAGAGTTATTACTTATTCTTCTCAAACTATTCCAAAAAATAGAAATGGAAGGAAAACTTCCAAATTCATTCTATGAGGAAAAAGACTCCACTACTGAAGAACTATATGCCAAGATCCCTCAAGAACATGGATGCAAAAATTCTCAATAAAATACTAGCAAATCAAATCCCACAGTAAATTAAAAGAATCACACACCACAATCAAGTGGGATTTATGCCTGGGCTGCAAGGGTGATTCAATATTTGCAAATCAATGTGATGTACCATGTTAATAAAAGAAAGGATAAGAACCATATGATTCTCTCAATAGATACAAAAAAAGCATTTGACAAAGTACAACACCCAATCATAACAAAAACTCTCAACAAAGTAGGGATAGAGGGAACATAATACCTCAACATCATAAAGGCCATACATGAAAAACCCACAGCTAATTATCATCCTCAATGGGGAAAAACTGAAAGCCTTTCCTTTACAGTCAGGAAAAAGACAAGGATGTCCACTCTTACCACTGTTATTTAACATAGTACTGGAACTCCTAGACACAGCAATCAGACAACAAAAAAAACAGGAGCCATCCTGAAGAAGCCAAACTTTCACTATTTGCAGATGACATGATACTTTATATCCCAAAACCCAAGACTCCACCAAAAAATTGCTAGACCTGACATATGAATTCAATAAAGTTGCAGGATACAAAATCAGTGTACAGAAATATGTTGCATTTCTATACACCAATAATGAAGCAGCAGAAAGAGAAATCGAGGAATCAGTCCCATTTACAATTGTACCCAAAACCATAAGATACTTTAGGAATAAACCTAACCAAAGAGATAAAAGATCTGTACTCTGAAAACTATAAAACACTGATGAAAGAAATTGAAGAGGACACAAAGAAATGGAAAAATGTTCCATGCTCATGGATTGGAAGAACAACTATTGTTAAGATGTCTATATTACCCAAAAGCAATCTACACATTTAATGCAATTCCTATCAAATACCACCAGGATTTTTCAGAGAGCTAGAACAAACAATCCTAAAATTTGTATGGAACCACAAAGACCCTGAATAGCCAAACCAGTCTCAAAAAAGAAAATCAAAGCTGAGGCATCACAATTCCAAATTTCAATCTACATTACAAAGCTATAGTCATCAAGACTGGTACTGGCACAAAAACAGACACATAGATCAATGGAACAGAATAGAAAACCCAGAAATGAACCCACAGTTATATCGTCAATTCATCTCCAACAAAGCAGAAAAGAATACCCAATGGAAAAAAGACAGTCTGAGGTGCCTGGGTGGCTCAGTCAGTTAAGCATCTGCCTTCAGCTGAGGTCATGATCCCAGGGTCCTGGGATCGAGCCCCACATCAGGCTCCCCACCCAGCGAGGAGCCTGCTTCTCCCTCTCCTTCTGCCTGCCACTCCCCCTGCTTGTGCTCGCTCTCTGTCAAATAAATAAATAAAATATTTTTAAAAAATAAAAAAAAAAGACAGTCTCGTCAACAAATGGTGTTGGGAAAACTGGACAGCAATATCCAAAGAATGAAACTAGACCACTTTGTTATATCATACACAAAAATAAATTCAAATTGGATGAAAGACCTAAATGTGATACAGGAAACCATCAAAATCCTAGAGGAGAATACAGGCAGTAACCTCTCTGACATTGGCCATAGCAACTTCTTCCTAGATATGCCTCCTGTGAAAGGAAAACAAAAGCAAACTATTAAGCCTCCATCAAAATAAAAGGCTTCGGGCGCCTGGGTGGCTCAGTCGTTAAGCGTCTGCCTTCGGCTCAGGTCATGATCCCAGGGTCCTGGGATCGAGTCCCACATCGGGCTCCCTGCTCGGCAAGAAGCCTGCTTCTCCCTCTCCCATTCCCCCTGCTTGTGTTACTGCTCTCGCTATCTCTCTCTCTGTCAAATAAATAAATAAAATATTTTTAAAAAATAAAAAAATAAAAATAAATAAATAAATAAAAGGCTTCTTCTGCACAGCAAAGGAAACAATCCATAAAACTAAAAGGCAATCTTCGGAATGGGAGAAGATATTTGTAAATGACCTATCTAATAAAGGGGAAGTACCCCAAATCTATAAAGAACTTATCAAACTTAACACCCAAAGAACAAATAATCCATTTCAAAAATGGGAAGACATGAATGACATTTTTCCAAAGAAGACATACAGATCACCAACAAACACATGAAAAAATGCTCAACATCACTCATCATCAGGGAAATACAAATCAAAACTACAATGAGATATCACCTCATACCAGTCAGAATGGCTAAAATTAACAACACAGGAAACAACAGATGTTGGCAAGGATACAGAGAAAGGGGAACCCTTTTACACGGTGGGAATGTAAAATGGGGCAGCCACTCTGGAAAACAGTATGGAGGTTCCTCAAAAATTAAAACTAGAACTATCCTACCATCCAGCAATTGCACTACTAGGTATTTACCCAAAGGATATAAAAATACTAATTAGAAGGGATACATGCACCCCAATATTTATAGCAACATTATCAACAATAGCCAAATTATGGAAAGAGCCCAAATGTCCATCGACTGATGAGTGGATAAAGAAGATGTGATACACACACACACACACACACACACACAATGGAATCTTACTCAGACATAAAAAAGAATGAAATCTTGCCATTTGCAATGACAAGGATGGAGCTAAAAAGTATTATGCTAAGTGAAATAAGTCTGTCAGAGAAAGACAAACAGCACATGATTTCACTCATATGTGGAATTTAAGAAACAAAACAAATGAACATAGGGGGAAAAAAGAAAGAGAAAGTGAGGCAAACCAAGAAACAGACTCTTAAGGAAGAGAACAAACTGATGATTACCAGAGGGGAGGTAGGTGAAGGGATGGGTTAGGTGATGGGCATTAAGGAGGACACTTGTGATGAGCACCAGGTGTTGTATGTAAGTGCTGAATCACTGAATTCTACACCTGAAACTAGT
The DNA here is from genome assembly GCF_002201575.2 of Neomonachus schauinslandi. Lineage (NCBI taxonomy): Eukaryota > Metazoa > Chordata > Mammalia > Carnivora > Phocidae > Neomonachus > Neomonachus schauinslandi. The sequence continues at coordinate 95,934,420 of NC_058411.1, forward strand.
ATTACACTGTACGTTAACTGGAATTTAAATAAAAACTTGAGGAAAATCAATAAACATTACTTTAATTTTTAAGAAATAAATAATTTTTTTAAAAGTCAGGGGTATAAAAAATTATACAAACATCTATTATGGACTGTATATATTCAAATAATTCATGAAATAATCTCTCTATGCAAGAAAATACTAAATATGGCTTCAAATAAAGGAATATATAAAGAGCAATTATGAAAGAAGCCAGACCAAAATACCCCAAGCAAAAAAGAAAAGAAAAAATTAAAGCAGAGAATACTCCAAACTAAGTTTCTACAAATGAATCACTTTTCAATGTTTTAAGTACACTGTAGTTTACAAAAGAAAAATTTTATTTTACTCTAAAAATCTAGAAAGACCCACTTTATTTATTTAAAATGTCTAACGGAATGTTAGTTCTTTTTCCACCTAACAAAGAGGGGGTCTACTCATGGCTTTAGGTTATATTATCAATTTATTCAAAGTGGAAAAACTACAAGTGGAAAGTACAAAGTGGAAAAACTAATCTTGAATGATAATATCTCATTCACTCATATGAAAGGGCTCATAATGGAAGGAGTTAATACAATGGTTTTCAAATTATGTCCCTGGTTATGTCTGACAGAGGAACTCTTTTATATTTTATTTATTAGACTTTTGAATAAAATTTTGTTTGCACAGGAATTTTATTCGTAAAAACAGTTTTTAGTTTGAAAACCCATCACCTTAAGGCTAAAGGATTTTAGCCCTATTCAAGCCTTAGCAAGAGAAATTGGGATATTTAGGCTATAACCAGGCCAGGCAAAAGTTCTTTTTGAAAGCAACACACAACTACTTGGTAATAAGGATTCTAAAACTGCACACCATATTTTAATGTCCTCAACTATACACTAAAATTAGAAGCAGTAAACATATTAGAAATATTTCAGGCCTTTAAACCACACAGTATAAGTTGAAATTCAAGCTCTGTCACTGACTAGCTATGTATTCTTGGTTTATTTAACTTCTCTGAGCCTCAGTTTCCTCTTTTGTAAAATAAGTTATGCCTTATTTTACAGAACTGTTTTAAGATCAAATAAGATAATGTATTTGAAGCACTCAACACAATATTTGACACATAGAAAAAAATCAGTAATAAATGACAACTATTATCGTTACTAAAAAAATATTTTGTATCTTAACTTACTTTTAAAAAGCACCCACACAACATCTGGCACATAGAAAGCATTCAACAATAAATGACAGCTATTATCATTACTAACGAAATACTTTATATCTTAACTTACTTTAGAGGAAAAAAAATTCTAATAGATTCACCTGTCAGCTTTTTAATAAGAGGAAACATGCCAGAAAAACAGAGTATTATACTAGTTGGTTCCTCTGTTTCATTCTGTGAAAGAACATAAAAATATTTTTTTTTCCATCTGCAAGGCATGTGATTATTGATGGCTATAATATGGGTACTTGGAAAAGATTTGTGTAATCATAATAGCATTCTTTTTTTTTTTTTAAAGATTTTATTCATTTATTTGACAGAGAGAGAGAACACAAGTAGGGGGAGCAGCAGGAAGAGGGAGAGGGAGAAGCAGGCTCCCTGCTGAGCAGGGAGCCCAACTCAGGACTCGATCACAGGACCCCAGGATCATGACCTGAGCCGAAGGCACTTAACTGACTGGGCCACCCAGGTGCCCCTCACAGTAGCAGTCTTTTTTTTTTTTTTTTTTCACAGTAGCAGTCTTGTGAGATGCTTAGGTTACTTGAAAAGCCAATGAATGCTGATATTTTGATTAAGCATCTGCTTATATAACAGGCTGGACAGTAGAAACAGTTTGTTTTTTGTTTTTTGTTTTAAAGATTTTATTTATTTATTTGAGACAGAGAGAATGAGAGACAGAGAGCATGAGAGGGAGGAGGGTCAGAGGGAGAAGCAGACTCCCTGCCGAGCAGGGAGCCCGATGCGGGACTTGATCCCGGGACTCCAGGATCATGACCTGAGCCGAAGGCAGTCGCTTAACCAACTGAGCCACCCAGGCGCCCGAAACAGTTTTATACTATAAGAACTTTAATGTAAGAAATAAAATCCCTCTGCATTTAAGAATTTTATTTATTTATAAAGATTTTATTTATTTATTTGAGAGGGAGCAGAGAGAGAGAGAGCACATGAGTTTTGGGGGGGGAGGGGCAGAAGGAGAAGCAGACTCCCGGCTGAGCGCAGGGAGCCCTGGCTGGGCTGGATCACAGGACCCTGGGGTCATGACCTGAGCCAAGGCAGTCTTTTAACCAACTGAGCCACTCAGGCACCTACTCAGGTGCCTCCATTTAAGGGTTTTAAATTCTGACCCTTTATTCATCCCTGTTGTCTTTGGTTTGTGTTTTCTACACTGAACAGGGCTCTCTCTCTGCCAGTAAAAATCCTTTCAAATACAAGCTCAAATCCAGTCTTCTGCAAATATCCGTGATCATTGGACAGTGGTCAGTTAATCATGCTACTGAACATAAAGCACATATTATGATTCATACCAACTGTTGTCAAGTCCTTTAAAGTTCATAATGCATTTTCACATTTTATTTATCTTATTTGTGCCTCAAAAAGCCCTGACTAAAGTAGAGTGAGAATTAAAATTTTATCTCCCAATGGCTGACTCCAGGCCTGGAGAATGAATGCATTAAATAAGAAAAATAAAATCTCCATTTTAACAATATGAGAAGACCGAAGTGTAAAGACTTAATGAAGACTACAAAAATCTTAAGAACAGCAGTTCAAATCTACATCTTCTTCATCACCCTACTTACTGCTCAGGTTAATGTCTCTCTCCACAGCAGAAAACTTAGAGGTAGAGCAGGAGTCATTGCCTTTACTCCCAAGAAGTTTTAAGAATTCAGACTTTTTCTATTAATAAAGTCCTTGTGTTTTGTAAAACCAAACTTAAGACAACAATTTTTCTCCTTGTTTCTTTTGGTTCTTACCTATTTTCCTAACTAGATTTTGTAAGTATTTAAGTGACACCCAAAGAAGTGACTATCAACTAAATATTATCTAAATGGAAAAACATTTTAGGCACTAATATTAGAATAAAAAAATTGGGGGAGGGTTTGGTAGATTCTCCACACTGATTTGTTAGTAAATAATCTAAAAATTCCCCCCAAATCTTGTTTATCTCTATTTTGTCAAATATTTGAAATATACCAAAACTGCTAATATACAAAGCGTAATTGCCTTGATTAGAGAGAATTTTCAATTAGATGAAATTCTTTCATAGCACACTATTTTAGGTTAATGAAGAACTATGTTTCAGTATACAAAGAACTTTAATTCTACCTTAACAGGGAAATTTCATATTCCTCCAATGGGCATTTACTGAGTAATGGCTATATACAAATTTACTGTGCCACTTTATAACAGCACTCTATAATCATATGTAACTACACTATCTAAAGCCTCTACTGAATAGAAAGACACTAATCTAATTAGGAAATCATTTGTAACCACATACTTTTACACACTATAGTCATAAAAACTAATACTTCTTTTAACAGAGTATTTAGGATATCAAAGACTTCTATAACTTACAGAAGTTATTTTGATTTTTCAGCCCATTTTTAGTGCCAAGTGAGAACAAATTCAAAGCTGGTTAGCCTACTTAATTAACAGGAAAAAATAAAACATCTTATTATTTTTAAAATATATTTTTATTTAAATTCAATTAACTAACATATAGAATATTATTAGTTTCAGAGGTAGAGTTCAGTGATTCATCAGTCTTATGTAACACCCAGTGCTTATTACATCACGTGCCCTTCTTACTGTCCATCTTATTATTAAATAAGATTTTATTTAAAATCACCCAAAGGGGGAAAAAAAGTCACCAAGAAAGTCATTCAAGAACTGTTAGTACCATTCCACTTAACAATGTATGAAAAACTTAACATGAAGGCATGAGCTTGAAAACAGAAAGTCAATTCCGTATACATACTCATCAACTTTCTTCTTATAATTTTTTTTAAAAGTGCTAAAACCAACCTGGTATAGAAAGTGTTGGTCCCCCTTGGTAATGTGATGATCCTGTATCCTGGGTCAAGTCAAACAGTAACTCTGAAGAATTATTAGACACAACTCGTGATGAGTTCGTTATATAACCCTGTTAAAATATTTCAAAGGAAGAATGTTACATTTACTCACCACAGTTACAATTATTTTGTTTCATAAGCTTTTATAAAGGTAAATTTAAGTGTATGTCAATATTATAACTTTGATAACTCAGTAATTAACAAGTTATAAAACACAGAGGTAATTATTACTATCTGTCAAAATCATCATCTACTAAAACTGAAAGCAAGCTCTTACAGCTGGTTTGTTCCTAACTAGCCAATTAAAACAGGGCAAATTCTAGTCTTTTTTTTTTTTCAAGAGAAAGGAAACATATACCCATTTTAAATCAGCAGGATTGATACACTCTAGAGAGCTACTAAAAATGCAGTATTCCCATCAAAGAGCAAACAGTAAAACTTCGCAAAATCTATGGGTAAGAGGAAAAAAACAGAAAAACATACTGACATAAGTACAAATTTAAAAGCGTCTGTATCTCTATAAGCCCCCCAGACAAAATATCAGGGCAAACAAATTGGGAATCAATCTGCAATACTGTGCATCAGGATTAGGGATGAATATAGCACATGATTTGAGTTTTAGAATCATCTTTATTGGAAAAATTTATAAGGCAAGGGTCAGGAAAAGAAAGAATGCCCCCCCGCCCCACTCTTCCTGCTATTCCAAATAAAGCCATGCAAGATTGGGATAATCTCCCATCTCAAAGAGCAAATATGAAAGCTGCCTGACCAACAGGGTAAACCCCAATAAGAAAGCCAGGCAAATGGGTTAGAATGAAAGCTATTTATAGGAATAATCTGGGACAGCTGCTCTGCTCCTGGAAGCCTTAGGGCTCAAGAGAAATTTTAGCCTTTCTGTCAGGAGAAAAGATGGTCCCAGAGAAGATGATCTCAAGAAGAGTGAAAAGTATGAGATGAATGATAATGTGCTCAAGAATTAGGTAGTATAAATTTGTGTTAGCACACATAGATGTTTAGTATAATTACGAAAAGTGTGATCAATTTAAGGATGTATAGCCAATACTATTACATATTAAATATACTGACACACTCACAAAATATATTCCAATTCTATTTTTAAAAGACCATCGTTGTAGAGTAAGCACTCAGAGTGAATTCTGGACCATTCTATATGTCATAATATACAACAAGCAAAAGTTTCAGGATTAACAATGCTTAAAAATCAAAAGGGAGGGTCGCCTGGGTGGCTCAGTCATTAAGCGTCTGCCTTCGTCTCAGGTCATGATCCCAAGGTCCCGGGATCGAACCCTGCATCAGGGTCCCTGCTTGGCGGGAAGCCTGCTTCTCCCTCTCCCACTCCCCTGCTAGTGTTCCCTCTCTGTGTCTCTCTCTGTCAAATAAATAAAATCTTAAAAAAAAAAAATCAAAAGGGAAACAGTCACCTTAAGAGAAAAATGGGCAAAGGCTATAAACTGAGACACTTCAAAAGCAAAATACAAATGACCGATACATTAAAAAACTCTTTCCAACTTACTAGTCAAAGAAATGCAAATAAAGACGGGCAATTTTTAACTACTGAACTGGCACTGTTTTAAAGATAATAATATGTAATACAAAACAACTGGATACTCCTCTTAAAAGTATTCAAGTTGTGAAAAGAAAGAATGAGTACAGAAAAATATAAGACTAAGAAGAAAAAACTAACTGTAAAGTGTGATCCTGAATAGGACTCTGGGAATGAAAACTGGCATTAATTGAAAAACTGGTAAAATTCAATTAAGGTTTGAAGTGTAATGTTAATTACCTAATTATGATACATAAAATGTTAGCATTAGGGGAAACTAGGTTAGGCATATATGAGAACCTCTGTATTATTTTTCTTCTAAGTCTAAAATTAGCTTGAAATAAAAATTTAAAAATTAAAAAGTAATGATAACATTCACTATTGGTAATAGTAAATATTGGTTATATTTTGGTACAACATTTTTGCATGAATATGTTGGCAGCAGCTACCAAAGGCTTTATTAAGTTCACATTGTTTGGTCCAATTATTCCACTTTAAAAATTTATGATAAGGAAATGAAGATGTTTAATGAGAATTCTTTTTAATAAGAAAAAATTAAAATCTGTATGTCCAACAAAAGAATGGTTAAATAATGATAGACTATCATGCAAACACTAATACTGTTTTTGAGAAATATCCAAAGGCATAAACCCAGTAGAATGTTGAGAAAAAAGAGGAATACATATTTGTATACATAGTATGGTCCTGATTTATATACTCTATAGTATGCTGCAGGGGGGGGGGGGAAATTCAAAATATAGTATGTACCCTTCTCTCTTTCTAAACTTCTCTCCAAAATAAATATTAAAGATAGAAACACAAAGGTTTTATTTGGTTTGTGCTTATTAACTAAGGGATAATTAAGTTTTCAGAATTTTGGTTTGCTACTAACTTTTCTATTGACATTGGTGTGTTAAGTTATGGAAACAAAATCAATGAAGGGAGTATAAACTTTCAGTTATGGAATAAATTAGTCATGGGGATGTAACGTACAGCATGGTGACTATAGATAATAATACTGTATTACATATTTGAAAGTTGCTAAGTGTAGATCTTAAAATTTCTCATCACAAGAAAAAAATTCTGTTAACTACATATGGTGATATAGATGTTAACTACATTGCGGTGAACATTTTGCAATATAAATAAATATCAAATCATTGTTATACACCTGAAATTAACATAATGTTGAATATCAATTATACCTCAATAATAAACATTTAAAATTTTAAAGAGATGAGCTTTCCTCACCACACTGCATAAATTGCAGAATAAAATACCAAATAAGTAAATAGTTGTTGTTTAAACAAAAAAGAAGTTATGGAAATAGGTATCGAAGTAACTCAAACCACTTCTAGAATCTGAGGCCTAACAAACCCAAATCTGCATTTGAACCTTAACATGTAATATAAAAAAAGCGTAACCATGCTCAATCTTATTTCATAATAAATATTTTCTCCAAATATTTGCACTTAAAAAATGGAAAATATTCACTTGTATTTTCCAAAATAGTTCTTTAACAGAAATATAAAGTTAACACTCTTAACACTTTATTAGGAAACAACTCTGGTTAATTAAGCTCCGGAATTTCAGCGAGCAGGCACACATTGTTCAACAATAACTGGTTAAAATAATTCTCCAAGAGTGAAAATATAAAAAGTTCAGAAAGATATCAAATACAATAATAAGGGTAGAATAGACACCAGACTGGGATTCAGAAGACCAGCACATTTAACTATATACCTTGGACAAGTCACTTCTGAGCTTCAAGTTATTCACCTTTCAAACTGAAATAATAGTCACAATTGTTTTAAATGTACTTGTACTTCATGATTCATGTATTAAATCAAATAGTTGTCACATTACTAATAAAAAACTAATATTATACCCTATTTTATAAATAGGTAAACTAAGGTTAGGTGTAGTTATATGAGGCTCCCAATACAGTCCTGCTTGTTATTGATGGAGCTATAATGAGAACCCAGAGCCTGACTGATTCCAAAGTTATACCCTTAAGCTAGATCACAATGACTTTACTATAAGTGATAATAATATATCCCTGCTATCTGTGAGAGTTCTGAAAGAGATGTTGAAGTATAGAGATATTCCATGAAAAAGTAAACACACACACACACACACGACATAAAATGAAAAACTGTAATTATAATTTATTAAAAGCAGTGGCTTCCAAAATTCAGAGTAAATGTCCTTAAATAGGAGTCTCAATTCATCCCAGAATATGTCTGTCATTCTTAACTTTGCACATTAGAATGACTTGAAGAATTTTTTTTACAATACACCATTTCCAGGACCCACCCAGACCAACTGGCACAACCTCACCTTTTAAAAACTTAACCAAGATTGGGAAACACCAATTGAGGTGTTTTGATTTTAAAACTATATGCAACTAATGAATCGTTGAACACTACATCAGAAAACACTAATAGTGTACTATATATTGGCTAACTGAACATAATAATAAAAAATAAATAAAACTATGCCCAGAGAAATAAACATCTCAGAAATAGTTCTAGTTTCTAACTTTTATAACACCAAAGATACACACTTTCCCCTTGTTGTTTGTTTTTGTTTTTTTTTTCTCACTGGGTCCAATGTTGGATTTTTATTTATCAAACTGAATTAAACAGTAAAGTTTCTTTTTCCAGTTTTCTATCCTGCAAAAGCCACAACTTATGAAAAGTACACTGAGTTAATTTGATTCCAACTAATAGCAAAAGATCTTTACATTTTAAGTAGGTTTCCATCTTTTGAAATATTAGGAATAACCTGCAGAACCTTAGAATCCAAGCTTGAGAGTCAGTGGTCTGGGTAAAATATCTCATTTTATTTATTTATTTTTATTTTTTATTTTTTTAAAGATTTTATTTACTTATTTGACAGAGAGATACACAGTGAGAGAGGGAACACAAGCAGGGGGAGAGGGAGAGGGAGAAGCAGGCTTCCTGCCGAGCAGGGAGCCCAATGTGGGGCTCGATCCCAGGACCCCGGGACCATGACCTGAGCCGAAGGCAGATGCTTAACCATCTGAGCCACCCAGGTGCCCCAAAATATCTCATTTTAGAAATGAAGAAAATGAGGCTCAGAGAGGTTTCAACAATGCTTATTAAACAAGGCTGAATCAGCATTCAAGTCTCTTGCTTCAGTCTAAGTTTTTTAAACTACTGGTCCAGGGCTTATATCACTATTAAGTTATTATTTCAGATAGTTATTATCTCAAGTAATAACAACTCAGGGAGAGAGAAACATTTGCCTAAACCTATTCTTTTATGATACATACATCTTCAAAATATAAGTGGGAGTTGAATTTACTTAGCCATAGATTTAAAAATCTGTAGCCTTCCTTTTCATTGTTAAATAAATTACAATTAAAATAACTCTTCTATGAAAAATAACACCTCAAAATATCAGTTTTTAGTGCTAACACATCTGCAGATTACCTAATAGTAATATGATATGAAATACAGGAAAAATGGATTATTCCTACAAAAATATTTGGATTCAATTCTGGTTTTGAACTTGAATATTTGCAAGAAAATTTACAGGTGCTTTGGGAGACAATAATGGAATTACTGTCAAAAGAACAAACATTTTCATTAAAATTTATTATTTCTCTAAAGCCAGTGCCAAATAGCTTACGATAAGCATGACAAAACCACTGAGTTAATTCAATTCCAACTAATAGCAAAGAATCTTTACATTTGGGATAACTTTTTCTTTGAGTACTCTAACTCCTTGGCTTCAGGACCCCTTTACACATTTAAAAATTATGGAGGACCCAAAAGAATTTTTATTTATTTGGGTTATACCTATTGATATTTACCATATTAGAAATTAAAACAGAGAAATTTTAAAAATACTTATTTGAAGTAACAATAATAAACCCATTACAGATTAACATAAATAACATTTTTATGAAAAGTGACTATCTTGCAAACAAACACAAAAAAATTAGCGAAAACAGTGGTACTGTTTTACATTTCTGAAAATCTCTTTAATATCTAGCTTAATCAAAAAGTGTTGCAGTTTCCTATCTGCTTCCGCCTTCAATTTGTTAGGACATGTTATTTTGCTTGAAAAATATAGAGAAAATCTGGCTTCATAAAGATATATAGTGGAAAAAGGGAGTAGTATTTTAATAGCAATTTAGGATAACTATGGATATACTTCTTTGATACTACACCAAAATTCAACAGTTGGTATTTTCTTAAGGGTTTACTGTAATGTGGCATCTGACTTCCTAATTACTAAACTTTTTGTACTTTGTTACATTAAAATCTATTGGTCAGTCTCACACTTTGAATGGATCTTTCTTTTTTTTTTAAGATTTTATTTATTTGAGAGAGAGAATGAGAGACAGAGAGCATGAGAGAAAGGAGGGTCAGAGGGAGAAGCAGACTCCTTGCTGAGCAGGGAGCCCGATGTGGGACTCGATCCTGGGACTCCAGGATCATGACCTGAGCCGAAGGCAGTCACTTAACCAACTGAGCCACCCAGGCGCCCCGAATGGATCTTTTATCTGTATGATTTTGTAACATCATGCACTGGTTATTTCAAAAATATTGGTTTCTTTATATTATGCTGATCCTCCAAATGTTCACAGAATTCATTATACAATATCAAAAAATCATATTTATTAATTGCACCACCGAGAGGAAAGTCTTTAAGTACTGGGAAGCTGTCAAGATCATAGTGGCAGGTACAAGTTTTCAAAAATTCTAATTTGTGCTTGAAAGCTCAATTTTACCCAAGAAATGCTATCAGCTGTTTTCCTTTAAGTGTGCACTTTGTTCAGTTTTGAGGAAATGTCTGCCAAATAACCAAGACTGAATCACTCACTATGTGTAGCAAACAGACTCTCAAGTGGCCTCAATGATTCCCACCCCCTGGTGTTCATGTCCTGCATGATTCCCTCCCTTTAGTGTAGGCAAGACATGTGACTTGCTTCTAACCAACAGAATACAGCAAAGGTAACAGGATATACATGATTTTGTGTACGGGACTACATTACATAAGATCATAATGCCATTCTGCCAAGGATTTTCTCTATTGTGGGCTTTGAGCAAATAAGCCATGTGGGAAAGACCCACTTTGCAAAGCCAGAGATTCTCAGTCTGACAACTGTTAAGAAACTGAATGTTGCCAATTACCATGAGAACTTGGAAGCAGATACTTCTCCAGTCAAGCTTCAGATGAGACTGCAACCTCAGAGTCCACACCTTGAATGTAGCCTTTTGAGACCCTGAAGCAGAGGATCCAGCTAAGCCATGACCTGACTCCTGACCCATAGAAACTATGAGATAATATGTGTGGTTTTAAACCATTGTTTGTGGTAATACTGATACACAAAAATAATACACCATGGTTTATCAGTCATTCTTTCAAGTAAAAGTAGTCTTCTATTTTTAAAAAGTGGGTGGGTTAGGTCACATTTCAATCACACAAGTGCTTTTCCTCAAGATAACCATTAAACTTCAGACACAGACGTGCTTTTGCATACTATCCACTTCATCACACAAAATATTTTTAAAAGACACATATTCAAAGGTAGAGATTTAACAAAATAACATGTAAATACTTCATCAAGGAAATCAAGTATGAATATATTTTACTGGGAGTGCATGGTGGGGATGAATACAAAAACTACTCATACTTGGTACCACTGTCTTGATTTATACTAAGGCACCAGCAGTTTACCCAATATTACTTTTGAATCACCAATGAATATGTCAACGTGGCGGAAAAGGCAAATAGTGTCTTTGTATTATTATGACAATAGTATTGACTCCCAAACCCATGAAAGAGTCTCAGGGGAACCCCAGGGGACTGAAGACTACACACTGAAAACTGCTGCACTAAGGCAATGGTTCCATTTTAAGTATATATTTATATATAACATATACATATATATGTATGTAAATACATATAAACTAGGGGTTAGTCTGGATTGAAATCCCAGATCTATCATTTTGCCAGCTGTATGACCTTGAATGAATAATTTAACCTCTGTGAGCCTGAATTTCCTCAACTATAAAACAGGAATAATAGTAATAGTGCATACTTCACAGGGACAGTTAAGAATTAAACGATTAATTTATGTATAGCATTTAGAACAAAGCCTTACACATAAATATCAACTTAATAAATATTAACTATTACCATTAACTATTACTATTTGTTAAGAGTTTTTTAAACTAAATTATGAAGATACATTTTCAGAATAAAAATCTACAATGTCCTCTCAAAAGTTTTTCCAATTAAAAACCAAGAACAACTGACCCAATTTACAATCTTAAATAATTTTCCATTATGCAATATTCATTATGCTTTTATTCATGTTTTGTAACACAATTTTCAATACTTTACCTATTTAATTTAAGCATGTCACCTGATTTAGGAACCGGCTCCATGGGTAGTTCCTGTAGTTATTACTCTGGGTACTGGCTAAGCTATCATAAGATGGTGACATTTTCTGATGCTAATTATGCTTCTATTGAATGACTACCCATGACAATCCAGAATTTTAATTGGTATTGTTTATACTGATAAGTAATATCCAATGTATCCCTGAGCTGTGTAGTTTCAGAAACACTTACAGGTTTAGACAAAGGCTGAACAATAATAGAACTATCTGAAGATCTAGATTCAGGATGAAAATTTACTGGCGAGGCAGCCACTGGATTTGATGTTGGGTTCGTGTAGTGTTGACTTGTAGGCTTGAATGCAGCAGTAATACCTGTATTTAAAATTACATAATACATTAAATATATTTTTATATAACCAATGATGTCAAAATACTTCACTTTAAAAGTAAAATAGTAAAGCAATACCATACCTCGACTGAGTGCACCATTCTTTATTCCCCTTGAATATGAGCTGGGGTTTACTCTATTCAAAATATCTACAAAAAATTATATTTATTTTAAAATTCATTATTTGAATAAAATATATGCTAAGAAAATAGAAATCATGAATTGAAAACAATCAAATAGATTCCTGGAAGGAGTATATAAGTTGTCACTCACTTAAAATACAGTTAATTTTAAACATATATATCTTTATCTACTAAAGAAAGATTACTAGCCTTGTTTTAATAGAATAAGAACAACCTAACTGTAACTCAAAATCCAAAAGCCAGAAGTAGAAGATTGATAAATCTGACTACATGTAAGTCAAATTTTCTACAAAGCTTCTTTTATGGCAAAGAAATAGTTCACATAATTAGTAAAAATCTTCCAAAAATATATGTATATATAACCTATAATTAATGTATATATCTTTCTTTGAGTGATGACAGGGCTATATCCACTCAGGTTCCTATCACTCAAAACCAAACCCCTATCCAACCTCCATATCCCATTCACACCTTCCTTGGAAGTATCGTTATGAGGGATCTCACTGGATTATCTGCAGCATTAATTTTGAGTCCTGAAAGGGAAAAACTAGCAGAGATTGCAGACTAAAATAACAGTTTATCAGAGTACCTTATAACTTAAGGGGTTTCAAATCTACCAGTATACCAGAAGTCAATCTGAGCCTGATAGAACTTTCAGGATCACTTTAAAGTCCCTGATTCTGGCATGCACGTGAACTTCTGCAACTTCTAGATTATTTGCTAGTCAAACTAAAATTGGGAAGAGTGGGAATTTGCCAAAAATCGCTGGTTACAAAAAGGTAAAAGCACAAACAAGTACAAACCTCATAAAAATTTCCCTTTTCCCTCATAGTAAAAAAGAACCAGATCCCATAAAATAACTCTATGAAGTACAGGGCCACACAATAGTAGGGTTGTTTTCTGACAATGGCAATGCAGTGCTCTATACCTAAGCATTACCTATGTCTCATAGAACAAAAACCTGCTCAAACAACTTGACACCATTTTCACTCAGAAATTCAAGATTATTACTCAAACCATCAAAGAACTATTGGCCAAAGTACTTTTTAGTGGCTGTATTCTACAAAACACAAGTTTTTACCCTCCTTTCTAGCAGTTCTATACAAACACTTAACCCATATTCCATATATTAAAATATTTTATGGCTTACACAAAAACAACAATAAATTCATTTAAATTCTGCATAACAGTCCAGAAAATAATTTTTACTGGGGTCAGTCTCCGTTTTGACAGAATTATTTTAAAACTAATATGCACTGTTCTAGTTGAATACTGTTAACATCTTCTACTTGGTATAATTCAATTTGATCTTATTTTTTTCAATAAGATAATATGAATAACTATTTTATAATATGGTAATATTCCATTATAAAATGATCACAACGACTAGAAATAGTAATTAAGAGAATATATAATCATGTTCCACTATCATCAAAAAGCATGCCATCATGCCTAGTTCAATTTATAATCAAAGTGGCACTCCACTTAGAACCTAAGAGATTACCAATCTGCCACAGGAAATGGTATTGAGAATTTAATTTAAGTGATCCTCCCTCTGATAAAACTGAATAAAAATGCCATTCCAAGTTCAGAGGAAATAGAAGAAAGAACCAAGCTTTCAGAAGATTTAAAAGTAGTGTCTTAATCATACTTTTAAGCACTGCCTTGATAAGAAAACTCTATTATGCTGGTCATATTCTTTGGTAAATTCACCTGGCTTAAACAAGCAAACAAATAAACATGTACCTGCAATTGGAAATTATCTATTTTCTCTTTCTGCCTTAACATTTGTATGTTATTTCTCTGTACTTTTTTACATTTTTGAGTGGACATTTTAATAAGTGTCATTGGTCTTTGCTTTGTAGCATTCTAACAACATCAAATCCAACTACTCTAACTAAAATCTAATAATCCACAAAGGTACCAAAATATTCTGCTAGAAAGCCATAAAAAAGATTTAAGTATTAACTAATTGCTACATCATCCAAGTACATGGCTGTAGACAGTGTTCTTCTATTTGATAAATATAAATGAGAGCTGGTAGAAGATGAATGTGGTCAGAAGCTGCAGCCCCTGTTGGCACACAGGTTAGAGACTGCAATTATTCTCTGCCTATGTATTTTGTAGCAATGTATGATGACATTGTAGTTGCCTGAATTGTGAGAACCCCTGTCTGAGACTGAAACTTATTTAGTATACTATGACATTTGAAGAAAAGTATTCGAACCTCTTCCAGTTCTCTAATTCTGGGTTTAAGTGGGGGGGGGGGGGAAGATAAACAGATAAACAGGTTACTTGGCTCCACTAAAAATTAGGATTTCCAATTTCAAAAGACCTCCCATGTTACCAGCTAATCTTAGACTATTCTTTTCCTCACATCTGATATTTTAACCTTTTACTTCCCTCCTCAAGTCCTCAATCATGTCCTCACCCTGATTCTATAATTCTCACTCACCTCTCACCAAATCTTTCATCTCTAACTCCTTACAGAGGAACAAGGACATGAGTACCTTATAAGGCAGTTCACAAGTTTTTCCATTAGAAACAGTATTTCATAAAAATTGGCTCCACTAAAAGTAAATGCTTACTTGAAATTGCTGGTTTTGAACTTGTTATCTCTCCAACAAAGATTGGCTCATCATCATCATCATCCTCAACCTCTTTTACTTTCTTCTGCCATGGTTCTAACTCTTCTTCTTCACATTCCATAAAGAGTTCTGCCATTTTTGAATTATCTAATTTTCAAAAGGAGAGAAGCAAACCTTATTTTCAAAAAAAAAAGTAAATACATTTTTTAAAAATTCACAGTATATTTAAGATCTATTTTAATAGCCCTAACAGCAATTTGTGACTTGATATTTGTAGTTAGTTCATGGCAGCAACAGTGAGAAACTCAGAGCTCATTCTCTAAGACATAAACTAATGAATTTAGATAAATAGATAATGGTTGACAGTAGTCATTTACATGAAACAGTCAAAATGAATTCCAGTCATATGCCTGGAGTATAATTTTATCTACAAAAAGGATTGCACCTAACCATTATCTTGGGGGGAAAAGTATTAACAAAGGGGAGATAAACTAAGAAGAAGAGGTAACTCACAGGAGATATAGTAGAAAAACTGAACCAAATTCAGGAATTCCAGGCACAAAGCAGGGATAAGGCGCTAGACTAAAATAAGGGAACAAAGTGAGACTTACTCTATTCAGGGCAAATTAGACATTTCTTACCTAAAGAAACAGATCAAAGAACGTGGAATAAATATGAACATACACCACCCTAGAAGTTCTGACCAAGCACAGAGCTCCTAGGTAGAATTTTAGTACCTCACTCTTAAATATTAATGGACAATCAAAAAGTACCAGAAATTTCAGGAAAACCTCCAGTCTTTTAGACCAAATCAATAAAAAGATAAAGAATCCTAAGGAAAAGAGATAATGCAGAGAGCGAGAAAAATATTAAAGAAAATATAATTAGCATCTTTAGAGATATTAGATAAGAATTTTATAAAAATATTCAGGAAAAAAATCAGATTAAAAATATGATAGCCAAAATTTTTTAATTCAGTTTTTTTAAAAAATCATATGTCCCCAGAGGTGGAGCTAAGAGAAAAAGAGAAAAATACACACACACACACACACACACACTAAATAGAGAAGAAAACACAAGGTTGTCAGAGAAAATCAATTTCAAAGTACAACATTCACCTAATAAAATTTACAAAAAGAGAATAGAGAAAAAGCAGGGAGTAGGTTATCTGAGAAATAATACAGAAAAATTTCCTAGATTGGAAAACGTAAATCTCCGGGTTGTAAGGCCTCACTAGGTACACAGCACAATGATCAAGAAAAAAGTTATATCAAGACACATCATCATGAAATTTCAGAACAAAAGAGATAAAGAGAATATCTAAGATCTATGGGGCGGGTGGGGATTGGGGTGGGGTGGAAAGAACCGTTCATACTCAAAAGGTCAATAAGAATAAGAACTATATTATAATACTTTAGTAGAAGACAGTAAGTAATAATTCAGTAATTTCTAACCAATATTATTTTTCAATCTAGAATTCTTTACCCAAACTTTTCATCAAGTGTGAAAATAAAGAAGAGCAACATCACACAAGATTTACTTCCCACGTAACCCTTCTCAGGAAGTTACTGCAGAATCCATAAAAATATGAGACTTAACCAAGATAGAAGACACAGCATGTAGAAAACACGGTATTCAATACAAAGTCCCAGGACAATGGTTTTCAGCAGACCCAGAAAACAACCAGTCCAGACTAGATTGGAACAGTACTTCAGGAGGAAATGTCTCTGGGACACCAAAGAAAAGATGATTAAAATGTAAATTTTTAGACTACCTGACAAGTTCTACTGTGTAGAAAGCTGAATTGAGAGGCTACTGAAGAGTATGGGAAGACGTGCCTATAGATTTTTATACAACTTAGCAAATGAAAATACATGAAAAGCATTAACAGCTAGATACATGAGAAAGAAAGAAAGAAAGAAAGAAAGGAAGGAAGGAAGGAAGGAAGGAAGGAAGGAAGGAAGGA
>NC_058411.1:95951537-96085449 GCF_002201575.2 Neomonachus schauinslandi
AAGGAAGGAAGGAAGGAAGGAAGGAAGGAAGGAAGGAAGGAGGGAAGGAAGAGTAAATGTATGTATTCTATGTATAATAGCATATTAAAAGCATATTACCATGCTCATCAGTAAACAGCATTTATTATAGTCATCATAATGAAACATCAACTATGGATTAAACCAAATATTGAGATAATAAGTATACTAGGAGATACTTGGAGGAAAGGAAGGGCTAGCTCTAAGAAAGCAAAAATTCTCATGACAGATTATTAGAAAGTGGTTAAAACTGATTATGCAACAGACAGCACAACATATATGCACATATGAACATAAGCACTCTTCAAGAAACTGTGGTTAAGCTATTTAAAGTCTTTTCAGATGGTCTGACTCTTTAAACTATGTGCATATATTCCTTTAAGCGGAAATGGAGAAAAAAGAGAAGGTGAAGGGAGAAGGGGAAGAGAAACAGTACTGAGGACCTAAAGTAATAAGAGTGGAGATGGATATAAGTGGATATAACTAAATATATGGAATGAGATGGGGGGTGGTCTACCAAAAAAAACCCCAACAAACAAAAAACAACAACAAAAAAACGCTCCAGGGTTCTGGCTTTGACAATATCTTTCATTTATCATTTAAATATAGTCATTTCTAAGGGTAATTTTTTATTATATTAGAGTAATGCCACTTCTACTTTTGACTCAAAATTAGGACAATGTTCTACCACCTCTTAAAAGATACTAAAACAATGCTTTGGGGATGGCATACCATGGATGGTATGGGAATGGAAATACCATATCAAATTAAGAACCATTTTTCTATAAATTTTTAAATTTTTTCCTTTCTATAAAAGTGTGTCACAAATTATTTCCTGTCTTAACATTATTTAAATGTTAATAAACCACCTACCAAAACAAAAAAGGCCTTCCCATTTTTGCAAATGTCATGAACATCATGAACTGATCCCTTTCTTTTCTATACTATACTGTTTCATTAATTATATAGAATTCTTCAAGTCAAATGATTAAAAATATTATATGTCCCAAGACCAAACTGAGCTCTTTGAGTTTATTTCCTCCTACACGCTAGATAGGCAGTAGGTACACAGTACATAATAATTATGGACTAGGAAACTAAGCAGTCAGACAATGCCTAATTTTTAAAAATTAGGGAAACTCATTGTATATGGATAATAAAAGTTTCCAATCAGTTTGCGTTATGGGCTGAACTGTGTTTTTCCAATATTCATATGTTAAAGTCCTCACCATCAGTACCTCACAATATTACTGTATTTGGAGACAGGGTCTTTAAAGAGGTGATGGGGCGCCTGGGTGGCTCAGTTGGTTGAGCGACTGCCTTCGGCTCAGGTCATGATCCTGGAGCCTGGGATCGAGTCCCACATCAGGCTCCCTGCTCAGCAGGGAGTCTGCTTCTCCCTCTGACCCTCCTCCCTCTCATGCTCTCTGTCTCTCATTGTCTCTCTCGCAAATAAATAAAATCTTAAAAAAAAAAAAATAAAGAGGTGATGAAGTTAAAATGAAGTTACTAGGGTGGGCGCTAATTCAAAATGACTGGTGTCCTTAAAAGAGGAGATCAGGACATGGATACATGCTTGGAGGTAAGACCATCTAAAGACATAGGAAGCATATGGGCATCTATAAGCCAAGGAGAGAGGCCTGGTACAGATCCTTCCTTCACGGCCCTCAAAAGGAATCAAGTCTTTGAGTTGATTCTTATGAGACCAACACTTTGATCTCATACTTCTAGCCCCCAGAACCGTGAGAAATTCTGAAGTAAATTTCTGTTGTTTAAGCTATCCAGTCTATGGTTCTTGGTTATAGAAGCCCTAGCAAACAATACAGAAGACAAAGGTCTTCCTCATTCTTCTTAAGAGGGCACTGCCATTGTCAATACACCCAGGATAGATTGTTAAGAAAAAAAATTTAAAGACACATAACAGCTTTATGTATTTTAGAAATAATTATTTTTTGTCTATGCATAAAAGAAACATAGGTAATTATGTACACCAAACTAAGTTATCACTGGGCATAAGAAGAAAAAAAACTTCATTTCTACTTTACTCACTTCTTAATTTATATTATTTGTTATGTGAGCATTTGTTACTCTAACAACTTTAAGTTTTTCTGTCTATAAGAAAATGTGCCTACCTCTCCTCCTTTATACTGAAGCAAATTTATGAGTTCAAAAGCCACGTATACCAGTAGCAGTTGTGGCAGCAAAACTTACTTTTTGGCTGAAAAGGGTTGTCGCCCATCAAGTTGCAGAGTTGACTTTCTGTAAATTGTCACCTAAGTACTGACACATGATATCAGTCAATTTATGAGTCACTTTAAGTAATGCCAAATATTGAAACATGAAACTCGGGGTTCAGAAATTCTTGGATCTAATTTTGATCTTGAAACTCACCATGTGACTCCAGACAAAAGAGCAATTTATATCTCAGTTTTCCTTCCTATAAAATAAAGATACCTGGTATTAGAGTGGATCTCATTAAATTAAATGTACACATACTTAATCTTTTTTCCTATGAAAAGTTCAATTTTTAAGTTTGATATGTCTGACATACACTTGCAACTCACTTTATATAATTGGTTCATTCTTGAACGAACCTAAATTTAGTAAATAAAATGGTGATTCTATTAAGCACTTACTACTTGAAGAAGTCTGAATTATTAACCTACAAATAATTTCTTAAAGTTATCCTTTTATAAAAATGAGTAATCACTTCACGATGTATTGTTTTAGTAAGTCTGAATTTTCAAATACAAAGGGATATACTAATCTTTAACTGTAACCTATTCACATTTCAGATATAAATGTAATTATTTCCACAAGAAAACATAACTTTATTTTTTAATATTTAATTCATTCATTCATTCATTCATTCATTTTTAAATCAGAGAGAGAGAGTGAGCACAAGCAGGAGTGGCAGGGAGAGGGAGAAGAAGGCTCCCCGCTGAGCAAGGAGCCCGATGTGGGACTAGATCCCAGGACCCCGGGATCATGACCTGAGCCGCAGGGAGCCGCTTAACGGGCTAAGCCACCCAGGCATCCCAAGAAAATATAACTTTAAACAAATTTTAGTTTAGGGGCGCCTGGGTGGCTCAGTCATTAAGCGTCTGCCTTCGGCTCACGTCATGATCCCGGGGTCCCGGGATCGAGCCCCGCATTGGGCTCCATGCTCAGTGGGGAACCTGCTTCTCCCTCTCCCACTCCCCTTGCTTGTGTTCCCTCTCTCGCTGTCTCTGTCAAATAAATAAAATCTTAAAAATAAATAAATAAAAATAAATTTTAGTTTATATATTTCTGATTTTTTATCAAAGACCTTAAAAAGGAAAGAAAAGTAATTGGACATATTTCATCACAGATTAATTCATTCATAAATAACTACTCTTTCGGTGCCTGGCTGGCTCAGTCAGAAAAGCATATGACTCTTGTTCTCAGGTTGTGGGTTTGAGGCCCAGGTTGGGTGCAGAGATTACTAAAAAATATAAAAATAATAACTACTCATTGCCTTCTGAATGCAAGATGATGTGCTAAGTTCTAGGGAAAAAACAAAAATGAGTAAGTCATAGTCCTTGCCTTCAGAAATTTATAATCTAGTATATCTATATTTCTTTGGGATTGAAAAACGATTGCTATTAGAATAAAAATTATCAAAAAGAAATTTTCATTTATTTAAAACAAGAATTATTCTGGATTCCCACACACACAACAGCATAAATTTTATAAAATCTACAAATTTTAAAATAACTTTTAGTTATAAAGCAAAAAAAGATAAAAACTAGACAGCAGACACCTAAAATACTAAAATGCACACTAATTCAATCTTTGTATTTCTCCTTATCCTCAGGCTGACACAAGCAAATTTTCTTGCTTTTTAGGTTCCAATTTATTTGGACTGCATTAATCCACAGGGAAAAATAACTATTATTTTAACTTCAGAAGTTACTGTTATAAATGTTTTAACTACTATCACGAGACTCTAATGAATCTTTTTTTTTAAAGATTCATTTATTTATTTGAGAGAGAGAACACAAGCGGAGGGAGGTGCAGAAAAGGAGAGAGAATCCTCAAGCAGACACCCTGCTGAGTGCAGAGCCCCACATGGGACTCAATCCCATGACCCCAGATCATGACCTGAGCCAAAATCAAAAGTTGGATGCTTAACCTACTGAGCCACCCATGCACCAAGACTCTACTGAATCTTGTGTTTAACTGAATTCACCAAGTTCTGAAGTCTATTTAAATCTCATTAACTCGGGGTGCCTGGGTGGCTCAGTCGTCAAGCATCTGCCTTCAGTTCAGGTCATGATCCCAGGGTCCTGGGATTGAGCCCCACATCGGGCTCCCTGCTCGGCAGGAGGCCTGCTTCTCCCTCTTCCACCCCCTCTGCTTGTGTTCTCTCTCTCACTGTGTCTCTGTCAAATAAATAAATAAATAAATCTTTAATAAATAAATAAATCTCATTAACTCAATTATTTGAATAGTTGTAGCTTATCTCTAAACTAATATCAGTGTTATGACTATGTCAAGGAGATAAATACATGACAATTTTGCTCATGTTAAGGACCTACTTGTTACCAAGAATACAGAATATTTTTCAAAAACCACAATTACACAGCTTATGAGACTCATATGTAATATTTTTTATTTGAATAGTTATTGGGTTATAATAATGGTTATACTGAATATTAAATAGTTGACATATATATAATATTTTTTGCTAAGTGATCATATAAATATCTCTTACCAAAACTCTGAAATTAGTATTCAATTTACAAATATTCAATTAATGAATGACTTATCTATATGAACAGACATCTACTGCCTATTATGATAGAGATGAGTTTAAGATAACCTACTTCAAAAGCTTAAGGACCACAGTAACCTACTTAGAAACCTCAACTGATACAGTCTCAAACACACTATAAAGCTGGAAATCCTCAGATGTAATTAGAACCATAATTTCAGCCAAAAGCTGCACTATGTAATATAGTAGCCATTAGCCACATGGGACTATTTACATTTAAATTAATTAAAATTAAATAAAATTAAAATTCAGTTCCTCAGTTTTACTAGCCACATTTCAAATGCTCAAAGCCACATGTGACTGGTGGCTACTGTATTGGACAGTACAGCTACAGAACATTTCTACTGGACAACACTGGACTAAAGAATCACTGCCATATTTTGTTCTGGTTATTAAACACTTTCATGGATTCCTTTGGCATCTCTGCCACTGAAGCATGCCAAAATTACCACCATAAAAACCCCTCCGGTCACCACTTCAGAATTTTGGTGGTAAGGCACAGAATTCTATGAAGGATTAAATCAGCTGCCACTGAAGTGGAATATCCAGCAAAGATACGCAGTGAGGATCTCAAAGTTCCAAAACGTTCTAATAGCTTCTACAGCTCACATTGAGCCCCAAAATGGCCAGAAAAAGAGAACACTCAATTTCAGCTACTGACTCATTTCATGACCATGTTTAATACACTTGTTTCTATGAAGAAAAACATGAAATCCAATTAACTGACTAATCAAAGACTTTTTAGAAAATAATTCTTTCACTGTTGGAGACTGCTCATATAAATAATTTTAATTCCTATCTTACTATTTTTTGTTTCAGCTTTTATATATCTAAAATTAAACAATATCTTAAATAATTTTTATACAGAAATTTTAAAAATCGATGGAAATGTAGGTCTAAATTTTTAATTGCTTGAAAAATTTACTTTTATCCATTGAGAGGTCTCACCCAATACAATATCACTGTGTTAAATAAAGGTAATGCATCTGATCTGGTACATAAGCACACAGTATGGCACAGGTGTGCTATGTACTAGATATAGTTCTATTTACTTTCTGATAAAGATTAAGCAATTTCACAAACCACAACTGTAGAGTCTGCACATAAAAAAAGAAGAGCATTAGGCTAGAAGCCAGAAGAACCAAGTCATAGCCCCAGCACTGCTACAACATTCAATCAAATCACGTTACAATTCTGGGTCTCAGCTCTTAGGTCAACTAATAATCTCTACCGCTTAATTTAGTTCTATACTGTATACTTTAAACATTTATTAATAATAAACAGTAAAACATGGTGAAGAATGAATGCCACATTCAAATTCTGATTCAACCATTTATTATCTGGATGACCTTGGGAAAGTTAATCTCTGTGCCTTGCTTTACTATATGTAACTTATTTCATAAAGTTATAGTGAAAATTAAATTAGATAACAAAGCACAGAGCTCAGTGCCTGAGACACAGAAATCATCCAATAAATCTCAACAATTTTTAACTCTGTGCTTAATACCATTTTCAAGAACTCTAAGAACAGTTCACAATTTTGTTACTATACTAGAATTTACAAGCTATCAGCTGAGCATTTAGAAATTATTTTGTTTTTTAAGATCTTCATTACAGTAGTATTTCACATGATGAAATGTTAGCTTTGTAAGTATACCTTCTAGAATGTAGCTGTCAAATCTATCCTACCATATTTTCATCTTTTTAAGAAGCATTTATAAACTAGTGAAAACACATAAAAAATTTTAAACCTTCATATAAACGCACATACCTACAATTTATCAATACTGTTAAATTATATACTACTAGTCTCATAGAATAAAACAAGTAATTCAAAAATACCAACATACAAAAATTAGCATTTGGATAAAGTGCCTTATACCATTTCCATAAAAAAAAAAACAAACATTCATTTTACATGCATCACTGTATTTTAATTTCTAAAAAAAAATCCTTATTTTTTTTTTTGTTTGTTTTTATTTATTTGACAGAGAGAGAACACAAGTAGGCAGAGCGGCAAGCAGAGGGAGAGGGAGTAGGAGGCTCTCCGCTGAGCAGGGAGCCCGACACGGGGCTCGATCCCAGGACCCTGGGATCACGACCTGAGCCGAACGAAGGCAGCTACTTAACCGACTGAGCCACCTAGGTGGCCCTAAAAAAATCCTTTTTAAAACTGAGTAAGCCGGGGCGCCTGGGTGGCTCAGTCGTTGGGCGTCTGCCTTCGGCTCAGGTCATGATCCCAGGGTCCTGGGATCGAGCCCCGCATCGGGCTCCCTGCTCCGTGGGAAGCCTGCTTCTCCCTCTCCCACTCCCCCTGCTTGTGTTCCCTCTCTCGCTGTCTCTCTCTCTCTGTCAAATAAATAAATAAAATCTTAAAAAAAAAAAAAACAAAACTGAGTAAGCAGCAAGTAAAATAAAAAAAAATTGAGGAATATGGTGAATGGTTAAATTCTCCATCTCCCCAGACCCCAAAAGTTATTCAATGAAATAATCTGAGAAACTGTATTAAAAAGTTAATCTCTGCTTTTTTCTCATCATAAAAATGTTTAATTGGGGGCTTGCATTCCTAACCAAGAAATTAGCAACAACAAAAACCAGATTAACATAAAAAGGAAAATACAAAACCAAAATTAATAGAATCATCTTAAATACTGAAAATTTTTATTCAAAATAAGGATAGCATATACAAATAATGTTCAACTAACTCATAAATTTTGTCTAAGATTAACAAGCTAGCTGTAACCTTTAACAATTTTACTTATTTACTTGGAAGAGTTTTTCAGTGGAATGATTTGGATGACACAGGGTCATCAAAACACTCATTTTTTTCCTCTCACAAATTTCACAAGAAATCAGGTATTCAAATCATTCCACTGTCTTTAAAGCTTTGGTTTATGTTCTATTTCATTTTATAAACAATTCTTCAGTCTTTGCGACTAATGGCATACCGAAATGGAGGTCTATAATTTTAGAATTCTAATCCCAAATGAATAGAGCTTTAAGGAGTCAAAGTGGGTTGTTAACTATGAGTAACAATTTAATATTTCCAACCCCGGTTCTGTAATCTCTCAAGAATTTCCAACGATCTCAAGGTGATACTAGAAAATTCATTTTAATGTTATCTTAAAAACATACACAGTCTTCTGAGGACAGAGATTCATTTTAAAAATTCCACTTTTATATCACCTTAATATCCATCACCTATTGATTCTACCATGGAAATTAACTGTAACAGGGTTAGAAAAACAGAGAATGCTGATGTGCACCTTGGCATATAAATCACACAAATACAAACCTTAAAGCATAAGCAATAAACCCTATATAACTGAAAAAGACCCACAACTGTTTCATAAAATTCAGATGTTTAAACATGAAATTTTATAAAGAAATTAGCTTATTAAATTTATTTACAAACATTAAGCAGATGAGACCAAATTTCAAATCAGTACGTAACACTTTTATGCCTCTTATTTTTTAAAATGCTTTATTGTTAGAAAACTCAGTACCTATCTTTTTTTAGAATCAGTCCAGTTAATCGGTTACTGTTACAAACTACAGACTTATTCTTGAAGAGGGCACATTTCAACCACAAAATGTACAATTAGAAACAGATGATCACTTAGCAGCTAAATACTATAGGCAAAATACTGGGGGATCATAGAAACTTTAGAAGATACCTCATCAAATCTTAACCAATTTCTGAAAGATTCTAATTTTTATTTTAAACAGAATACTGTGTTCTGAAAATGGTCACTCCAAGAAGAGGAGAAAAGGTCCCCCAAAAGAGGAGACTACAGATATACAGTATTATTTTTTAAATAAACCAAACATTTCAAATGTCATTTTAAAAAAAGATCGTACATGCAGGAATCTTAACAGTGAACAGACAAAAGAAAGAAAGAGGGAACAGATTGGAACTCAGCCTTGATTGGAGTTAATAGGAAAAAGGACAGGACAGGAAAGGAAAGAAAGGAAGCATTCGATGAAGAAAGAACAGCATGTGCAAAAGATCTATGTCACAGGAAATACGAGAAACTGAAAGAAAAAAAAAAAAAAAACTAGTGTGAGTGGAAAAGAAAAGCAAGGGGGTATATGGTAGGAGATAAGACAGAAGTCAAACAACACAGCACCCCAGAGAGCATGTTAGGAATTTTTCCCTTAACCTAAGAGCAATGGAAAGCCAATGAGGGGATTTTCAACAAGAACTGATATGATCAGATTCGTGATACGGTGTCAAAAATAACAGAATTTGAGTCTAAAACCAAAGAGACAGTGGTTTTATTCTATTCTGTCTTAATTGATCCCCACTTGGCATACTGTGTATTGGCTATGACTCTTTCAACTATAAGTAACAGAAAACCCAACTCAAACTGGCTTAAGCAAAAGAGAATTCCTTGGCTCATTTACAGAACTAAATACAGGTACAATTTAAACAATGATATGTAAATCTAGTTTTTCTATCTCCATTCCTGGGTGTCACTTTCTCTATGTTGTTTCTACCCTCAGAAGAGGCTCCCCACTGTGAATGACTATACCAGCTCCAACTTAACACTTTCCAAGATTGAAGTCTAGGACACTAATAAGAGGACAAGCTCTGGTTGGAGTTGACTGGCTTGGCTTAAGTCATATGCCCTTCCCAAATCCAATCATTATTGCTAAGGACTTGTAATAGGTTTAGTCCTACATCACCTGCTCCCCCTGGTACCAGAGATAGAGACCCAACCAACCAGCCAACCAACCAACCAAAAACAAACAAAAAAACCAGTAAGATAAAGATTTTCCCAAAGGAAAATCAAGGTATCTGTTACCAAAGTAGGAGGGAAGATGCCATGTAGCAAAAACAGATGTCTATTATAATGAATTAGATTTAGAGTTCTGTCTAGGTCAAAAGACTAAAGATATTTAACCTAGGAAACATGAGACTGTGGGGTAGAGGTGGTAGAAGTAAAAGCTATTTACAGATATTTTTAAGTTTGTCATGAGAAAGAAGAAAAGAGGATAACTTATTCTTTGTGGTTCAAGTGATAATAACAATAACAATATTAGTAATATTTACTTGTTTTGAGTAAACTAGAGAACTTCATTCCTCGTGTTGAGCTTCAACACAACTACTTAATTCATTATATACTATTCCATTATCCTAATTACAAATTACGCTATTTATAATAACAACTTTCATTACCATTAGCTAACATTAGTTAAATGCATACATTACTTGGTCTAATCCTCCAAAACTCTATGATGTAGATACTATTATCATCCTCACTTTACAGCTGCAGAAACTGATTTATAGAGGTTAAGTACCTCGCCCAAAGTAACACAACTAAGAGTAGAGCAAGGATTCAAAAGCTTCTATGTAAAAGGAACCTTTCTTCATAAGGATATGGGGAATCTCTCTTTGCACCACGTCCTTTTCATCCATGTAAAACCCCTGCTGACCCTGATCCAGGCTGCAGTCCTTTTGCTCTAGTTATCACCACCCATTCTGTCAGTCAAAACTAAGCTGAGCACAGCAGTGCAGCTACTACATTTTCTACTGCACAGTATTCTGCTGAAGGTATCCATCTGAAGATCCCAATAACCACCCCCTTGCCAAATCAAATTACCCTTTCTTCACTTACATTTTCCTTATCTTACATCTGTTTTATCCCAATTTCTTGAAACATCCTCCTCAAAAATTTTTTATATGACAACAGACTGGTTCTCTACCCACCTCCTCCTATTTAACTCTATACAGATTCTCCATATTCTCTTGCTCCTTAAATAGTGTAAAATCAGGTTTTTCATAGTTTACTCCTCAGCCTTACACAAATTGTTCCCTAAATGACATATCTAATAAATCCCACAGTCTTAGCTATCAGTTCTCAACAGCAGCCTATAAAATCATCAAATAATAATCTCCAACCCTGACTCCTCAACTAAGTTCCAGCCTGTCATCTCATAACAGCTGAAAACTGCTATCTGGACATTTAAACTCACCTCAAATTCAGTATTTCCAGAACTGAACATAACTTCTCCATAAAAATTAGTCCTACAGCATTATTCATAATAGCCAAGAAGTGAAAACAAGCCAAATGTTCATCAACTGATAAATGAATAAAAAGATATATCCATACAATGGAATATTATTTAGCAGTAAAAAAAAATGAAGTACTGATACATGCTAAATGGATGAACCTTAAGAACATTATGCTAAGTGAAAGAAGTCAGTCACATATTGTATAACTCTATTAACATCAAGTGTCCAGAATAGGCAAATCCATAGAGACAAAAAGTACATTGGTGGTTGCTAAGGCCTGTAGGGTGGGGAGAATGGGGAGTGACTACTTAATGGGTAATGGGTTTCCTTTTGAGAAGCTGAAACTACTATTCTGAGAGTAGTGCTGATGCTTGTTTAACACGGTGAGTGTACTAAATACCATTGAATTGTACACTTTAAAATAATTTAAATGGTGAACTTAATGTTACGTTAACCTTACCTCAGTTTATAAAAATTAGTTCTACCTTTGCACTTCTCTTTTACCACCAATGAAACTGTAATAATTCTGATCTTGAGTCCTTAAAAATTTTTTAACAATTTTTTTTTTTTAAGTAGGATCCAAGCCCAGTGCAGGGTTCAACATGAGGCTTGAACTCACAACCCCAAGATCAACATCTCAGCCAAGATTAAGAGTCAGATGCTTAACCAACTAAAGCCACCAAAGTGCCCCATCTTAAAATTTCTTTTCAGTGTTTCCCTCTTTTACTTATCATATCTAATCAATTCCCCAGTCCTATCGTCTTCCTTCAAAATATTTCCTACAACCCTTCATTTTCCATTCACTGTGTATTTGTTCATGCCCTTAAAACCTCATGCCCATAGTAAGATTTACTTTGTAAAATTCACTTTATACTCAGCCTCAGAGCATCCGGATCTGATTTCATCCATTTAACACAGAACCAACAAATTAATAATGTCCTAAAACTCTCCACCAATCCATGCAGAGCTGCGTTATCTTAGAAGCTTCCAGAATGCAGTGAGGTACAGAACAGGCCAAATGTTCTAGGAACTGACACTTCCACCAGTGGTGGGTGCTGCCAGGCTACTCCTATGCTATCTAACCCAAGAAAAGAACATGCAATCCTGAGATTACAAGGCTGAGGTTGGAATGAGGGAAGACCAAGGCATCATATCCTACAAAATTAATATACAGCATCTGGCACCCAGTAAGTATTACAATGAGTGAAATGAACTTTTTCAGACTCAGTTCCCTCATCTGTAAAGGACTGATGATGATAATACCACCCATCTCAAAGAAGCATTTTTCTGAGGATGAAATATGATCTATGAATATACTTTTTAATCTCTAAAATACTACAATAAAAGATTAGAAAGACATCTCTTGTGTTATAACTCCTCAAACATAAATACCAACAATGTAGTGTCAAAAAAGTAGGGCCAATTTTCTTATTTACTTTTTTCTATTCAATAAAATTGAGAGGTCCATTATTATTTTTACCCATGGACCTTCATAAAGCCATTTTGTTGATTAGGGCCTTTCTATCAGTAGTCAGCAATCCTTGTATAAAGTCAGATAATCTTAAATGCTGACTGGGAAAAGCAAAATGAGTAAACAAAGCAGGAGATAATGGATTACCTACATCTAAAACACTCAGACCCCTCCCAAGCCCTTCATGTTTTGCTTCTCAAATTTGCCAAAGGTAACAATTATGCACAAAATAAGGAACACACAGGGGTAGAGCCTAGGAGCAAGGAGCAGATTATTTCGTAGACTAACGATCTTTGCTTTGGTTAACAGCCCTCATTCAAGCAGTTGTCATGCTGAAGAAATCCCAAACCTAGCAAAAAAAGAAAAAAAGTATGTGTTTGATTAACGTCTAATGATGAAATCTTAGAAGTCCACAAACCCCAACCTCAGAAATTTAAGATATATTAATTTACTTAAAAATGACTATAAACCCATTACATATTAATATAAATAGTTGTGTGAAAAATATTTTCCAAAACAAAAATTTAGAGGAGCGGCATTGTTTTACATTATTGCAAAACGCATTTATAGTTGTCTTAATAAAGACAGCTGTATTATCTTACCTGCTTCTACATTTAATCTGTTGCATTACATTGTTCTATTGAAATGAAGAAAACCCAGCCTCAGAAGTTAGGTAAGTAGTAAAGAGAGGATCTTACAGAACCCCTGAAAGCACCTCAAGTCCCCAAGACCACAGTCAGGGAACTGCTACACTACATAAATTAATTCAAAGCCTTTGTTTAAAAAGGCGAGCTAAATTACTATCCTGGCTATACTGGCTGGTCAAAAATTTTGTATATACCAATCCAAAGAGTAAAATAGTAACTTTAAACAGGGAGTATTCACGTGAATGGTACAACTCTAAGAAAAAGCATTTATCAAGCAGAGTGTAAAGCAAAACATGTACCATTCCAAAAACTCACACTGTGCTCATCATGATGTACTCAACCAAAAAAGCAGAAATGTTTGCAATAAAAAATATTTGAAATAAAAAATATTTTTTGTTTAATCCAGTTCGCCAAAAAGCCTAAATATTACACCTTGATCCTACAGGGTTTCAGTTAATCATTTTTTACTGCAGATGAGCTCTGAAGGTAAAGTTGAGAAGGGAAGCAAAAATGGTAACAACAAAAATATTTTGGAACAGAAACCTCAAGGGATAACTTTCTAAGTACTACCTACATTCATTAGAGATGGAGTGGAAACAGCTGAAAAAACTATCATGTTACTAGACGGAGAGGCAGGGAGGCATAATATGTGTGTTGGAAAGGGGTGGAACTGTATCTAATGGTCCAAATTAACCATTAGCTTTCAATATACTATCAGAATCCATAGAAACAATTTTAGTTTTTTTCTTTCTTGAGTAGTTCTAGTTGTAAAGATTGACATTTTATGGCTTTTATTGTTTCCTAGGTATCTTCAAACAATATCTTATTACTTTTAAATAGAATAAAACTCATTGTATTTTACAATTACTATGTAAGCTTATAGATTCCTTTTATAAGTCTAAGATACATTATGTGATTTTAGTGATTTTGTTTTTCCTACCTCTTGAAATATTTTGCTAATTCCATCATCCTAGGTATTACTTCACCATTGCTAAACAAATATTCCCAACTATGCTTACCAAAAAAATCAAAATAATAAGAAAACATAAGAATGATTTAATTGCCTAGAAGGTTAATGCAACAATGAAATAAATCATCACTATGCATTATCTTTCACTTTTCTTATCTTTCAATTTTCTTATTGTTTTGCACAAAATATTGCATCAACTTTCAAAAACGTATGATTGAAGACATCATCCTTGCAGTCTGCAAAAGAAAAAACTTTACCTCTACCCTTTTATGTTGCAGTACCTGGGAACCTGGGGATTAAACTAACAAAAAACAGATTAACAGGAGGAAAAGCACATAATTTTTATTAATATTTATATACACGGGAATTCACAAAAAAGAAGTCAGTCTCAAAGAAGTGGTCAGATTCAAGGTCTTATATACCATTTTAACAAAGGAAAGGGGATTAGGGCTTTGAGAGACAATAAATCATGGAGCAGTAACTAGAAAATACATGGGAGAACTAATGGAAGATAAGGGTTATTCTCATTAGGTCTGTTTATGCAAACTCATCTTGGTATTAACGCTCCATCTCGAGTAGTAAGAGTCACTCTCCCTTTCCTACTACAAGGGGGAAAGAACATCTTCACAAAGGGATATTTATGACTGGCTTTTAGGCAAATAACAGGAGGACAGAAAACAGTTTTTGTTTCTGTTAATTCTAAACTGCAGTCCATTCAAAATAATCCTTAGGTCAAAGTGGCATATGTTAGCACAGAATATCCTGATCTACTTCATCTGTCTTTAGTTTTCACTGAATATAGTTAAGAACTCAGAACTTTTATTTTCTGCCCATTATGGAACAGAAGAAAACTGGCAGAGGCCACATTTCACAATTTAGATGAACCTAAAAATGAATGCAAAGATAGACAGCAAGCACCTTAGACTCTAATGATGAAATTTGGGAAATCTCAGACTGAATCTTCAGAGGCGAGTAACTTGGTACAGTTCATAAGTGGACAAGTGTTGAATGCAGGAATATATGAAGGTGACTAGAAGGAAACAGATGATGTGGAAATTTTTCAAATTCATTGGATTGGTTATGCTAATTGGTATCTACAAATCTAGAACTGAAAATATCTTGCAATTATGAAGCAAAGAAGATGGCCAGCCTCCCTTCAACAAAATTAAGAACCCTCAAAAGTTTCAAAAAATTCTTTAAGTATTGCATTTAATGATGCACATGCAAAAAAGCCCGGAATGATAAGCTAGAACGTAGCAGAAGTATTTTAAATCTCAAATCAGTATTTACAAAATGGATACATTCCAGGTTCACATGACAGCTGATAAGTAGTCACACTCAGAGTGGTGCCCATTTCACGTACATATACCCTCAAAACCTGGAAAATGTACATAAAAATCTGGGCAACATGGGACAGTGAAACATCCTAAGCTTGAAAGATGTAAATCTACACAGAGCATCAGAAAAGGAATAAGAGCAGAACCAAGATTAACACAAAAATTACAAGAATGGACAAAAGAATTTAAAATTTCTGTCAGAAATACAACTTGTGACAAAATTTTTATAAGTGTAGAACTGGCTTAGTATTACCCAGCAAGAAATTTTCTTGATTTGGCAATATCAGGAAGAATAGGGTTGAACTTCTATGGATTTTCACAAATGGGAAGCAAGAAAAGTCAATTGCACATAATCTGGACTTCATACATATTTGATGATTCTTACTGTCCTAAGAAAAACTAGTTTTTCTTCTCAGCTCAATGCATTCTCAAGCATAAATGAATTTCAAAAACCCTTGCAGGGGCACCTGGGTGGCTCAGTTGGTTGAGCAACCAGCTCTTGATTTCGGCTCAGGTCATGAGATCAGGGTCCTGGGATCAAGCCCCGTTCTTAGCAGGGAATCTGCCTGAGGATTCTTTCTCTCCCTCTCCCCCCACTTGTGCACTTTCCCTCTAAAAATAAATAAATCTTAAAAAAAGAAAAACCTTGCATAAATTAACATGAAGAGGGCCATATTATAAAATGAGACTACAGGAGAGGTAGATACACTCATTAAGAGGGTCAGAACCTATACTTGCAAAGGAATGACTTGAAAATTATGAACTATGATTGATAATAGTGCAGATAACTCTTTCAGTGTATGGGGAAAGCTTCAGTTACCAAGAAGAATCTTCCTCATACAACTAGGAAAAGAACTTGCAGGAACTAGGAAGAGAATTTTGTCTAACCCTTCAACCACAACGTTTTTTTGCACAGATCCTCAAAGTGGGAAGACTAAAGGAAGATGTTCTTTGCGTGCATATAAAAACTAAAAAAGTGTGCATATTCACTGTAGGGGTGGTATGCAATTAGATGCATGATATGTATTTGTTTTTCATGTCTCAAGATATATACAAAGAGACTATGTTTAAATTCTAATTAAAAGCTCTAATGAGTTGTTTTATATTATCCCTTTATTCTTCTATAAATTATATAATGAAAATTATATAAAATAATTTAAAATGTAAAAAAAAATGAAATAGTTCCTTTAAATCTAGATAGTGAATAGCGGTAGCTATTTTTCCTGGTATAATGATAGTTAAAAGAGTCCTTAAAAGAAAATTGCTTTGTAGAAATGAATAGAAATTCCAAACACACGTTTGATACAAATTACCAAGTAAATCATTATTTATATCTTTAAAATAACCTGACTGAAAAATCAGATTTTTTGAGTCCTTTGAAGCAGGAAAAGATAAACTATCCAGGACTATATATTTAATTAGTGAACATGTCATAAATAAATATATCTCACCTTTCAAAAGTTACTTTTGAAATGTAACAAAATGTTGTCAATAATCTCCAATTTCCTGTCACCTAAAACTATAGTTTACTTTCTATTTACCAAAATTGTTATTCCATTCAGATACATCCCCTGTTGAATTTGTACAGAAAAAAAAAAAATCTTGGTATGGTTCTAAATGTTCTCTTGAATAAATAAAGCAAGTGTGGGAGAAGAGTGTACAAAAATTATCTATTCCTTTCCTTTCCTCTCCCCTACTAAAAAAGCCAATTCTGAATAGGAAAACACTGGACTAAAGAAGCAAGACTGGAATAGATAGCTTAACTGGTACGAATGGGTTGAAGTGGGGATGCTGAGATTTGTAGTTCTCCAACATTTAACTCCCTCAGAACTTTCCTATTAATCTCAGCTCGTTACCACTACAAGGGCCCTAAGCAAACTTTCGAAGAAGGCAAAGTCTCTGACAACTACTTTCTAAGCCTCCTCTCCCCTAACCAGCCTAGGCTCTGATGCCAAAGGGTAGCAGCAACTCCAAGTTCCCTAAACTAAGTTGGTCCTGTCCTCCAAAACTGCTCCTTTCCTTCACATCCAAACACCCATTTCTAGGGGACTGCTCCCAATGATCTCATTATCAGATTACTGCAGGTAAATTCATACCAATACTAATGCCAAAATATCACTCCCTACATTACTTGCTAATTGCAAAAGAAAAAGCTTAGCGTGCAAAGATAGTCTGTCACCATTTTATTGGTGAGATCAAATTTAGGATTACTAATAGGATAACAGATAACCCTCCTTTATGTTCCTTCTGATGTTGTATAATGTGAGGTACACTGCATGACTTAAGTATTCTTGCCAAAAATATTCAGCCTGATCTACACAAGCCTTCAGATCTAACTTCAAGTTTACAGAAAATACAGGGGATAGAAGGTACAATTTAAACCTAATGAAGAGAAAACTTAGTAAAATACAGAATGTGGGTTATTCTACAAGACTACTGGTAGCCTGGTCTCTACAAAAGGTCAATGTCATCCCAAAAAAGAGAGAGAGAGAGAGAGAGAGAGAGGGAACTACACTAAATTAGAAGAAACTAACAGAAGCAAATGTAATGCATGACTGGACACTGGTTCCAAAATAAGTGACTAAAAAGGACATTTTCGGGACAATGGGGAAAATGTGAATACATACTACATACCTATATTAGACTGTAGAGATTCTTTTTAAGTATGATTACAGTATTGTAAAAGTATTGTACAGAAAATTGGTCTTACTCTTATATGACATCCATACAGACACATCGATAGAATTGTCGTATCTGCAATGTGCTCTGAAAACGTTCACCAAAATCATGTAAGATAGGCAGATAAAGGAAACGTGGCAAAACGGCAACACTTTAAAAACTAGGTGGTACATATGAAAGTCCAAATGGGCTATTCTTCAACTTTTCAATATGTTCGGGGGAAAAAAATAACATGAAAACTTCAGGAATAAAAAGTTGAAAAGCTAAAAGTAAACTCTTAAAAACAAAAATGTAAAAGGAGCAGTTGAATAGTATTTCTTAAATGTTGTAGGTGAGCCTCCTTGCTTCTCCTCAGTCACCTTATTCCCACAAAAAAATGAAATATAGTGAATTGAGCACTGAATGAGGACTCAGAAGACCTAAGGTTCTAGAAATGGTTCTATCACTTCCTAGCCATGACCTCATTAAAGACATCTCCCTGAGGCTCTCTTTCCTCATCTTTGAAACAGTTCCATAAACACAGACCAATGCAAAAGGGTCTTGAGGTACAAATCAAGCATATCAATGACAGATACAAATTCAAGATACAATTATAACGGTATTTGTACTGATGTTTTAAAACGTCAAGAGCACACAGTACTAACAATTCTCTAAGCAAACCAGTGCCTTCAATGGCACAGCAAGTTTCCACTTCTTAGCCTGAGTTGTCACTAATCCCCCAAGGCAGGACTTAGCACAAATGCTAAGAGGTGGCTTTTGCACTTTAAAAACTCTCTCCTAGGTTTCAATTTTATGTCTAATGGCACTAAAAGACGTCAAATTCTTCAGACCCAGTCCAAATCTGAAAACGATAAAGCTCACGTTCACAGAATTTTAAAAAAACAAATCTCTGCAAACAAAGAGAACCCCTGGGACCAAGGTCTTCCCGTGCTCGCAGAAGCGGGTTCACTTTGACGTTTCTCCTCTCTAGCAGATTTCTCCTTAAAAGCCTTCAAACTTGAGCTAAGTTGGGAGGAACTCCCTCCATCTCTAGAGCTGGATAAAACCTCAGAGTGAGCTCATTCTTTCCGTCTCAGTAAGTAAAACCTGAAAGCTCGGTCAGTAAATTGTGTCCAACTCCACGTTTCTCCTCAGGGCCCTTCTGTAGACAATAACGGGACTTCTAGGGCAGAGCAGGGAAGTCCCTTTGACAAGAATGAGGGTGTGAGCGTGGGAGGACTCGTCACCTGGGCGGGGGGGCGGGGGAGACAAGGGCCCTCGGGCCCGGGATGCCCGAAAGTTCGGAACCCCCTTCGGTCTCGGGCTACCATGAAGACACTCCGAGGAGCGTTGTTGTTTGGGAAGCATGGATCCCCGCCAAACATCGGCACAAAATGTACGGCGGACCAAGGGAGTAGCAGAGAGAAAAGCAAAACCCAGGCTGGGGCAAACAGGCGCAAGGCCCTGCGAGGCGAGCTGGAGGAGGTGGAGAAGGCGGAGGAGGTGGAGGAGGCGGAGGAGGCGGAGGAGGCGGAGGAGACGGAAGAAGAGGCGGCGGAGGCCTGCGCGGCTCCGGCCTGCCGCACCGAGCCGTCTGCCGCATCGCGCTGGGATCCCTCCCCCGCCGGGGCCGGCGCAAGATGGCGGTCCGGCCGCCGCCGCGCAGCCGGTCCCCTCCCCCGCGCCCTGGGCCCTCTCGGCAAACCGCGCCGGCCTCGACACCCCCGGCCCAGCGCCCCCGGAGTGAGGCGGCACAGGCCGCGCGGGAGGGCCTCTGCCTGCTGCAGCGCGGGGCGGGCGGGGGCGGGGGGCGCTTACCGTGAGCGGAGCGGATCGGCCTGACTGGGGCCCTGAGGAGGAGGAGAAAGAGGAGGAGGAAAAGGAGGAGCACGAAAAACTACACAGCGGCGACGGCGGCGGCTCCCATTGCAGAGCAGCAGCTGAGCGGTGGGAAGGGGGGGGTTCTCGTGGATCCGGCGCGTTGCCTCATGGGTAGGCTCCGGGTCAGCCTCCGCGCGTCCGGGCTCCCTTTCTTCTCGCCGACGCGGGAGGCGGGCGCGGGCATGTGCGTCGCGTCACAGGCCTTCGAAGGCCGCGGCGCCCCGCCACGCGCAGGCTGCTGGCGAGGGCCAGGGCCCGGGCCTGGCGAGGCTGTGGGTGGCCACCTGCTTGCGGGCCCGCCCGGGGCGGCGAGCCCGAAGTCGGGGCTGCACCTCAGCCGAAGTCGTGGGAACGTGAGTTCCGGGTCCTCCCTGTGTGTAACAGCCAGTGCTCCGCAGGCTTGGAAAGTAAGAAGGTCCGGGAAGAGAGGCACCATTACAAAGAAATGCTGTGCCTGTGAGGGGCGAAGACAAGCCAGAGGAGAAGCAGAGTCGGTTTCTTTTAATAATTGGCTAATTTTCCCATATTTGTTTCAAACATACGATGTCGCTTGTGTCTCCTTTAATTCCTAACTCTGCCATATGGATCCCTGTAATAACTTTTAAAAAAAATGTTAAATGCATTTACGAGAACACTTAGCAAGATACTGCTTGTGTAAATAACTTGCTACACCTTATATTCTGATCTGTAAGGGAAGTTTCCTCTCCACATCAGTCTTGCTTCCTTAGATCCTTAACACACACACCAATCATTGCACAAATCCATCACTGAATTGAACTAATTCTTCCTATTTGAATTAGTTCCTTCTTTCTCATCCAGACAGCCCCCAGCTTTTCTATGGTGTTTAGCATTACAGTCACTTCCTTATTGGTTTACCACCCCCAGATCGATCTTACCAAAAGACCACTTAAATTATCCCTAGACCTGGAATGGCTATAGGTAACCATGACCTACTCCCTCCCAACGTGCCAGAGATAGTCTATCCAGGTTTCTCTTTCTTGCTGGCCCTGCAAGTAAGCTTTACAGGAAAAGAGAATAATCAAAATAACAAACTGGAATCTAGAAGTTCAAAAATCTTGCCGTATTCTTCAGTCATTATAGTTCAAATATAGTTCTAATGGTTTGCAAAGCATGTTATGGTAATGAGAATGAACTGAAGATTTCACTCTGTGTTCTAAAGTTTGGTCCCAGGTGTAGAGACAGAAACTTCATGTTGTTAGACCCTAGAGCTAATTTAAATCGAGGGGATGATTCATGCCAACCAAACTTACTAGAGACTGATGTACAAACCAAATTCAAATTTATTCCTTTTTTTTTTTCTTTCATGAAAAGCATATCAGCCCCGAAGACCAGAAAACTCGGTTGACACATTTTCACTCAAAGGAAACACTTACATGAGAAGCCAAATTATAAAAGATTTCCAATGAGTATGAAATCAACACACATGAAGTAATTTAGATGACTTTTTTGATGACTCCATCCTTAAAACTCCTCCCATGGCTTATAGAATATAACTCTCTTGGCTCTCTTGACTTCCTATCCACACTTTCCTATTTTAAGAGTTTCTCTTCCTCTGACTTGTCAATTTTCTGCCCCTTAACATTCTGTACCTACTCTTTAAGTATCCTCACAGTACTTATTTTCCTTAAGTGAGGTCATGCTCCACACCCTTCCCTGACTGTAATGGATATAGGTGATTGCCCAGCTTCCATTTCACAGCTTCATTGTTTTCACCTATGTAATTTGGGTAGAATAACCACTACCCACCCCCAATTCCAAGAGCCCAGCCAGCCTAAAACTATTAGAATTACCCTTACCTCCCTTTGAACCAGTTTTTGTTTCAGAAACCAATCAGAGTGAAGCCCAGGATTTTTGTTTGACTGTGGGAAAAAGAGAAGTTCTTTCTCTGGATGATACAGTATTGGCATTAGAATGTGAATACTGGAAGAGCTACAACTTTTTTTTACTAAGGAAAGCCAACTGATAATAAAGCTAACAAGTGGAGGAGGAAGGGCTGGGTCAATCAATCATAGGGAAAGGAAGACAATCTCTGAGAGCATCATAAGCCTCCAGTTGAAACCCATTCTAAACCCTGTGCTACCTCTAGACGTCTCTGTTATATGAGTGAATAAATTCCCTTTTCTGTTTAAGCTGAAGGGGTCCAGAATAAGCCTCTGTGACATAAAAATTATTTTTAGGCTGAAGGCATCTGAGTTTCTGAAATCTCTGATCTACCTAAAAGCAGAGCCTCCCAAAAGAACTCAATTGTCATAAATCTCCTCCCAGGGAGCAACCAGGGAAGATTGGCTCTTATCACCAGAGACAATGAGAATTGTCACCACACCTAGAATCATTGTCACCAAACTATCATCTCTCCCATCTATTCTCCTAAGGGCCCATTTATCTTTCCTAAATGTCATTGTTTTCCAATAAGTGCACTCTTTCCCCCACCCCTCACCCCCCTTCCAAGAAGTCATTTGTTTTCATATAAGTGCCCTCTCCCCTCCCCTTCACCTATTAAAATGGTATATAAGCCCCAAATTCTAACCACTCCTTTGAGTCACATTTCTTGGTAAACTCCTTTACCTTGTATGTGATTAAAATCTGTCTTTTCTCTTGCTAACCTGTCCTTTTGTCAGTTTAATTCACAAGCCCCCAAAAAGTAAATCTAAGAGGGTAGAGAAAAGTTCTCCTCCCTGACAAAGCCAATTTGAGTTGGGTTTTCTGTTTATTTACAAGTGAAAGCATCCTAACTGTGGTGGAGACAATGATAAATACTCACCATGGTACTTTCCTCTTGCATACCCAGGAAACCCACATTTCCTAGTTCCTTTACTTCTATATCAGGCCATGGGACTGTATTTGGCCAGTGCAAGGTAGGCGGTGATTTCCCAATCTAAGCCTGACCCTTAAAACCTCCAGTGATTTATAGTTCCTTTTTGTTTTTCACATTTCAGTCAGTCGGATATGGAAAATTCTGAGGAGCCAGCGGATGGCAGTAACATCAGATGGAAGGACCACAGGTCTTAATAATTGCACAAGAGCACATCTAATACACTGATCCTCATTGTACTGATTAGAGCAAAACATAAACCTTTACTGAGTTATGACTGAGATTTGAGGGTTGTTTGTCACTAAATCATTAACCCTGATTAATAATAGAAATAGTGGCCTACTGTAACAAGAAATCCAAAATATGTGGCATTAGTTTAGTATAGCAGTCAGGTGGGAATTAAGGAACCGTGTAGTAGGCTGGATAACCAAAGATCCATATTAGGCAGTGGCTAAACTATTGTCTACAATACCTTAGAAGGCAGATCAGTGCAAGTACATATTTTCTAGCTCTAAGGGAAGAGTTCTGAAAATATTAATAGTAGATGTTGGTGATTTTTTTATATGATTTGTGAAATACTACCAGAAAGAGATTAGCATGGAACAGAATTAACCAGTTTACAAAAAAAATGAAAGAAAATAGAGAGAATCCAGCATTTGGGCCACCTTGCAGAGTTTGAAAACACAATACTTCTAGATTCCAAAGAGAAAGAGCTATATTTTAAAAGGCTTTGAGCAAGGAAGAGCCTCAGTAGGATTTGAACAGAATGACTCAGCCTTTAGGAAAAGATCAGATTATACATGTTGTTTCAGATAGTATCTATTGTTTCAGATAGCCTCAAAGAAGCAGCTACAATTTTTTCCCCAGGTTTATTGATGTATAACAGACAAAATTGTATATAAAGTATACATGATGATTTGATATACATATCCATTGTGAAATGATTACCACAAAGGTTAGTTACCACATCCATCCCCTCAAATAGTTACAGTCACTTTGTATGTGTGTGGGAGACAGCTTAAAATCTACTCTCTTAGCAAATTTCAAGTATACAATACAGTATTAAGCTATACATTAGATCCCCAGAACATATCTTATAATTGAAGAGGCAGCTATTAAATTGAGAGAGAGAATTGATTAAGAAAGTAGAGAAATAAGGCAGCTTTTAGAACCATGTCCCCCGGGCGGTGGGGGGTGAATATTGTTGGTGCTTCAACCATTACTTTTGGATATCTATCCACCTTTTTTGGGTGCTCCCCTTTGCCACAAGCTCCACTGTGCCTTTACTTCCAACAGCCAGGATCTGCAGCTCTTTTACAGGGGACTACCCTTAGGCTATTAGAGCCACTTTGCCTGCCTTCACAGAGACTGAAAGTACCTGGGAACTTATATGCCCATAAGACCAGCTCTTAACCAAGGACTGATAAATGCAGGAGTGTGGATGCCCTAACTTCCTTGTCCTGGGTGAGAACAACTTTGAGGCATGACTTACACCCCAGAATTCCCCTGTAGGACCAGGCTGAAATGACCTTCTGTAGTCTTTTGTCTAATGTACCCCTGCTGATGTGCATGTTAAGCTATTCTGCCAGCTCTGAAGCCACCCTTCTTACCTCATCTTTCGGGATGCTGGGAGCCGGTATTCTACAGAGCCATTCTGGGCTTTGCCAGCTGTTCCCGGTTACATTTCGCCAATAGAGGGCCCTAGAGGGAGTCTGCAAGGCTGAAGGAGGAAGAAGGGCCTTGCTTTATGTTTCTGTCTTCATGAATCCAACAACAGTGACAACTCGTTCCTGCAGCAAAGGCTGAATCTACTTAACAGTTTTCCCAACACTTGCAGAACTAGTCTCATTGTACCCCCACAGAGATATCAACACCAGCTACCATCACCCCCTCCTCAGTAGTCTGGGTCCCAGCTCTATGGTACCTCTGCTCCAAGCACAGAGACTCCAGCACCAGGTGAGCAGTGCCCCTTTCTCAGAGGTCTGAGTTTCAGCTCCATGAGGCCATTCCCCCAAGCTTCTAAGTGTCTGTTATGGACTGCGTATATGTGCCCCCCCCATCCCCCCCCCAACCCCTGCCCAATTCATGTGTTGAAGCCCTTACCCCCATTGTGCTGGTATCTGGAGACAGGGCCTTTCAGAAGTAACCTTGAGATCTCTCTCTCTCATTCATTCTCTCATTCTCGTTCTTTCTTCTTCTCTTTCTCTCTCCCTCTCCCTCCCCTTCTGTCCCTGCTCCCACCCCCCACCCCTCCCTCAGGATACAGCAAGAAGGCTCTGTCTACAAGCCAGGAAGCAGGTTCTCCCCAGGCACTGAATCTGCCACAACTTGATCTTGGACTTCCCAGCCTCCGGACTGTGGGAAAGAAATGTTTGTTGTTTAAGCCACCCAGTCTATGGTGTTTTTGTTATAGCAGCTCGAATTAAGACACTGTTAGTGATTCAAACCTCTTTGTTCCCTCAGCCCTAGAGGTGGTAGCTGCTTCCTGCAGTCTCCACCTCCATAATATTTAGTGTTATCTTTTTGCCGTTAATAATTCTTTATTTTCAATTCTCTTTGTTAAAATA
The DNA here is from genome assembly GCF_002201575.2 of Neomonachus schauinslandi. Taxonomy (NCBI): domain Eukaryota; kingdom Metazoa; phylum Chordata; class Mammalia; order Carnivora; family Phocidae; genus Neomonachus; species Neomonachus schauinslandi. Next base: position 95,976,737 of record NC_058411.1, read on the forward strand.
ATTAGTATGCTCCCGTCTCCTAACTGGATCCCGAGTGATACACTTGGCTTCCTCTTCTTTCTTGTCTGGCTTTCCCCACTCTCATACAATTTTCTTAATAAGTCATTGTTCACAAATCCTCTTCTTAGGATATGCTTCTGGGGAATTCAATCTAAAACAGTCGCAGAAAGAACTCTGGGTTCTTAATGGCATATTGAACTGACTGGAAACAAATGGATCAGAAGCCTACTACATTTTTGAGGAAGCTGTATTGTCAAAGTAACCATGCACCTAATCTAAAATCATTTTTAATTGTTAAAGTTGTAAAACCATCTTTGGTTGACCCCAGCCTCTCCAAGTATGAAATCTCTATAGTCTCCAGGAGAGTAAAGTCTCATTCAGATATGGCCATGGAAGATTATAAACAAGGAAAACTTTCCCAAGGGTAGAGCCAGAGGAAATGGAGAAAGAGAGTAACCTGGTTAACTTGATGTGTTGACTTGACTGGGCTAAGGGATGTCCAGGCAGCTGGTGAAACATTATTTCTGTCTATGAGAGTGTTTCCAAAAGAGAGAAGCATTTGAATCAGTAGACTCAGTAAAGAAGATTGCCTTCACCAATGTGCATGGGCATCATACAACCTGTTGAGGGCCTAAATGGAACAAAAAAGACAGAGGGAGAGTGAATTTACTCTCTGTGCTTGAGCTAGGATGTCCACCTTCTCCTACCCTCGGATATCAGCACTCTTGGCTCTTGGGCCTTTGGACTCAGATCAGGACTTACACCATCAGCTCCCCTCATTCTCAGCCTTCAGATTTGTACCAAATACACCACTGGCTTTTTGGTTCTCCAGCTAGGTATAGATACAGATATATAGAAATGAAGAGGGGCACCTGGGTGGCTCAGTTGGTTAAGTGTCTGCCTTCGGCTCAGGTCTGGATCCCAGGGTCCTGGGATTGAGCCCCGCATTGTGCTCCCCACTCAGCAGGGAGTCTGCTTCTCCCTCTCCCTCTGCCACTCCCCCTGCTTGTATGTGCTCTCTCTCTCTCTCTCTGCCAAATAAATAAATAATTTTTTTTAAAAATGAAGATACATATCTATATCTATTTACCACCTATTGGTAGTTTCTCTGGAAAACCCTAATATAGAGAGTATCTCACCAAAAGAAGAATTAGAGGTTTAACACCTAACCAAGGAAACTTCTTCACCCCTGGTATAAAGGGCCTTCAAAATGTCTTTTAAGCAGGATTTCAGAATTGCTCTGAAGCTGTAACTGCCATGTCTCACATTCTGCTCCTTTCCTACCAAGAGTGTCTTTTGCAGCTATCCTCTTTCACTTCTACCATCCTATATTGGGTGTAAGTCTGGTGGGAGGAGTGGATTGTTTGTCTTTTTAGTTCATAGGTCACCAGACCAAGAAAAGTCACATCCAGATCTGATGAAGAAATCTGTGCCCCATCTGGGACTTTAAGCTAGATGCAATGACTTGATGGGACTTTGGGTTATCTCCCTTGGAAAGAAGTTAGTGTGAGGGAGGAAAAGATAAATGGATATTTGGGACTAGAAGGGTGGATTAAAGACGGAGATAGGGCGCCTGGGTGCTCAGTCAGTTAAGCAGCTGCCTTCGGCTCAGGTCATGATCCCAGGGTCCTGGGATCAAGCCCCGCATCAGGCTCCCTGCTCAGTGGGAAACCTGCTTCTCCCTCTCCCACTCCCCCTGCTTGTGTTCCCTCTCTCACTGTCTTTCTCTCTGTCAAATAAATCAGTAAAAAATCTTAAAAAAAAAATGGAGATAATCACTTACTTTCCTCCTCTGAACATTTCCCATCCCTTTTACATTCAATTAGCAGCATGTAACTTGTTCAGGCCAGTGGAATGTCACCAGAAGCGGTTTACGCCAATGCTACCGAAGTATGGTTCAGAGACCAGTATTGTTCCATGATTTATTTGTTTCTCATCCATAACAAGGTAAGTACAGCAAATGAAAATGTTTAGAAACTTTTATAGAAATTAGACATTCTCACAGCATCTTTATTGTCTTTTACAAAAGTAAAAGTCTGCAACAGATTGGAAAGTTTTTAAAAAGTGGTCCTTTGCTACAGATAGTTTGAGAAGATGTGTGCTAACAACACTTCTAGCCCAGCCTCTAACACCTCTTTACATTCTTCCCGGACCTTTTTGTTCTTCAGTTGGTCATGTGCAGAGATCTACCAGAGTCCTTGAAGCCCTAGGAAACAGTGGAGGTACTAGGTAGAAGTAACCTGGGGTTTCTGAATGATTAATGGAACAGAAACACCCCCCCCCCAACAAACACATAAATATTCACTAGACTATAAGGTGAAAAATAAACTTTAATATGTTAAGTCTCTGGGATTTGGGGATTATTTTTTTGAGTACCTAGTATTAGTTATCCAAATACAGTTACTGAATTTTCCTATGACATTGACTTTTATCTCTATTTTCATGATTCCTGAATTTATATCTTCAAAGCACACCCCTCTCCAAAGCCTCAGAGCCATATACCTCATCATATACTTGACAATCCCATTTGGACATCCCACAGGACCGAAGAACTCAACATTTCTAACACTTAATCTACTATGCTCCCTTCTTTTTCTCTATTTTGTTTTGTTCAGCCATATCGGCATCCCTCCAACTGTCCAACCCTGAATCCTGGGAGTAACCCTCAGAAGGAGAACCTTCTCTAGTGTCCATCATAACCCATCAACCCTATACCAACTTCTGAAGGTTCTACCTTCTTCACATCTTTCCAATTCTTACCCTACTCTTGATTTCTAGTTCCTCTATCTCACTTGAGTGACAATATCTTCTATTGTACACTCCTGCAATTAATTCCTTCCAACATCATAAAACACCTTTCTAAAAAGCAAATCTAAGTATGTAACATCCATGCTTTAGAAATATATACATTTTTTGCTTTGGCCTTAAGACATAACTCATGCTCCTTAACATGGTGTGCTAGATACTATGGATAAACTACTTCAACCTTCATTCCACTCTCCTTCTAATTGGAGATGATAGGAAGCTAAACAAAATAAAAGACCAAAAAACAACTATATTCTCCATACAGCCTCTGATTTCTATTCCTCTAGCCCTTTTGCTAATATGGCAGTTCCCTGGATTTAATACCTTTCTATCTGAAATACCTAAAGTAGTTTCTATTTCTTGCACCACCACCTGACCAACTGACATGACATGCAAGGCTTTCCATGATCAAGCCCCGATTTCTCTCACCAACCTAATCTCATGATGCTCTTTCCTGCTGCCACTTCATACATACCCATCCGCATACATTGTAGTTGAGCCATTGTAGATGAGCTGAACTACCTCCTGGTCCTCAAATGTACCATGTTTTCCTTGTTCATGTTACTCCTCTTCAATTTTCTAACTCCTATTGATTCTTTAAGATTCAACTTGAACCTTACCTACTTGGGAAGCCTTCCCTGATATCTCTGCCCTCATCTGCCAGCTTGTAATAAAAGATTTCTCATTCTTTCCTTTGCCACCTAGCATGTGAGCCCCTACCTATGTCTGAGATAGTCCCCATTCTTAGGGGACAGAGGCTTCCATCTCTATGGAAATTGAAGATGCCAGCTCCTTGCTTTCCCCCTTCACCTGTAGTTAGGGAATGTGCACATGATCTAGGATCTGTCAGTCACACATGACTACCCAAGATTATGAATCAGAAGCTAATGGCATGGTTTTCTTGAGAACTCTGACAATGTGTAGCAGGAGAGAAGGCACCTAAAACCAGTTTCTAGAGGCCGTAGTGCCAGTAGTTCTAGCAACAGAGGCGTGGGCAGCTTGAGCTGGAGTGTCTGCACTACTGGCAATAACAATAATGTCTTCTCCAGCCTAGTTCTGTGGGATTTTAAAAGTTGTTCTTGGCTGCATGCACTCTGAGACTGATTTTTAAGGCTTCTAAGAGGCTATATACTAATGAATAGCTCCTTAATAGATTCCTTTTATGCCTAAATAAGCCAGAGTCTGTCTGTATGACTTAAAACCAAGAATTTTGATTTATATAATATCCTCCCTGCTCTCTCCTATTGCACATCATATGTAAGTTGAATTATTGCTCAGCAAATATTTCCTCCTGTATACTCCGGATATACTTTCCTGCTCTATTGGTGTTGGGCTTGATCATATGTTTTGCTTTGGCCAATGAGATGTCAGCATTTATAATTCAAAGAGGGGCTTAAAATACGCTCATGTGCTTGAGCTTTCCCTCCTGTGCTCCAGTGATGAGAAGAGCATGTCCCAGGTGGCTGGTGATTATTCAGCCTGGGCTGCATAGTGAGACACATGGACAGACCACATACCTCAGTAGCCAATGGTGCAAAAATAAGGGACACAGAGAGCCTCCCTGAACCCTATCAGCATTGTTGAGCTCAGAACCTGGAGCCTGGAGTCTTAGCTAGCCATCCCACAGACTATAAGCAAGAGGATAAGTTTACTATTTTAAGTCACTGCATTCTTCTTTTCTTTTTGATTTCTTATTTTTTTTAATTGAGGTATAACTGACATAACATTATATTAGTTTCTGGTATACAACATAATGATTCAATACTTGTATATATTGCAAAGTGATCACAATAACTGTAGTTAATATCTGTTATCATACATAGTCACAAAATATTTTTTCTTGTGATGAGAACTTTTAAAATTTACACTCTTAGCAACTAATGATGTAGTATTGTTAATTATAGTCACCATGCTATACGTTATAACCCGTGACTTATTTATTTTATAACTGAAAGTTTGTACATTTTGACTCCTTTCACCCATTTAGCTCAACCCCCAATCTCTGCCTCTGGCCACCACCAATCTGTTCTCTGTATCTATGAATTTGATTCTTTGCCTGTTTGTTTAGATTTTACATATCAGGGGGATCGTGCAGTATTTATCTTTCTCTGTGTGACTTACTTCACTCAGCATATTGATCTCACCATCCATGTTGTCACAAATGACAAGATTTCATTCTTTTTTATGATTGAATTACATTCATTACATACATTTTTACATATATTACATCTATTTTTTATTTTTTTTAGGTATCTCCGTACTATTTTCCATGATGGCTGCACCAATTTGCATTCCTACTAACAGTGCACAAAGGTTCCCTTTTCTCTACATTTTCACCAACACTTGTTTTTTCTTATAATAGCCATTCTAAAAGATGTGATGTGGTATCTCATTGTGGTTTTGGTTTGCATTTTCCTGATGATTAGTGATGTTGAACATGTTTTCATATACACATTGGCCATCTGTATGTCTTCTTTGGAAAAATGTCTATTCAGATCCTCTGCCCATTTTTTAATCAGATTGGTTTTTTGCTATTGAATTGTATGAGTTCTTTATATATTTTGGATATTAACCCTTTATCAGATTATGATTTGCAAATATTTTCTCCTATTCTAAGTGACTACATTCTTATGTAACATTGCATTTATAGCTAATACAGTATGTAATTAGTATTAATAGCTATAGTAGAAGTCTGCCTGTGTTGTAATTATTGTCTATCTCTCTCTACTAAACTGTAAGCTTGTTGAGAGTGGAGACTGTGTCTTATTAGTCTTTACATTTTCGGTGATTATCACAAAACCTATACCAAGCCTCAGTGAATGTTTGATGAATTAATAGACAAGTAAATGAATGAATGACAAACACTCTAAAAAACTGCATTTTTGTTTTGTCCATTGTACCATTATAGGGAACTTACAGAACATTTCTTTATTAAATGATTTCTTCTTCAGTCAAAATTGGTAAAATTTAGGGATGCCTGGGTGGCTCAGTCGGTTAAGCATCTGCGTTTGGCTCAGGTCATGATCCTGGGGTCCTGAGATCGAGCCCCACATCAGGCTCCTTGCTCAGCGAGGAGCCTGCTTCTCCCTCTGCCTGCTGCTCCCCCACTGCTTGTACGCTCACTCTCTCTCTCTCTCTGACAAATGGATAAATAAAATCTTTTTTAAAAATTGGTAAAATTTATTAGATTAAGCTGGATTGAATTATTGCATGGTAATACAACCATACTTTCCTGAGACTACTCCTTTTTTATTTTACTTGGAATTTTGGGTCCTCCTCAATGAGGTAAAAACACAGGTTCAGCTCATAATAAATATGTTCAATGAATTTCATTTCAGTTTTCTTTCCATAACTCATTAGTTACTGATTTACACACAAACTTCTACTACTTCTGTAGATAGTTTGTTACTTCCATTATGTATAGATTCTACTAGTTTCATTTTTAAATATTAAACAAATCCTTGTTTTCAAATTTGGACATATTTAGTAGTGTCTCACTGTTTCATGCACCAAATACCTAACTGATAGCTGAGACTTTGTGAAATGAATTTGGCATTTGTTGTATTAATAGTTTCCCGAGTCTGTAAAATTTTCATGTAATCATTTTAACTAGGGAACATTTTGGTTCAGACTAAAATAGAAACTCGTGCATGTTTTTTATTTTGACAAAATATAGAAAATTATTTTTCTCAACTCATTCCTAAATTTCATAAAATTACATCTTCAATTGGAGTAAAAATCTAGGATGTGATGAGGCTTAGAGATCAAGTGAGTTTAAGGAATGAGGTGCAAACAACAAAAGTGAATTTATATTTTGTCATGCTCTTGACCATTTTGATGAATCTGTAACAATTGCATCAAAGTGGCCATGTCAAGACACAGAATTCAGAACTATGTATATGTCCTGTCTCCATTTCTGAGTTTAAGCTCTAAAGCAGTGCTAGGGTACTAGGTCATATATAGGCAGATATATTTCTTTAATTATTATAAGCGATAATATTTGTAAGGGATAAACAGGTGGAACTATGTAATATAATCTCTAAATATGTTGACTGAGGGGGCACCTGGTGGCTCAGTCGTTAAGCGTCTGCCTTTGGCTCAGGTCATGGTCCCAGGGTCCTGGGATCGAGCCCCGCCTGCATCGGGCTCCCTGCTCTGTGGGAAGCCTGCTTCTCCCTCTCCCACTCCCCCTGCTTGTGTTCCCTCTCTCGCTGTGTCTCTCTCTCTGTCAAATAAATAAATCTTTAAAAAAAATTAAAAATTAAATAAATATGTTGACTGAGTACACATGAACAGCATTTAGTCATGAAGTAAAAATAAAACACATTTCATCCAAAACATTTAATGATATACATAATCATAGTTCTGCATCATAATGAAACATAGTTAACAATGAATTCACAAAAGTGATAATCAGTGATTTTTTGCCAGATTATTGGGATATAATTGACACATAACATTGTATAAATTTAAGATGTAGACCATAACGATTTGATATATGTATATATTGCAAAATGATTACCACAATAAGTTTAGTTAACATCCGTTAGCTCGTATAGTTACATTTTTTTTCTTGTGATGAGAACTTTTAAGATCTACTCTCTTAGCAGCTTTCAAATATGCACTACAGTATTGTTAATTATAGTCACCTTACATTACTGTATTTTATATCCCCAAAACTTATCTTATAACTGGAAGTCTGTACCTTTTGAATACCTTCACCCATTTCCTGCACTCCCCAGCCTCTGTCTCTGGCAACCACCAATCTGTTTCCTCATTTTATGAGTTTTTTTGATTACACATATAAGTAAGACCATGCAGTGTTTGTCTTTCTCTGTTTGACTTATTTCACTTAGCATACTGACCTCAAGTTTCATCCATGTTGTAGCAAATGGCAGGATTTCTTTCTTTTTTTGGTTGAGTAATATTTCCTGGTATATATAAGGAATATGTATAATATTGTATATATGTACAATAAATTTTCTTTATTCATTTATCTAACAATGGACACTTACTTAGGTTGTTTCCATGTCTTAGCTATTGCAAATAATGCTACAATAAACATGGGGTGTAGATATCTCTTCAAGACAGTGACATCCTTTCATTCAGATATATACCCAGAAGTGGAATTGCTGGATCATATGGTAGTTTTATTTTTAATTTTTTGAGAAACCTCCATATTATTTTCCACAGTGGCTGCACCAATTTACATTCCCATCAACAGAATATAAGGGCTACCTTTTCTCTACATCTTTGTCAGCACTTACAACTTTTTTTTATAATAGACATCCTAACAGGTGTGAAATGATATGTCATTGTGGTTTTGATTTGCATTTCCCTGATGATTAGTGATGTTGAGTGCCTTTTCATATACCTGTTGGCCATTTGAATATCCTTTTTGGAAAAATGTCTTTTCAGATCCTTTGCCCATCTTCTAATTGGATCATTTGTTTTGTTTTTTAGGGAGCTTTTTTTTTTCTTTTTCTTTTTCTTTTTTTTGGTTTTGGGTCTTTTGTTTGTCTGTTTGTTGGTTTTGCTATTGAGTTGTATGAGTTCTTTATATATTTTGGACATTAATCCTTTATCAGATATGTGGTTTGCAAATATTTTCTCCCATTCCATAGGTTGACCTTTCATTTTGTTGATCATTTCTTTTGCTGTGCAGAAGCTCTTAACCTTGATGTAGTTCCACTTGTTTATTTTTGCTTCTGTGGCCTATGCTTTAGATGTCATACCAAAAAAATAATTGCCAAAACCAATACCCAGGAGCTTTTCCCCTATGTTTTCATCTAGTATTTTTATGGTTTCAGGGTTTTTTTTTTAAATTTTTTATTGTTATGTTAATCACCATACATTACATCATTAGTTTTTAAAATATTTTTATATTTTTTAATTTTTTATTGTTATGTTAATCCCCATACATTACATCATTAGTTTTAGATGAAGTGTTCCATGATTCATTGTTTGTGCATAACACCCAGTGCTCCATGCAGAACGTGCCCTCTTTAATACCCATCACCAGGCTAACCCATCCTCCCACCCCCCTCCCCTTTAGAGCCCTCAGTTTGTTTTTCAGAGTACATCGTCTCTCATGGTTTGTCTCCCCCTCCGATATCCCCCCCTTCGTTCTTCCCCTCCTGCTGTCTTTTTTTTTTTTTAACATATATTGTATTATTTGTTTCAGAGATACAGATCTGTGATTCAACAGTCATGCACAATTCACAGCGCTCACCATAGCACATACCCTCTCCAATGTCTATCACGCAGCCACCCCATCCCTCCCACCCCCCACCACTCCAGCAACCCTCAGTTTGTTTCCTGAGATTAAGATCTTATATTTAAGTCTTTAATCAATTTTGAGTTAATTTTTGTGAGTGGTATAAGATAGGGGTCTAGTTTCATTCTTTTGCATGTGAATATCCAATTTTCCCAGCACCATTTATTGAAGAGACTGTCTTTGTTCCATTGAGTATTCTTGGCTCCCTTGTCAAATACTAGTTGATCATACATGCACGGGTTTATTTCTGGGCTGTTATTTCTGTTCCATTGGTCTATGTGTATATTTTTATGCCATCATACCATTCAGATTACTATAGCTTTGTAATATAGTTTGAAATCAGGTAGCATGTTGCCTCCAGCTTTGTTCTTTTTTCTCATGATTGCTTCTGCTATTCAGGGTTTGGGGTTTTTTGTGTTTTTGTTTGTTTGTTTGTTTTTGTGGTTCTGAACAAATTTTAGTTTTTTTCTATTTCTATGAAAAATGCCATTGGAATCCTGATAAAGATTGCATTGAATCTATTGATGGCTTTGGGTAGTGGACATGGGATGTGAACATGGGATATCTTTCCATTTATTTGTGTCTTCTTCAATTTCTTTCAAGATCTTATAGTTTTCAGTATACAGATCTTTCACTTCCTTGGTTAAATGCTAAGTATTTTATTGTATTTGACACCATTGTAAATGTGATTGTTTTCTTTATTTCCCTTTTCAGATAATTAATTATTAATATATAGAAATGCAACTGATTTTTGTATGTTGATTTGGATCCTGCAACTTTACTGAATTCGTTGATTAGATCTAACAACTTTTTCACAGAGTCTTGAGGATTTTATATATATAAAAATATGTCATGTGCAAACAGAGACAATTTTTTTTTCTTTCCAGTTAGGATATCTTTCTTTTTCTGCCTGATTGCTCTAGGTAGGACTAGTACTATGTTGAATAGGAGTGGTGTGGGGTGGCACCCTTGTCTTATTCCTGATCTTAAGAAAAGCCTTCAATCTTTTTTTTACCATCGAGTATCGTTTGTCATATGTGGCATTTATTATGTTGAGGTACATTCCTTCTATACCCAATTTGTTGAGAGGTTTTTTTTTTTTATCATGAATTGATGTTGAATTTTGTTAAGTGCTTTTTCTGCATCTATTGAGATGATCGTATGATTTTTATTCTTCATTCCATTAATATGGTACATTACATTTATTGGTTTGCGTATATGGAACGATCCTAGTATCATCCCAGAGACGAATCCCACTTGATGATGGTATATTATCCTTTTATGGTGCAGCTGAATTCAGTTTGCTAATATTTTGTTGAGAAGTTTTACATCTATTCATCATGGATATTGCGTTATAGTTTTCTTTAGTATCCTTATCTGGTTTGGAAATAGGGTAATGCCTCATCTGTGAAATGAGTGAGTCTGAGAGTGTTCCCACCTCTTTACCTTTTTTTGGAAGAGTTTGAGGATTGCCATGAATTCTTCTTTAAATGTTTGGTAAAAGCCACCAGAAAAACCATGTGGCCCTAAGCTTTTTTTTATTGGGAGGTTTTGATTACTGATTCAATCTTCCTACTCTTCATTGGTCTATTCAGATTTTGTTTTTCTTCCTGAGTCAGTTTGGTGGGTTGTATGTTTCTAGGAATTTATTTATTTCCTCTAGGTTGTCTAATTTCTTGGCATATAATCATTCACAGTAATCGCTTATGATTCTTTGTATCGTGGTATCAGTTTTAATGTCTCCTCTTTCATTTACAACTTTATTTTTGGTTAGTCTGGCTAAAGATTTGTCAACTTTGTTTATCGTTTCAAAGAACCAACTCTTAGTTTTGCTGATTGTTTCTATTGTTTTCCTGTTCTCTATTTCATTTATTTCTGTTCTAATCTTTATTATTTCCTTACTTCTGCTGCTTAGGGCTTAGTTTTTTCTTCTTTTTCTAGTCCCTTGAGGTGTAAAGTTAGGGTGTTTAGTTGAGATCTTTCTTTATTCTTTTTTTTTTTTTTAAAGATTTTATTTATTTATTTGACAGAGAGAGACACAGCGAGAGAGGGAACACAAGCAGGGGGAGTGGGAGAGGGAGAAGCAGCTTCCCGCCGAGCAGAGAGCCCGATGTGGGGCTCGATCCCAGGACCTTGGGATCATGACCTGAGCTGAAGGCAGATGCTTAACCACTGAGCCACCAAGGCACCCCGAGATCTTTCTTTATTCTTGATATGTGCATTTATCATTATAAACTTCTTTCCTCTTAGAACTGCTTTTACTGTATCCCACAAGGTTTGTATTTCCATTTTTGTTTGTCTCAAGACTTTTTTCTCTTTTGATTTCCTCTTTGGTCCATTAGTTGCTCAGGATTGTGTTGTTTAATTTTCATGTATTTGTGAATTTTCCAGATATCCTCTTGTTCTAGTTTTATACCATTGTGGTCATAAAGGATACTTAGTATTATTTCAATCTTAAATTTGTTAGGTCTCCTTTTGTCACCTAACATATGATATATCCTGGAGAATGATTTGTGTGCACTTGAGAAAAATGTATATTCTGCTGCTATTGGATGGAATATTCTGTATATGTCTATTAGGTCCATTTGGTCTATAGTACTGTTCAAATCCACTGTTTCCTTATTGATTCTCTGTCTGATCCATCCATTGTTGAGAGTAGGGTATTGAAATCCTCAACTATTTTTTAATGCCTTTTTATTTTTTTTTTAATTTTTATTTAAATTCAATTTAGTTAACATATAGTGTATTATTAGTTTTAGGGGTAGAATTTAGTAATTCATCAGTTGCATATAACACCCAGTGCTCATTATATCAAGTGCCCTCCGTAATGCCCATCACCCAATTACACCATCCCTCCACCCACCTCCCCTCCAGCAACCCTCAGTTTGTTTCCTATAGTTAAGAGTCTTTTATGGTTTGTCTCCCTCTCTGTTTTTATCTTATTTTATTTTTCCTTCTCTTCCCCTATGTTCATGTTTGTTTCTTAAATTCCACTATGAGTGAAATCATATGAAATTTGTCTTTCTCTGACTTATTTCACTCAGCATAATACCCTTAAGTTCCATCCACATCATTGCAAATGGCAAGATTTCATTCCTTTTGATGGCTGAGTAATATTCCATTATACACACACACACACACACACAGACACACACACACCACACTTTCTATATCCATTTACCTGTCCATGTCCATTGACATGTGGGCTCTTTCCATGTTTTGGGTACTGTGGACATTGCTGCTATAAACATTGGGGTGCCCCTTTGAATCCCTATGTTTGTATCCTTTGGATATACTTAGTAGTGCAATTGCTGGGTTGTAGGGTAGTTCTATTTTTAACTTTTTGAGGAACCTCCATACTGTTTTCAAGAGCGGCTGCACCAGCTTGCATTCCCACCAACAGTGTAAGAGGGTTCCCTTTCTCTGCATCCTCACCAACATCTATTGTTTCCTAAGTAGTTCATATTAGCCATTATGTTAGCCTCATTCTGTTTTTGATTTGTATTTCCCTGATGATGAGTGATGTTGAACATTTTTTCATGTGTCTGTTAGCCATTTGTATGTCTTCTTTGGAGAAATGCCTGTTCATGTCTTCTGCCCATTTTTTAACTTTTTTGGGGGGGAGTTGATAAGTTCTTTATAGATTTTGGATACTAGCCCTTTATCTGATATGTCATTTGCAAATATCTTCTCCCATTCCACAGGTTGCCTTTTAGTTTTGTTGATTGTTGTGTAAAAGCTTTTTATCCTGATGAAATCCCAATAGTTCATTTTTTGCTCTTGTTTCCCTTGCCTTTGGAGATGTGTCTAGCAAGAAGTCAAAGAGGTTGCTGCCTGTGTTGTCCTCTTGGATTTTGATGGATTCCTATCTCACATTTAGGTCTTTCATCTAATTTGAATTTATTTTTGTGTATGGTGTAAGAAAGTGGTCCAGTTTCATTATTTTGCATGTGGCTGTCCAGTTTTTCCAACACCATTTGTTGAAGAGACTGTCTTTTTTCCATTGGGTATTCTTTCCTGCTTTGTCAAAGATTAGTTGACCATAGAGTTGAGGTCCATTTCTGGGTTCTCTATTCTGATCCATTGGTCCATATGTCTGTTTTTCTGCCAGTACCATCCCGTCTTGATGATTACAATTTTTTAATACCGCTTGAAGTCTGGAATTGTGATGCCATCAGCTTTGGTTTTCTTTTTCAATATTACTTTGGCTATTTGGGGTATTTTGTGGTTCCATACAAATTTTAGAATTGTTTGTTCCAGCTCTGTGAAAAATGCTGGTGGTATTTTGATAGGGATTGCACTGAATGTGTAGAATGTTTTGGGTAGTATAGACATTTTAAAAGTATTTGTTCTTCCAAACCATGAGCATGGAATGTTTTTCCATTTCTTTGTGTCTTCCTCAGTTTTTTTCTATAGGTTTCAGAGTACAGATCTTTTACCTCTTTGGTTAGGTTTATTCCTAGGTATCTTATGGGTTTTGGTACAATTGTGTATGGGATCAATTCCTTGATTTCTCTTTCTGCTGCTTCATTGTTAGTGTATAGAAATGCAACAGACTTCTGTGCATTGATTTTATTTCCTGCCACTTTGCTATATTCCTGTATCAGTTCTAGCAATTTTTTGGTGGAGTCTTTCAGGTTTTCTACATAGAGTATCATGTCATCTGTAAAGAGTGAAAGTTTGACTTCTTCTTTGCTGATTTGGATGCCTCTTTTTTTTGTTGTTGTCTAATTGCTGAGGCTAGGACTTCCAGTACTATGTTGAACAACAGTGGTGATAATGGACATCGCTGCCATGTTCCTGACCTTAGTGGGAAAGCTCTATGTTTCTCCCCATTGAGAGTGATATTTGCTGTGGGTCTTTTGTATATGGCTTTTATGATATTGAGGTATGTTTCCTCTATCCCTACATTGTGGAGGGTTTTTTCAAGAAAGATGCTGTATTTTGTCAAATACTTTTCTATATCTATTGAGAGGATCATATGGTTCTTATCCTTTCTTTTATTAATGTGGTGTATCACACTGATTGATTTGTGGATGCTGAATCAACCTTGCAGCCCAGGAATAAATCCCACTGGGTCGTGGTGAATAATCCTCTTAATGTACTGTTGGATCCTACTAGCTAGTATCTTGGTGAGAATTTTTGCATCCATGTTCATCAGGGATATTGGTCTGTAATTCTCCTATTTAGTGGGTCCTTTGTCTGGTTTTGGGATCAAGGTAATGCTGGCCTCATAGAATGAGTTTGGAAATTTCCCTTCCATTCCTATTTTTTGGAATAGTTTCAGAAGAATAGGTAGTAATTCTTCTTTAAATGTTTGGTAGAATTCCCCTGGGAAGCCATCAGGCCCACGACTCTTGTTTGTTGGGAGATTTTTAATTACTGATTCAGTTTCTTGGCTGGTTATGGGTCTAATCAGGTTTTCTGTTTCTTCCTATTTCAGTTTTGGTAGTTTATATGTTTCCAGGAACTTATCCATTTCTTCCAGATTGCCTAATTTGCTGGCATATAATTTCTCATAATATTCTAATGATTTGTATTTCATTACCTCCCCACTCACAGCAATGGACACGTCATCTAAGCAGAAGATCAACAAGGAAACAAAGACTTTGAATGACACACTGGACCAGATGGACTTAACAGATATATACAGAGCATTTCATCCTAAAGCAGCAGAATACACATTCTTTTCCAGTGTACATGGAACATTCTCCAGAGTAAATCACATACTCTATCAAAAATCAGGACTCAACCAGTATAAGAAGATTGAAATTATACCATGCATATTTTCAGACCATAATGCTATGAAACTTAAAGTCAACCACAAGAAAAAAATTTGGAAGGACCACAAATACATGGAGGTTAAAGAACATCCTACTGAGTGCCTGGGTGGCTCAGTTGTTAAGTGTCTGCCTTTGGCTCAGGTCATGATCCCAGGGTCCTGGGATCGAGCCCCACATCGGGCTCCCTGCCCAGCAGGAAGCCTGCTTCTCCCTCTCCCACTCCCCCTGCTTGTGTTCCTTCTCTCGCTGTGTCTCTCTCTGTCAAATAAATAAATAAAATCTTAAAAAAAACACAACATCCTACTAAATAATGAATGGGCCAACCAGGAAATTAAAGAAGAATTTAAAAAAATAGATGGAAGCAAATGAAAATGAAAACTCAACAGTTCAAAACCTTTGGGATGCAACTAAGGCGGTCCTATGAGGGAAGTATATAGCAATACAAGCCTTCCTCAAGAAGCAGGAAAAGTCTCAAATACACAAACTAACCTTACAGCTAAAGTAGCTGGAAAAAGAACAGCAAATAAAGCCTAAATCCAGCAGGAGAAGAGAAATAATAAAGATTAGAGCAGAAATCAATGATACAGAAGTAAAAAAAAACAAAAACAAAAAACCAGTAGAACAGATCAATGAAACTAGGATCTGGTTCCTTGAAAGAATTAACAAGAATGATAAACCCTTAGCCAGACTTATCAAAAAAAAAAGAGAAAGGACCCAAATAAATAAAATCATGAATGAAAGAGGAGAGATCACAACCAACACCGAAGAAACTCAACTATTATATCGCTATTGATTTGCATCCAGTTCTGTTAGTATTTGCTTTATATATTTAGATGGTCTGATATTTGGTGCATAAATATTTATATAATTATTATTTTAATTATATCTATACAATGCTTTGTTTCAAAGAAGAAAATATATAAAAGATACAAACAATATGGAAAATCAAATAAATTAAAAATAAGAAAGTCAAAAGGGAAGAAAGGTTAGGAAAGGTTCATATCATCCTAATACAGAAAGCAAACCAATTTCTTAGGAGAGCAAAACTATGCTTGAATTCAAACCAGAAAATAATTTCTCCATTGGGTCATTATAGGCAAGATTCTATGTATGATATGCCTTAATCTGGGGCTAGATTTCAGTGTAGCCAGAGAAATGGATGAATTACAAATCCTGTAGGTAGTCCTCCTTAGTGTTTCTTTCATCTAAGCTTTAAAAAAAGAATAGTGAACAGCTCTGAATTTGAAATTAACCCACCTGAGAAATACCTAGAATATAGCTATTCATTGTCACTAATTACGTACAGAGCCTTATGTTTTAATAATCAGTAGAGCTGGGGGGTAGCTTTGACATTTTCTGGTGAATATTAAAACATGCAAAAAGCTGCCTGTATAAAAGTCACTCCACCTGGTACTTGGAGTTGTGCCAAAAAAATAAAATACTAGGACTACGGATGAAATTGTCTTGAGAAAGTAATTTGTGTCCCCTCTAAACTACAGAGAAATGAGTAACTGATATTATAGAGTTCCACACCATAAAGCATGGCAGCAATAATTTTGGTCTGGAAAATACTAAATACCACCACCACACTTAGCCGTTAAAATTTGTTATACTAAAATATCCACAGAGCATCAATATGTAAGTACTATTAATTTGTTATTATGGAATAGCCCACCTGGAACTTGTCTGCTTTTTAAATATAATATTGGTCCAAGATGGCTAAAGTTGCAATTTATCAAGTATGAAAGCGGCAGTTTAAATATCTGGTAAGCGGCACATAAGTGAAGCTTCTTATTTTCATTGCACAAGGAAGCAGTTTGTTTGTTTGTTTACTTTTTAAAGATTTTATTTATTTACTTGAGGGGGGGGAAGGGAGAGGGGAAGGGAGAGAATTTCAAGGAGATGCTGGGCTGAGTGTAGAGCCTGACACAGGGCTCAATCTCAAGACCCTGAGATCACAACCCAAGCCAAAACCAAGAGTCAGGTGCTCAACCAACTGAGCCACCCAGCACCCCTGGAAGCAGTATTTTTAAGAAGGCTCTACACCCAGCATGGAACTTGAACTCATTACCATGAGATCAAGACCTGAGCCGAGATCAAGAGTCAGACACTGAACCGACTGAGCCATCCAGGCACCCCAAGGAAGCAGTATTTTTAAATTGGAATAGTCCATGTTACAAATATTTAAGAGCTATCATGAGATGGCCAAGTCATTTGAAGTGAGATTCTTCATAATTTTTAGAATATCCTTGGTCATTATTTCTTCAAGCATTGCCTCTGTTCCATTCTCTCCTTCCTCTCCTTTTGGAACTCTAATTAAATGAATATTAGATCTCCTTTCCATGTCTCCTAACTTTTCTTCTATATTTCCTATCTTTTTTGTCTATCTGTGCTGCATTCTGGATAATTTCCTCCAAAATATTTTCTAATTTGCTCTTACATTTATCTGCTCATTTTTTTTTAAGGATTTTATTTATTTATTTGACAGAGAGAGAGACAGCGAGAGAGGGAACACAAGCAGGGGGAGTGGGAGAGGGAGAAGCAGGCTTCCCGCCAAGCAGGGAGCCTGATGTGGGGCTCGATCCCAGGACCCTGGGATCATGACCTGAGCCGAAGGCAGACGCTTAACGACTGAGCCACCCAGGCGCCCCATCTGCTCATTTTTAAATTTTATATATTGCATTAACTTACGTACGGTAGCATTGGTTCTTTTAAAAATCTTATCAGTAACTTTTTAGACATTCTCAATTTTTTTTTTTTTTAAGTATAGTAAGTCAGAGAGGAGGAGGGGGGAGAGGCAGGGAGAGAGACTCTTAAGCAGGCTGCACGTCCAGTGCAGATGCCAATGTGGGGCTTGATCTCACAACCCTGAGATCATGTCCTGAGCTGAAATCAAGAGCTGGATGCTTAATGGACTGAGCCACCCAGGCACCCCCGGTAAGTCATGTTTTAAAAATAATCTCTGTCTAATAATTCCGATATATGCTATATTTTATTTCTGTAATTTTTCTCATGGGATGCTTTCCTTTGTGTGTGTGTGTGTGTGTGTACACACGCGCACGCCTTGTGTTTGTGTTTTACTGTGCACTGCTCATTGTCCCTAAAATATTATGCAAAAGGATTCTCTGAGATCTAGAATAAATGTACCTTCTCTCAGAAAGGATTTTCTTCTATCAGTTCAGGACCAAATTATCCAAATTCATGGCTTCATGTTTCCTGGACCATTCAAATCCAGGTCTGTAATCCTTGGGAAGAGCAAGCCCACAGCCACAACCTATCAGGGAGGAGTTTTTCTCCTTTTCTTCTTATATCTGTTTTTCTCAGTGTCAAAGCAGCATTCCCTTTGGTCCTCTGGGTGTATGGGTAGGTATATTTCAGGTTTTCTTTTGCTCTGAAGGTTGACACCACTTTAGTGGAGAAGGGGTGGTCTACTATGCTCCCCACCTTGAGCAGGACTTGGGTTTCAGTTTATGATTTCTCCATGTGTAAGATCGCTAAAACCAATCTCCAAACCTGCCCAGATCAACAAGTTCACTCAGAGTAAAAGCAGCTTCAGTGTAGCAGTGGTCTGCTTATTGCTCCAGAATCTAGTGTTTTCTTAGATTTTTGTCATAATTTTGGCTTTACAACACTTTAAAAAAAAACTTAATTTTTCCAATATTTTTAGGTTCCTTCGTCAGGAAGATTGAGACTAAAAATAGAATATATAACTTTACAAAGAAGAGAGATTTTCTTTTCTTCCAATGTCTGTGTCTGGTTTTGGTGTTAGAGTAACCCTGGCTTCTCAGAGTTGGGAAGTGATTATCCCTCCTCTTCAATTTTTTGGAGTGGTATTATTTTCTTCATTAAATGTTTGGTAGAATCCCCCAGGAAAGCCATCTGAGCCTGGATTTTTCTTTGTAGGAAAGTTTTTAATTACAAATTCAATTTATTTAATAGACATACATATATTTAGGTCATCTATTTCTTCTTGGACGAGCTTTGGCAGTCTCTGTCTTTCAAGTAATCCATCCATGTCATCTAAATTGTCAGAATTATTGGCATAAAGTTGTTCACAATATTCTTTTTGACCTTTTAACATCTGAAGAATATATGTGTCTCCTCTCTCATTCCAAATATTGTTAATTTGTGTCTTCTCTCTCTTTTTCTTCTTCTAATCAATCTGGCTAGAAATTTATTAATTCTTTTTTCATTTTCCCAAAGGACCAACTTTTCATGGATTTCTTCTATTGTTTTTCTGTTTTCTGTTTTATTGATTTCTGCTCTGATCTGTTTTATTTCCTTTCCTCTGCTTATTTTGGGCTTGACTTTCACTTCTTTTTCCAGTTCCTTATGGTGAAAGCTGAAGTCACTGAATTGAGACCTTTCTTATTTTCTAACATAGGCATTTAGTGCTATAAATTTCTAAGTATAGATGTAGCTGCATCTAACAAATTTGATTTGTTGTGTTTTCATTTTCATTCATTTCATTTCAGCAAAATACTTTGCTTCAATCCAAATCTCTCTTGATATCTTATTTGACACATAGGTTATCTAGAAATGTGATATTTACAAATATTTGAGGGTTTCCTAGATATTTTGTGTTACTGATTTATAATTTTTTGTTGGTTTTTTTTTTACATTAATAGACTTTATTTTTACAACAATTCTAGGTTTTCAGAAAAATTGGGCAGGAAGTACAAAATTCCCATTTACCCATTCTCCTTCCTGCCCCACCCCACCCCAATTTCCCACATTATTAACATCTTGCATTAAATGGGTACATTTGTGGCAGTTGTCTACAGTTTACATTAGGGTTCATTCTGCATTGTACTGTTCTACAAGTTTTGACAAATGCATAATGTTAGGTATCCACCATTGTAGTATCATACAGAATAGCTTCATTATCCTAAAAATCCCCTGTGCTCCACCTATCTATGTCTCCCTCCCCCCAAACCCTTAGCTATGACTGATCTTTTTATTGTCTCTATAGATTTTCCTTTTCCAGAATGTCATATATTTGGAATCATAGAGTATGTAGCCTTTTCAGACTGGCCTGTTTTGCTTAGCAATATGCATGTGAGGTTTGTCCACGACTTTTTATGGCTTGATAGCTCATTTCTTTTTATTGCTGAATAATATTCCATTGTCCTGATAAACCACAGTTTGTTTATTCATTCACCTATTTAAGGACATTTGGTTGCTTCTAGTTTTTGGCAACTATAATTAAAGTTGCTATTAACATTTATGTTTATGTTCCGGCTTTTGTGTGGACACATTTGAAATCATTTGGATAAATATCTAGGACACTAAGAGTTTGATTCCCTTGTCCAAGGTCATATAGTTAAGGAATAACACAGCTAGAATTTGAACTCAAATAAACTGATCCAGAGTCTGTACCTTTAACCACTACCTTAAACTGCCTTTCAATATGTGATACAAGTCAGACAAACATAGTAAGAGAAGATTCATGGATGATGGGGTTTGAATTCAATCTTTTTTTTTAAGATTTTATTTATTTATTTGAGAGAGAGAGAACATGAGCAGGAAGGAGGGGAAGAGGGAAAGGGAGAGGGAGAAGCAGACTCCCCACTAAGCTGATGGAGCTCAATCCCAGGACCCTGAGATCATGACCTGAGCTGAAGGCAAACGCTTAACCAACTGAGCCACCCAGGTGCCCCTGAATCCAATCTTAAAAGAGGACTAAGAGTTGGATAAATAGAAGTAGGAAGAAACTTTCAATCAAGGGTATGGTGAAATGTTGCTTGGAAAAGTATAGTGTGGGAAAGTGATGATGGTTGCACAATAATGTGAATTGCTTAATGCCACTAAATTGTAAACTTAAAAATAAAATGGTAGGGCGCCTGGGTGGCTCAGTTGGTTAAGCAACTGCCTTCGGCTCAGGTCATGATCCTGGAGTCCTGGGATCGAGTCCCGCATCGGGCTCCTTGCTCAGCGAGGAGTCTGCTTCTCCCTCTGACCCTCCCCACCTCATGCTTTCTCTCTCTCTCTCAAATAAATAAATAAAATCTTTTAAAAAATAAATAAATAAATAAATAAATAAATAAATAAATAAATAAATAAAATGGTAAATTTTATGTTATGTGTATTTTATTGCAATTTTTAAAAAGGTGTAGTGTACATGTTGATTTATGGGTGTGGTAGTAAATTAATCTGACAGAAGTTAAAATTTTATTGAGGGAATAAAAGGCAATGAAATTGAATATGTTAATTTAGAACAAGATCAGCATGAACTTTTAGTGATAGTATAAGGTTTGGGGGAATCATTAAAAATTTTGGAAGATGAAGTAGACATGAAATCTGCAACTTTCAAGTTTTAAGCTATGCTTTATGAGAAATTTATTGAAATGGAGCAAGAAAACCAACTCAACTCAGTCTAGGTGTGTTCACATGTACATTATCTCATTCTCTCCAACAGCACCATATTTATAAGGTGGGTATTACTGCTTCCATTCTAAGTCAAGGAAGCTAAGGTTTATTCATGCTCACAATACTAGTACAGAGTAAAAGCACAGTAATTTGAAACCAGATCTCTTAACTTCAAATCTAGTGGGTTCATAGAGAGCAGAAATAACATGGACTTAGGAATTACATAGACCTCTGTTTGAATCCTCGCTCTTTTATTAGCTATGTGACTTAAGGAAGATTATTTAGCTGGTCTGAGCCTCAATTTTCTCATCTGTGAAAATGTGACAAAAATATCCATCCCCTAAGGATTAAATTCTTTGTATATAAAGTGATTACTGAGTACGTAGCATCCAAAAAGTGCTCAATAATTGTTCATTCACTTTCTTCCTCCTTAATTTCTGATGTTCATCTGACATTTATTTGTAGCATATATGGGCATCATTAAATTATTTGTTGATTGTCTAATGATATTTAAAACTTATTTGTAAATTTAGGTTTTCTTGCATTGACAAATGATAAATTTTCACATATTAGTCTCTTTCTGGATAGTAGAAAAGCACATTTTACTAATTAAAGGCACAAAGTTCTAAAGAAAAATTATGAACATGGTTTGGAAACTCATGTACATATTTATTTAACACCATTTCATATCTTTGAGAAGGCTTTTGGAAACTTATTTAGAAAGCTGAAAAGTCCTTGAATACCAAGTGGTTTAACAAGAATTTTTTAATGAGTTAAGTGTAAAGGAATCAAAAACATGAATTCTATTTTCTGTAAATAACACATGGTTTTGAAAACTGAAAATGTACTTGGAAAAAATTATTCCTGTGCACTATTGAATTAAAGCTCTTGAAAAATAATGTCCCCCCCAAACTGAGGCAAGTTCCATTTAGATTCTAGAGTACTCTCTGTCCACAATGAAAATATTGACCACAGCATATCTTACATGTTTGCTTTTGTTGACATAAAATTATTTTAGGATGGTGTCCAAAGTAGGAGGAGACTTCCTGGGTATTTCCACTTTCACAGTGGGTAGAATAAATCATTTTCTTTTTGGACAAAAGAGGAAGCAGTTGTTTTCATCAACATAAATTGTTCACAGAGGAGCAATTCTAGGACCTCAGACATGAGAACAGTGGGATGACAGTGAATGGAGGAATGTGGTGAAATGTGACATCACAATTTCCCAAGAAGAATAATTTATTTTGTTGGAAAGGCAGGAGAACTAATCAGCTAAATTTTCATTAAGATATTAAAACCTTTCACTGACAATGCCAAGTAATATAAGTGTCTTTATATATTTTACTTATATTGTGCCTATAACTGCCTCTCTCTTTTCTAAGAAGGAGATGGCTACCATATATAAGATCCAGAAGAGGCAATCACATTTTTAATATTACCATTCTTTTTGAAACCATCCAATTCCCAATTCCTTCTTTGGGTATTCAGAAGAGTTTCCACTCATTTGAAGTAGTTCATTGCCTTTTATAATTTGTGGTCCTCCTCTCCCCTAAGATGGCAAAACTGACTACATTTTGTTAGTTGTAGAATGAAAAACATACAGATAAAGTTGCTTTAGAATAAAGCATATGTTTGTGCAGTATGGACAAATGGACATTGATTAAAAGAACCAGAAGCACTGGCAGAAGGATAGACATATAAATGGAATAGAATTGAGAGTCCAGAGATAAGCCCTCGCATTTTAATCAACTGATGTTCAACCAGTGTGCCAAGACAATTCAGTGGGGAAGGAACAGTCTTTCCAAAAAATTATGCTGGGAGAGCTAGTTATATTAATGCAAAAGAATGAAGTTGGTCCCTTACCTTATACCACATACAAAGTTTAACTCAAAATAGATCAAAGACCTAAATGGATCAAAGACCAACTCAAATTAATCAAAGCTAAACTAAAATTCTTAGTAGAAAACATAGGCATAAATCTGCATGACCTTAGATTTAACAATGGTTTCTTAAATGTGACACCGAAAGCACAAGCAACAAAAGAGAAAAAATAAAGTGGACTTCGTCAATATTAAAAACTGTGCTTAGGGTGCCTGGGTGGCTCAGTTGGTTGAGTGTCAGACTCTTGATTTCAGCTCAGGTTGTGATCTCCAGGTCGTGGGATTGAGCCTCCTGTTGGGCTCCACGCTGAGCCTGCTTGTCCTTCTCCCTCTGCTCCTCCCCCTGCTTGTGCTCTCTGTTTCTCTCTCTCAAATAAATAAATAAAATCTTTAAAAAAACAAAAAACAAAAAACTTCTGTGCTTAAAAGGACACCATCAAGAAAGTGAAAAGACAACACACAGAATAAGAAAAAAATATGCAAATCACATTTCTGAGGAGGTACTTCTAACTAAAATATTCAAAGAACTATTACACTCAATAATAAAAAGACAAATAACCCATCTTAAAAATTGGCAAAATATCTAAAAAGACATTTCTCCAAAGAAGATATACAAATAGCCAATAAGCACATGAAAAGGTGCTCAATAGTAGGGAAATGCAAATCCAAACCACAGTGAGATACCGCTCCAAATTTACTAGGATGGTTATGATAAAAAAATAGAGATGATAGCAAGTATTAGCAAGGATGTGGATACATTGGAACCCTTATACACTACTGGTGGAAATGCAAAATGGTTTGACTTCTTTGGAAAACAATCTGGTCATTCTTCAAAAGTTTAAACACAGAGTTACCATATGGCCATACGGCTCATTGATTCCACTCCTGAAAACAAGAAAAATGAAAACATATATCCACACAAACACTTGTACATGAATGTTTAGCAGCATTATTATAACCAAAAAGTAGAAGCAACCCAATGGATAAATAAAATATAGTATATCTATACAATGAACTATTATTTGGCAATAAAAAGAAAGGAAGTTCTGAGGCATGCTACAAAATAGTATGCTAAGCAAAAGAAGCAAGTCACAAAAGACCACATATTTTATTATTTCATTTATATGAAATGTCTAGAATAGGTAAACTCATAGAAACAGAAAGAACAGTGGTTGCCTAGAAATGGGAGAGTTGAGGAAACTGAAAACATTCTAAAATTGATTGTGTTGATGGATGCACAAATTTATGACTATATTTAAAACTACTGAATTGTATACTTCAAGTGGGTGAATTGTATGGTATATGAATTATATCTTAATAAGGCTGTTCCCCTCCCCCGCAAAAAAGAACCAGAAACAAATGATAAATAGAAATGTTGGGTGATTTTCACCTTAAAATATTTTTATATAATTTAGAACTGAACTACTATATATGTGTTGAATTTCAGGTTAAAGAGGTGAGAGAAGATGGATAGATGGTCTCTAAAGGTCTGATTGTAATTGTCTTTTCTTTCTTTTTTTTTTTTTTTTGTATTTCTTTTTGTATTTCCCAATGCACTGGTTAGAATATGAAACTAATTCCAACATTAATTCCAACTGTTTTTTTGGTGTTGGAGATGCAGGGAACGGGACAAATTCCTTGCTGTCAGCTTACATTCTAGTAAGGGGAATAGAGAGGGGGTGGCAGGAGGGAATGGCCTCTTCAAGGAAGTAATATTTGAACAGAGATCTAGATAACGTAAAAAATCTGGAGGAAGGAGCATTAGGTGGAGGATGCAGAAATAAAAGCCCTGAGTTGGGAGAAAGATTAGTATATCAGAGCAGTGGTTCTACAACTTAAGCATGCCCTGGAATCAACTGGAGATCTTGTTAAAACAGATTGCTGGCTCCACACACAGACTGTCTTATTCAGTAAGCCTGGGAAAGGGCCCAAGAATTTGCATATCTAGCAAGTTCCCTAGTGATGATGATGATGCTGTCCTATGGACCACACTTTAAGAACCACTGTTAGGAAGAGGCAACCCACAGAATGGGAGAAGACATTTGCAAATGACACTACAGATAAAGGGCTGGTATCCAAAATCTATAAAGAACTTCTCAAACTCAACACCCAAAAAACAAATAATCAAGTCAAAAAGTGGGCAGAAGAGATGAACAGACACTTCTCTGAAGAAGACATACAAATGGCTAACAGACACATGAAAAAATGTTCATCATCATTAGCCATCAGGGAAATCCAAATCAAAACCACACTGAGATACCACCTTACACCAGTTAGGATGGCAAAAATGGACAGGGAAAGAAACAACAAATGTTGGAGAGGTTGTGGAGAAAGGGGAACCCTCTTACACTATTGGTGGGAATGCAAGTTGGTACAGCCACTTTGGAAAACAGTGTGGAGGTTCCTCAAAAATTTAAAAATAGAGATACCCTATGACCCAGCAATTGCACTACTGGGTATTTACCCCAAAGACACAGATGTAGTGAAAAGAAGGGCCATATGCACCCCAATGTTCATAGCAGCAATGTCCGCAATAGCCAAACTGTGGAAAGAGCCAAGATGCCCTTCAACAGATGAATGGATAAAGAAGATGTGGTCCATATATACAATGGAATATTACTCAGCCATCAGAAAAGATGAATACCCAACTTTTCCATCAACATGGATGGGACTGGAGGAGATTATGCTAAGTGAAATAAGTCAAGCAGAGAAAGTCAATTATCATATGGTTTCACTTATTTGTGGAACATAAGGAATAACATGGAGGACATTAGGAGAAGGAAGGGAAAAAATGGGTGGAGGGAACTGGAGGGAGAGATGAACCATGAGAGACTATGGACCTGAGAAACAAATAGGGTTTTAGAGGGGAGGGGGGAGAGGGGATTGGTTAGCCCGGTGATGGGTATTAAGGAGGGCACATACTGCATGGAGCACTGGGTGTTATACGAAAACAATGAGTCATGGATCACTACATCAAAAACTAATGATGTATTGTATGGTGACTAACATAACATAATAAAATTAAAAACTACAAAAAAAAAAAAAAAAGAACCACTGTTAGGGAAACAGCAAAGAAACTAATGTGGCTGGAGAAATTTGAGTAATTGGGAGAATGGTAGGCAATAGTGTGCCGAAGTCAGCTTATACTAGCTCACAAAAGCCAAAATTGTGCATCTCTTTCCAACCTTATATTCAGTGATGTTCCATTATTAGCTTGATAGCCATGGGTGGAAGTATTTATACCTCGGAAACTGGCAAGTGCAACATATTAAGGATCCATCATGAGTGACAGGATTGAGGTCAAAAAGGTAGGCAGGTGTCAGAACTTGAAAGGTTTTGTACTCCATGACAAGGATTTGGGATTTAAGTTTAAGGGCAAAGGGAAGCCTTTGAAGAGTTGTGACCAAAGGAGAGATGTGATCTGATTTGTTTTTTAAATGGAATATCCTGGCTGCTGATAGGTGTATAGATTATAGGGGTTATGGTTGTACCCTCCAAATTCAATCTGTTCTGTACTGTAATTAGCTGCTTAACTAAAGGCTACATTTCTCAGCCTTCCTTGCAGCTGCAGGTGGGTATGTGCTTAAGTATATGCCAATAGAATGTGAGTAAAATGATGTATGACATTTTTGAACCACTGGATAAAGAAGAAATCCTTACCCCAAATGTCCACCCTTTTCCCTTTCTGGAAGCCACAACCCAAACATAGCAGTGACCCAGTTTGGACTATGCCAATGATGATAATACCCAAAGAGATGGAGAAGAAGCAATGACTTAGAAGTAACCCTGATCTCTGAATCACTGCAAGAACAAAGGTCCCCATCAACCTGTGAGAGACAAAAAAAAAAAGTTTTTCTTTAAGCAATAAGTCATGGCATTTTTGGATCTCTGTTACAGTCCTCTCATCTTAGCATAACAGTAGGAGAAGTTAGAGTAGAAGCATGGGAAAACTTGGGAGACTACTATTTTGTTTTTAGAGATTTTATTTATTTATTTTAGGGGAGGGGAGCACCAGGAAGGGGAAGGGCAGAGGGAGAAGAGGGACAAGCAGACTCCTCACTGAGCAGAGAGCCCGACACAGGGCTGGATCCCAGGACCCTGAGATCATGACCTGAGCTGAAGGCAGACGCTCAACCTCAACCAACTGAGCCACCCAGGCGCCTCCAGGAGACTACTGTAATAGCCAGTTAAGAGATGACGATGGCTTGAAGTAGGGTATGTGCCAGTTGGGCCTATTTGCTCTCAGACTCATTCCTTTCCCTTCTATTCCTCTGCTGCCTGGTCCCTGAAGAATGACTCCCTGGGACCTGACTTCTGGCTGGCTTTCAGCATTCTCTGGAGTTGGGAGGGCAGGAATGGGGGAAGCCAGGTCATTTCTCTCTCTCTCTCTCTCTCAATCTCTACCTCAGGCAGAGGATGGAATGGCTCTGGCTTCTGCCAAATGGTATCGCCATGGATCCAGCTTCTTCTGGGGGATCGTGACCCTTCCTCCTCTGTCCTCCCAGCCTGGGCATGGCAGCCTCTTCCAGGGTTGTCTCACCATCCCATTTGGTTTCTCACTTCTCATGTCACTAGTATAACCTGCATTAAATCTTCTCTGTTTTAAATGGTTTCTCTTCCCCTGGGTGAGCCTGGACTGATACAGGGACAGGTGGTAAGTGAGTGAGAAGTGTTAGAATCAGGGCATATTTCTAAGTAAAAATGATAGGATTGGTGAAAGATTGGATATGGGGTATGAGGTAAGGGTTTAAAGATCAAAACAAAACATTTCCCTGCAACCTCCCCCACAAACTGCTTCTCAGTCTTCCCACTCTCAGAAAACTAACACAATCATTTACTCAGTCTCAAAACAAAAGTCTCGGCCTCATCCTTTATTTACTGGATTCTTCATCTAGTCCTTCATAAAGTTTTTCTCCAGCCTTTGTGGCATGTGGGAACTTGTCTGGAGTTGTAAGTATCCATATACATTTTATCATACCTGATCAAAAACCATATACTGGAAATAGAGCCTAATGTAGACATTATTGCTAATTTCAAAAATTCCAGTGAACTTCACAAAGACTGGCCTTTGAGAAATAAACCAGAAACTATATCTGGATTAGACAGCCTGGCCCCTGGACAATGGCCAGAACAGCCTCGGGGAGTGTAAGGATGTGCAGCAGCCAGGGTTTTACTGTGTCTGTTGGGAGACCAGAGCAGATTTAGATAGGCTGAAACACAGGAGCTAAAGCACACTTGGAAGATGTTAGGCAAGTGGAAAGTAGTCACTGGTTATAAGGGCTGGGCCTCAGAAAACATCTCGAATTTTCCCTTGATTTGAGACTACTGAGGATAAACACAATCTCTGGGATGGAGAAAGACTTCTCTATTTATTAGATGTATAATTAGGACAATGTTGGTAACCTCTCTAAGCTTCAGTTTGCTAATGTGTCAAAAACAGGAAAAGCATTACCTACCCTGCAAGATTGTTGTATTAAATCATGTGGTAGGCCTTCCTTAGAACATGGCACATAACAGCCCTTCTTATACATTTTTATTCTCATCCCTTTCATTTCTCCCACACAGGTAGCATTGTAGAGTAGATTAACTATAACTATCTGTAACTTAGTATACTCTAAGTGAATGACTATTGGTCTGCTACATATATGGTGCCCAGATCAAATGTATGCCATGGTTTGATTCATAATTAAGATAAAATGTTTCATTGTGAAATTCATTGCCAACTTGTTTTCAGAGAGACCATCTGTGGGTAATGGAGTAGGGTGCAAAAGTTTTGGGAAGAAAAGCAAAGCATTATTATTATCTGTTACATGCAAGACTAGCAGTTGCAAAGTAAGGACCATGGTCTCATAAGAAGCTCCTCCCTCATGAACACCCATTGTTTTGTTTCTCTGGACCTACTGGATTGTACAAAAAAGTGGCAATATGTACTATGGACAATTCACATTTACTGGCATCATAAGTTTTATTAAGACACTTCATAAATTTAACTTTAAAATATTCCTTATACAAAGACTTTAATTCTCCAATTTAGGAAGACATTCTAGACAAAGACCAATTGAAAAAGATAACTCAAAATGATGAGGACAGGGTGCTTTTGTTTTATTTATTCTATGTTCTAACATTTAAAAAAATTTATAGTAATAAATCATTAATTTTTCTTCCACAAAGCAATTGATTTCTCAAACATGTTGCTTGTATGATTACTGGATTCTCTCAAGAGCTGGCCAGTTCTTTCTGTTTACAGCTAAAATGAAATGAAAATATTAAAATGAGTTACTTTCCTACATAAGTGGACATAATGGTTAATTTTATGTGCCAACCTGGCCAAGCCATAGTACTCAGATACTTGGTCAAACTCCAATTTAGATATAAGATAAACATTTAAGTCAGTGGACTTGGAGTAGGACAGACCACCCTCCGTAATGTGGGTAGGTCTTATCCAACCAACTGAAGACCTTACGACAAAAAGACTGAGGCTCCCCTAGGAGAAGGGAATTCTGCCTCCAGAATGCTTTCTCAGACTGCTTTCAGACTCCAGCGGCAACATCTATCCTTCTCTGGGTCTCCAGCTGGCTGGCCTGCCCTGCAGATTTCAGACTTTCCAGCCCCACAGTCATATGGGATAATTCCTTAAAATAATAATTCAATCTCTCTCTCTCTTTCTCTTTGTCTTTCTCTCTATATATGTATGTATATGTGTGTGTGTATGTATGTTTGTATAGATAGCTATATATATATATATATATATATATATATTACATTGTATTATATTATATATATTATATATGTGTTCAGTTTCTCTGGAAAACCCTGACTAAGAGAGTGGGAAACACTAAACCAAGTATCAAAGTAGCAAAAAGATAATATTTTTCCAGATACAGATAATGTTCACCAGATAAAACATTTTTAAAACTTGGAACAATTCTTGTTTTATTATTAATTTGCCTTTGATATTCTATATCAAAATAACACCACATTTTTTGTCCCCCACAAGGACTGTATCTCAAAAATTGGACTAATGTGAAAATCTTCTCATTTTCCTTTTGTTCTTTCTAATGGCTTACTTGGGATATACTACCAAAGAAATCACTCATTTAGTATACAATTCACCCATGCATATAAGGTCAATTAATTTATGACAAAAGAGCCACATACAATGCGGAAAGTACAATCTCTTCAATAAATGGTGTTGGGAAAACTGGACAGCAAAATGCAAAAAAATGAAGCTGGACTTATACCATATACAAAAATTAACTCAAAATGGATTAAAGACTTAAACATAAGACCTGAAACCATAAAATTACTAAAAGATAACATAGGCAGTAAGCTCTTTGACATTGGTCTTGGTGATGATTTTTTGGATCTGACACTAAAAGCAAAGGTGAACAAAAGCAAAACAAGCGGGACTACATAAAACTAAAAAGCTTCTGCACAGCAAAGGAAACCACCAACAGAATGAAAAGGTAACCAGCAAATGAGAGAGGATATTTGCAAATATCTGATATCTGATAAGGGTTTAATATCCAAAATATTAAAGAATTCATACAACTCAATAGCCAAAAAATAAACAATCTGATTTAAAAATGGGCAGAAGATCTGAATAGACATTTTTCCAAAGACATACAGATGACCAACAGACACATGAAAAGATGCTCAACATCACTAATCATCAGGAAATGCAAGTCAAAACCATAATGATATCTCACCTCACATCTGTTAGAATGGCTCTGATCAGAAAACAAAAACAAAAACAAAAAAAACAAGAAATAACAAGTGTTGGTGAGGACGTGAAGAAAAGGGAAACCTCATGTAATATAAATTGGGATAACCACCAGGGAAAACAATATAGAGGTTCCTCAAAAAATTACAAATAGAACTACCACATGATCCAGCAATTCCACTTCTGGATATGTATCCAAAGAAAACAGAAAAAAAAAAAAACTAATTTGAAAAGATATTAGTTGGGCACCTGGGTGGCTCAGTTGGTTAAGCGTCTGCCTTCAGCTCAGGTCATGATCCCAGGGTCTCAGGATCAAGTCCCATATCGGGCTCCCTGCTCAGCAGGGAGTCTGCTTCTCCCTCTGCCCTTCACCCCACTTGTGCTTGCTCTCTCTCTCTCTCAAATAAATACATTTTAAAAAAAAGAAAAGATATTAGTTCATTGCAGCATTATTTATAATAGCCAAGACATGCAAACAATCTACATGTCCATCAATGAATAAATAAAATTTCATATATATATATGAATATTATTCAGCTACTCAAAAAATCAAATCTTGCCATTTGCAATAACATGGATGGAACTTGAAAGCATTATGCTAAGTGAGATAAGTGAGACAGAAAAATAAAAATACTGTATGATCTCACTTATATGTGGAATCCAAAAACAAAACAAGGGGTGCTTGGGTGGCACAGTCAGTTAAGTAGCTGACTCTTGGTTTTGGCTCAGGTTGTGATCTCAGGGTCTTAAGACTGAGCCTCGAGTTCAACTCCACACTCAACGGCGAGTCTGCTTATGACTCTCTCTCTTCTTCTCCCCCTCTCCCCCCACTCTCTCTCTCTAAAATAAAATAAATAAATCTTTAAAAAATATAAAAATAAAATAAAACAAAAGACTGAGCTCATGGATATAGAGAATGGATTGGCGGTTGTCTGAGGCAGGGAGTGGGGGTGGGCAAAATGGGTGAAGAAGCTCAAAAGATACAAATTTCCAGTTATAAAATGAAGAAGTCATGGGAAAGTAATGTACAGCATGGTGATTATAGTTGATAATACTGTATTGCATATCTGGAAGTAACCAGGAGAGTGGATCTTGAAAGTTCTCATCACAAGAAAAAAATTTGTAATTATGTATGGTGACAGATATTAACTGCATTTATCATGGTGATCATTTTGCAATACATACAAGTACAGAATCACTACAATGTACAACGTACACCCAAAACTAATATAATGTTATGTCAATTTATGCCTTAATAAAACAATTTTAAAAAACTTTAAGTATGTAATTCAATTGTTTTTAGCATATTCAGAGTTGTGCAGCCATCACCATAATCAATTTTAGAACATTTTCATTGCCCCAAAAGGAAATCTCATATCCTTTAGCAGTCATTCCCATCCTGCTTCCCAGTGCTCAGCCTTAGGTGAACATTAATCTACCTTCTGTCTCCATGGATTTGCCTATTCTGACATTCTATATAAAAGGAAGCACACTGTATGTGGTCACTTATGACTGGTTTCTTTCACTTAGTGTAATGCTTTCAAGGTTCACCCATGGCATAGCAGGTACCAGTGCTTCATTTATTTTTATTCCCAAATGACATTCTATTGTGTGGCTATACCACGTTTTATTTATCCATTCCACTAGTTGATAGACATTGGGCTGTTTGGATCTTATCATTTGTCTTTCTCTTGATCTTAGTACCAAAATGTGAAATGACTAAAAGGTAAGAAGAAAAAAAATATTAAATTCTGGAAAAGTTCTCAATTAGGTGAATGTTCAGTGAATAAATGAGTTCTCAGAGCACTATATTCAGTATATGCATGACTCCTATTAACTAATCATTTCTAAAGCCATAACTATTAATTAAATGTCCTTCAAAATTTTTTCTTATTAAAAGTATTTGTGCCTAAGTGTTCTGTTTATGGGACAAGAAATTGAAATGACTGTCTTGGCAGTGTAACTCCAGTTGTATAAGCCAAGGTATTAAGAGTACTTTTGAGAAGGAGTAACAATGTGTTCTCTGTGGCTTTGGAAATGATGGTAAATTTATATATAATGTATGGATGATTTTATTATATATACCCTTACGAGAGTGTCAATCAAAACAGCACTACTATCAGGAGATAGTTTCCAATTCACAGTTTTTTTTTAATATTAGAATCCAAGCTGGTCTTCAATGTTCACATTTCCCCATCAACTTAATTTTTAAAATCCATTTCCAAAAATGAAATGACTAATAATTCTGACTTTGAGCAACAACTATCCCTGCCAGCCTGGTATGGGAAAGCTTAAATCTAATCCTAACATCACTCTTCATATAATATAAGTGCCTTTGATGTTGCAAAATCTCAAGGTGGTACTCTTTAATTACCCTTAAACTAGCTGCTATGGCCAGTATTACTTCACAGGATATAAAAAGAACAGTAGCTAAGCCTGCATAGAGGAGAGGTATGCCCTAGAAAGAACAATAATGTCAACTGGACTTAGTGTGGAATGCAAGGCTTAAAAATTTCAGAGTAGAGAAGGAAAGCAGGAATTTACTTATAGGCATCTAAAAAGAGTTTGCCTTCTCACCAAGATGTGCTCACATACTAAACTTTAGATTTTATTTGCCTATAGGTATGTTTATATAATTTTAACTATTAATAACATGTGAGTAACAACTTGACTTGCATTTTTTTTTTTAAAGATTTATTCATTTACTTGAGAGGGATGGGGGGGAGGGAGGGGCAGTGGAAGAGAGAGAATCTCAAGTAGACCGCCACTGAGCATGGAGCCCAAGTCATCTCAATCCCATGACCCTGAGACTATGACCCAAGCTAAAGTCAAGAGTTGGGCGCCCAACTGACTGAGCTGCCCAGGTGCCCCTTGACTTGCATTGTTTTTACACAAGTCCAGCTAGATCAAATTGTTAAATGGGCAGTGTTCATCTTGGTGTTCAGTGTTTATCTTGGATATTCCTTAATTTCTATTTCCTCTATTTCCTTTCTCAGTGTTCCTTCCTCTAGAAGCAATTTCTTAAAAGTGATTTACACAAAGATGTCAATGATGACATATGACGACATCTGATGATATCATTTCCAAAGAAATATAGGCATTTGAAAAGAGCCCATAGAACACAAAGGAATAAATTTTTACCAATGGAATTTCACATATGCATGCAGATCAGAGAGGTATATTTCACGGGCTTCCTGAATCCACACTTTCTTCTCCTACAGTAAAGCAGCCCTGCTATAGACCCTAGATATAAAAAATGACCTGCAGAACTGCGTAATGAGTGCATTTAGCTGAAGGAAGGGGAGTTCTTAAATCACAATCTCAATATCAGCCAAGAACAGCTATTTTCATTCATACCTGAAGATTGTTGGAATGATTGGGTGATAGAAAGACACTGATGGTTCTGATCATTGAATCAGAGGGCATGAAGATAACTGCATGCAACATACAAAACTATCAATGACCCATTTCAGGCCTACTTCTCTGACTGATACTCCTTTGTTTTCTACTTTCTTATCAAAATGCTCTTGATTGTTAATTGTCAGTTGGGGCTCCTTGGTTCAAATAGCCACAATATTACCTGAAAGGGTTCTCTAACGTGGAGGTTTACAAAAACAATAAAACAACAACAACAACAACACAAAACAAAACAAAAGACAAGCAAAACAATAAAACATTTATTTGAGAATGACTTATCCTAAACTACAGAAGAAGAATTGATATAGATTTCCAGTTCAATAATAATGGAGTAAAATTGGCCTTTCCTCCTTCTCCTCTAGGAAATCACCCAAAAGAAGAATGAGAAAGAGAAATGCAAGGTATGATACATATGAAATCTTTATGTTTTTGTTTTTGTTTGTGTGTTCTTTGGTTTTTTGGTTTTGGTTTTGGGTTTTTTTGGGGGGGGGGTTGGTGGGCAGCAGAGCAAGGTTTATTGAGCGATAGTGAAGCAATAGTACAAAGCTCCC
Source organism: Neomonachus schauinslandi (assembly GCF_002201575.2). Lineage (NCBI taxonomy): Eukaryota > Metazoa > Chordata > Mammalia > Carnivora > Phocidae > Neomonachus > Neomonachus schauinslandi. The sequence goes on from NC_058411.1 coordinate 96,011,542, forward strand.
AAAGAGGGAGGGGACACGAGATGGTTGCCCGATACATATGAAACCTTAAGCCACAGATAGATAGAAGGGCTGCCAAAAGCAGTGACGATCAAACAGGATGTGGGAGGAAGCTGAGGGGAGGACTGTGAATGCAAATCCCTCAGAGAGCTGGCAATACCCCAAGATGAGGAGCATGCCCAAGATAAAGAGCTAAAATCTTCAAGTGTCCTAACAGGGACAGGGAGCATGGGGTGGCGACAGAAGCATCCATACACTAGTTTGATTCTGAGAAGAGGAGGTAATAGGACTGAACAAGGATATAACTGATTGACAAGCCATTTTTTTAAGCAACAGCTGTTGGTGAGGTAAAGGACTGAAAAGTCTCTGAATGATGTGAGTCTTAAAGCTGCCCCTCTGTTGGCCAGGGAGAGGTAACAGTTAAATGGACTCTCACATTTAACTAAGGGCTCTAGGGAGAATGCTGCTAGCCTTAGACATAGCTTTAGCATCTCCAATATATGATCCATTAGCAAGTAGCTGGTCAAGGAACCCACTTGTCAACTTGAAAAATCAAAAATAAACCATCCAGGATCTATATAAAAATATGACAAGAAAAGAGGAGAAAAGGAATAAGAATACAAATGCAGATGAACACTGATCAAAGCAGTATTTCCATGAAACAGATGAAAATGTTGATCAAATGTTTTGTCATGGATTTAAACAGTTAATGAAACAATTCATCAGTAAACAAGAGCATACATACGAGCAATGTATTTAAAAGCCTTGAAAAAGAAAGGAGAGAAAATCAATGAAACTAAAAACTGGTTCTTTGAAAAGATCAATAAAAGCGTAAATCCCTAGCCAGCCTAACTAAGAAAAAAAGAGAGTTGATAAAAATTACTATCAGAAATGAGAGAGGGAACATTGCTACAGATCCCATAGATATGAAGAAGGTAATAAAGGAAGACTAGAACAAGTCTATTCCCACAAATTTGATAACCTAAATGAAATGGACCAATTTCTTGAAAGACACAACCTGCAAAAACTCACAAAAGAAGAAATAGATTGCCTCAATAGGCCTATATCTATTAAGAAATTGAATCAATAATTAATAACCTTCCAAAACAGCAAGCATGAGGCCCAAATCAGTTCACTGGTGAATTCCACCAAACGTTTAAGTAAGATATCATACCAATTTTTGCCAATCTCTTTCAGGGGATAAAAACAGAGGGAGGGTGCCTGGGTGGCTCAGTCGGTTAAGCATCTGCCTTCGGCTTAGGTCATGATCCCAGCATCCTGGGAGTCCCACATCGGGCTCCCTGGTCAGCCGGGAGTGTGCTTCTCCCTCTCCCACTCCCCCTGCTTGTGCACGCTCTCTCATGCTCTCTCTCTGTCAAATAAATAAATAAAATCTTAAAAAAAAAAAAACAGAGGTAATACTTCCTGACTCATTCTATGAGGCCAGCAGTACCTTAATATCAAAACAAGACACAGACATCTCAAGAAAACTACAGAACAAGGGGCGCCTGGGTGGCTCAGTCATTAAGCGTCTGCCTTCGGCTCAGGTCATGATCCCAGGGTCCTGGGATCGAGCCCCACATCGGGCTCCCTGCTCCGCGGGAAGCCTGCTTCTCCCTCTCCCACTCCCCCTGCTTGTGTTCCCTCTCTCGCTGTCTCTGTCAAATAAATAAATAAAATCTAAAAAAAAAAAAAAAAAAAGAAAACTACAGAACAATATCTCTGATGAACATAGATGCAAAAATCCTCAACAAAATATTAGCAAATAAAATCCAGCATTGTATAAAAAGAGTTATATACTATAACCAAGTAGGATTTTTTCCAGGTATACAAGGTTGATTCAAATTTTGAAAGCCAATTAATGTGATCCATCACATCAACAAGCTAAAAAAGAAAAAGCACATGATTATATCAATAGATGCAGAAAAAAGCATTTGACAAAACCCAGCACCTATTTGTGATAAAAACTCAGTAAAAGAGGAATAGAGCGGAACTTCCTCAACTTGGTAAAAAATATTTATCAAAAAACCCACAGATAACATCATACTTAATGGTGAGAAACTAGAAGCTTTCCCACTAAGATCTGGAACTAGGCAAGAAGTCCCCTCTCACCACTCCTTTTCAATATTATACTGGAAGTCTTAGTTAATGCTGAAGACAAGAAAAGGAAATTAAAAGCATACAGATTGGGAAGGAAGAAATAAAACTGTCTTTGTTTACAGGTGACTATGACTGTCTATGTAGAAAATCCAAAAGAATCAACAAAAACTCCTAGAACTAGTGAACAATTATAGCACAGTTGCAGGATACAACACTCATATAGAAACGTCAATTGCTTTCCTATAGACCAGCAATGAATAAGTGGAATTTGAAATTAAAAACACAGTACCATTTACTTTAGCAACCTCCAAAATGAAATACTTAGGTATAAATCTAACAAAGTGTGTACAAGATCTATATAAGGAAAACTACAAAACTCTGATGAAAAAAAAATCAAAGAAAAAGTAAGTAAATAGAGAAATAGTACCTGTTCAATACTGAGGAAAACTCAACATTGTCAAGATGTCAGTTCTTCTCAACTTGACCTATGGATTCAATGCAATCTCCATTAAAATCCCAGCAAGTTATTTTTTGGATATTGACAAATCGATCCTTAAGTTTATATGGAAAGACCAGACTCAGAATAGTCAACACAATATTGAAAGAGAAGAATAAAGTGGAGGACTGACATTACCAGACTTCAGTACTTACTATAAAGCTATTGGTGAAAGAATAGACCAAAAAAAAAAAAAAAAAAAATCAATAGATAGCCCAGAAGTACACCCACATAAATATAGTCAACTGATTTTTGATAAAGGACCAAAGGTAATAAATGGAGCAAAGACCATCTTTTCAACAAATGGTGCTGAGACAGCTGGACATCCATATGCAAAGCCATGAATCTAGACATAAAAACGCAAAAATGAACTCAAAATGGGTCATATATCTAGATGTAAAATGGAAAACTATGAGATGTATATACAAGTAGAAGAGAATATAGGAGAAAACCTAGATGACCTTGGGTATGATGATGACTTTAGACATAACACCAAAGGCACAATATATGAAAGAAATAACTGATAAGCTGAACTTCATTAAAATTTAAAACTTCTGCTCCACAAAAGACAATGTCGAGAGAATGAGAAGACAAGCCATAGACTAAGAGAAAAATATTTCCAAAGACACATTTGAAAAAGAATTATTCAAAATATACAAAGGACTCCTAAAACTCAACAATGAGAAAACAACCAACCTGATTTTAAAATGTGCTAAAGACCTTAACAGGCACATCAGGAAAAAAAGATATAAAGACAGCAAATAAGCATATGAAAAGAGGCCCCACACCTTGTCATCAGAGGATGCAAATTAAAATAACAATGAGATGCCACTCCATACCTATTAGAATGGCCAAAATCCTGACCACTGACAACACCAAATGTTAGCAAGGAAGGAGAACAATAGGAAATCTCATTTATTGCTATAGGAATGCAAAATGGTACCCCTACTTTGGAAGACAGTTTGGCAGTTTCTTGCAAAGCTAAACACACTCTTACCATATGATCCAGCAATCATGTTCTTTGGTATTTACTCAAACAAGTTGAAAGCTTACATCCACACAAAAACCTGCACGTGGATGTTTATAGCACCTTTATTTATAATTGCCCAAACTTAAAAGCAACCAAGATGTCTTCCAGTAGGTGAATGGTTAAATAAATTGTGGTACATCCAGACAATGGAATTTTATTCGGTGCTAAAAAAGAAATAATCTATCAAGCCATGAAAAGACATGGAGGAAATTTAAATGCATATTACTAAGTACAAGAAATCAATCTGAGAAGGCTACATAATATGATTCCAAGTATATGACATTCTAAAAAAGCCAAAACTGTGGAGACAGTAAAAAGATCAGTGTTTGCCAAGGGTTTGGGCAGGAAGAAGATGAATAGGTGGAGCACAGAGGATTTTTAGGGCAGTGAAAATACTCTGTATGATACCATAATGATGGATACATGTCATTATAGATTTGTCCAAACCCACAGAATGTACAACACCAAAAGTGAACCCAAATGTACACTGGTGATTATGATGTGTCAATGTAGATGTATCAATTGTAACACATGTACCACTGGTGTGGAATGTTGATAATGGGGGAGGCTATGCATCTGTGGGGGCAGGGAGTTTATGGGAAAGCTCTGTACCTTCCTCTTAACTTTGCTGTGAACCTAAAACTGATCTAAAAAGGAAAAAAATCATTAAAAAAAAAAAAGGACATTCTGACACATGCTGCAACATGGGTGAAATTGAAAGACATTACGCTAAGCAAAATAAGCCAGTCACCAAAAGAAAAATATTGTATAATTCCACTTATATAAGGTATTTAGAGTAGTCAAATTGATAGAGACAGAAAGTAGAATGATGGTTGCCAGGGCCTGGGGGTGGAGGTTAGGAATCAGGAGTTAGTATTTAATAGGTACATAGCTGGAAAAGACAAAAAAGTTCTGGGGCTGAATGGTGCTGATGGTAGCACAACAATGTAAATGCATGTAACGCCACATAAACATTCACTTAAAAGTGGTTAAAGTGGTAAATTTTGCATATGTATATTTTATTTCTATATATATATTTTAGTTAACAAAGAGCAAAAGGCAGGGGTATAAAGCTCAGGAAGATAAGAGACAACTAAAGGAGTGACACACGAGCTGGCAGATCTCTTGGGGGAATAGTGGTTTAAAAAATAACAGAAATAGAGTAAAAACTGGAAGTAGCCCGGGGAGACTAGATGCTGACAAGAATGCAAAAAGAAACAGAGAGGTTAGATATGATAAAAGCAAACAAAATAAGTGAAAATAAATAGCATTTAAAATAATTAGAGGTAAAATGGTATCTGGGGAAGACAGACAGGGAGGTCTAACATACACTTACCTGAAATCCCTATACAATGGATCAGAACAAATATCTGAAATATGATTAAAGAAAATGTTCATTTTGAAAAGGCATTTCAGGTCTTAGGAAAAACTGACACATAATGGTCAACACAGATATATCCTAATACAATTGCTGAATTTTGAATCTTTTGGGCAATCAGGCAAAAACAATGAGTCATCTATGAAGGATGAAAAGTAAAATAGGCTGACATCAGTCTTCTCTACAACAATACACAGTTCTAGAAAACTGGAGAAATGCCTCTAAAAGCCTTAAGGAGAGAAAGTGTGACCCAAGAAGTTTATATAATCCAAATTTTTATTCAAAGATAAAGGCAACAAATAAATTTTAACATTCATGAACTCCATGGAAATACTGGAAAGAATATTTGCAATTCATATTACAAAGTGCCAATTTTTTTGTCTATAAAGAATCTTATTTTTTAGCTATAAATATAACAGCCATATGCTAACAATTTTGAAAACTTAGACAACATGAACAATGTATTGTATATGTTTCTTAAAAAGATACATATACCAAAAGACATGTGACTGAAGAAGAAACTAAACTTTGGATAGTCCTGCAACTCTTAAATATATTGAAGCAGTCATTAAAAATCTTCCCACAAAGATAAGGTTAGGTAATACAGGTAGTTATAAGGATATATTTTTCTGATGGTCAGGAGAAAGGTCAAGGCTAATACCTGTCAATATGTTATCAGAGAACACGTAAATAGAAACACAACTATAAGAATTGTTAAAATTTTTTAATTATTATTATTTTAAGATTTTATTTATTTATTTGAAAGAGAGAGAGTGAGTGAGAGAGAGCACAAGTTGGGGAAGGGTCAGAGGGAGAGGGAGAAGCAGACTCCCCTGCTGAGCAGGGAGCCCGACGTGGGGCTCGATCCCAGGACCGCAGGATCATGACCTGAGCCGAAGGCAGCTTCCCCACCAACTGAGCCACCCAGGTGCCCCTTAAAATTTTTTTAAAATAAAATTAACAACAATACCTTGAGTATGTGTATCAACAAAAACTGCTGTTATTCTCAAAGGCACAATTGGCAACTTACCAATTCACATGCTGCTGTGCCAGGGCTGTTCTTTGAGGCAGATTGCCCCTGTCAGACCAATCATAAACCACTACTTCTCACTTTTGACAGGAAGGAAGAACACCTTCCTTCATTGCATAAATGCAGGTGGCATTTATGGAAATAAATGAATTGCAACATAGACAATAAGGAAATGCAGTGAAAAGCAGACATTTGTAAAGTTTGGGGGAGTTGAAAGTACTACTACCAAACATTTCTAGATTTTTGTGGTTTCTGGAAAAGGAAAAGACATCCCACTTCCCCCCATTTCCAGTATATATTACATATATTTTCAAAGCTCAGTCCTCATCTTTACTTCCAATTGGCTCAATTATCAGCCATCATTTTTAGGATACAGGATGAAGTTTAGTGGCTGAACTAGCTGCACAAAGAAAGGGAGTTCAAGCCTCTTTCTACAAGTGAATATTTCTTCCTTTAGGAGCAGCATTACAGAAAGTAACCTCACTGAAGTACTTGAACAAACTTCAAAAGGAACTTCAACCACTCATTGGAATATAAGCCAGAAGTTCATTTGTCCGAATCAAATACCAGCCAACTAAATACATTCTCTCACATGGACAGCAACTCCAGATTCATTTTGGCCTAAAGTTAAGAGAATTAAACAAGAAGAAAAAATAAATTTAAAAAACCTATAGGTAAACCAGTAACCATGAAGATAAATGGGCAAAGAATGTGAGGAGTTCACATAAAAGGAAATATAAATGGATCTAAAACATATCTGAAAAATGTTCAGTCTCATAATGAGAAAGGCAAATTAAAATTAAACTGACAAATCATGGGTAACCCATCAAACTGGAAAAGATCACAAAGCTTGGTAACACTCTGCATTAGTGAGAGTATGTTAGAGGCATTTTCATATATTGCTGATAGGAACATAAATTAGTACAACCTCTGTGTAGGGTAAATTAGCAACATTTATCAAAATTATAAGCACACATACTCTTAGGGTCAGTAATTCTACCTCTAGGAATTTATGCTATCGATTTTTCACATATGTACAAAATGACTTACGTACAATACAAGTCATTACAGTATTATTTGCAATAGCAAAAGACTGGAAACAACTTAAATGTCCATCAATGTGGAGTTGGTCGAATAAATTATGATGCATCCATTCAATGGAATATTATGCTGCTGAAGAAAAATGAGTAAAATTTATTAACGATACAGAATTAGTTCCAAGATAATGAAGCGAAAAAAAAAACAAATTTCCAAGTATACAGAATGTTATCATTTATGTGAAAATTGTATGTACATTTGCTCATATATGCACTGAAGGATGTATAAGATAGTGGTAATATTAGTTGCCTTTAAGAAGGGGGAACTAGTTGACTGGACAGGAGTTTAAGAGAACTTATTGCATACTCTTGTACTTGGGGAATTTTGAAATGTGAACTCATTACAAAGAAAGAAAGAAGGGAGAGAGAGAAGGAGAACCAACAAGTGAATGAAGGAAAGAAGGAAGGAAATGTGTGATTCTGTTTATGTCTATCCTTCTGGGGAATTTGTGAATCCTCTTAGCCAGGAGTGGTTAAGGGAAGTGTCTTTACCGACCCTGTGTTGGGCTATTAACCCTTTCTTCTGAGTCATACTTTATTTATATTCCCATGATAGTCTGAGTCAGATGAGTATCTCCTTCCATCAGGGCTTTAAAAATTTCAAGTAATTCTCATGCTTATTCACATGCAAACACCAAAAATTTGTATTTTAAACAGAAGTCTTTATAAAGCTCTAACTATACCTGATTTTTAATTCCATTGAACTTAAAGAGGTTTCTTTCTATTTGTTGTAGAATCTGCCAAATTAGGAATACTTCCCTGCATTGGGACAAGCCATATTTTACTTCTTTTATAGCAATGAGACAAACTCAGGATTTAAAAAACCAGAAACTGGTCAAAAGTCATTAACATACCCATTTATTTTCTGTCAAATCCAATGTCCAAACAATAATTATATTTAGCCATACTCTTTCCAGTTGTTTGCTTAAAGGGGGAAAACTTTCATTGTCCAAGCACTCCTGAGCCCCGAGTTTATGTGGCTTGCTCATGACTGCAAGGGGACTACAAGTGAAGCCTACAGGTAATCCCCACAGGATATTTTTAGGTTATTGCTCTAGCAAATTGGAGGGATATCCTGACCCTGTACATTTTTAAAAGTATAATCTTTCATGAGGTAGAGATTGTAGCCTTCTAATGAAATTTACTCAAAATCTCCTGATACCCTGTTAAGCCTCCACCAATGGCAAAGGTCCATTAGACCTGTCCATGCTAAAGCCTATTTGATATTAAAACAAAAGGAAAGGTCTCTTCCTAAGTAGATTAAGGAGACAAAATCAAGCAAGCCAGATTTCTAAAAAAGGAGACTTTAAGCATGGAATTTGCATATATTATTCATTCTCCCTCCATGCAAACATGCAGCCATTGCTCAGTGAACTTTGGCCTACCATGCTTTAAAACAATGGTTATAACATTAGTATCCCCCTTTCCATGGCTGCTACCAGAGGAATTTCAGGCTCCATTGGGATTTTTGCATAACTTCCTCTCAACATTCTCCGGTATCCTTTCTCTAAAATGCCACTCTGAACTCTTTCAGTGGAATAGTTTCTTTGCCTCTGAGCAAGTTTCTGCTCTGTACAATCCATGTCTGCTACCCTGTTGGTACTTTCCCCCTCTTATCTTAGCTTCTGGCTAGAAGTAACTTACAGGTCAAATTTAATTTGATAAAGGATTAAACACTGTAAAGAAGTAACAGAATCCATGCTGTACCCTGTGTAACAATATTAAGTGCCCTCTATTCCACTTTGCTGCAGCCATGGAGGGTTTTGTGATTAAACAGTTTGAAGTGTGTTCGTGTTCTATAATTGGAACGCCTGCTCTTTGAGTCATATTGTTTACCACTTTGATTTAGTGCCTTTGTTCATCTATGTCCATGCCTGCAATTTACTTATGAAAAAGTGTAACATTATTGCCTGTTATGGGCCTCAAAAATTTACTCAGTGGGGGTGAGATAGAGTGCGTGGTGTTCCTCTTTTTTTTTTTCTTAATTTAAATTCAATTTAGTTAACATATACTGTATTATTAGTTTCAGGGGTAAAATTTAGTGTTTCAGCAGTTGCATATAACACCCAGGGCTCATTACATCAAATGCCCTCTTTACTGCCCATCACCCAGTTACCCCATCCCCCCACCCACTCTTTTCCCTAAATGAACACTTGGGAAAACTTTATCACTTTTCTGACCACTCTAAGGTACTAGAAAGATCAGTGTCATTTTAAATGTATGTGTGACCTCAGATCAGAAATTAGAATGTTCGGGGCGCCTGGGTGGCTCAGTCGGTAAGCGTCTGCCTTCGGCTCAGGTCATGATCCCAGAGTCCTGGGATCGAGCCCCGCGTTGGGCTCCCTGCTCTGCTGGAAGCCTGCTTCTCCCTCTCCCACTCCCCCTGCTTGTGTTCCCTCTCTCGCTGTCTCTCTCTCTGTCAAATAAATAAAATCTTTAAAAAAAAAAAAAAGAAAGAAATTAGAATGTTCGTATTCATAAATAATCACAATTCTTAACTTCATTTAATATGCACACCTGCTTTTAAGCTAGAAAAAGAAATATTTTAATAGCCTTTTCATACAATTGTGGATATTCTTTGATACTATGCCAAAACTCAACACTTAATAGTTGCATAAATGTTAGTTACAAAATGGAATTTGAAACCATATAAATGAACATTCATACTGTTACACTGTAGTCCATTCATTTATTTTGAAGTCTGACTGTATCTTTAACCCATTCATGATTCTAAACATCATTCATTGATCATGTGGAGAATGTTAGAGCACTGAGTTATGTAGATTTCCAAATGTTGACATTTTTCTTTATATAATATAAAAAACCACATCAGTTACCAGTATCACATTATCTCATTAGAAAAATCTTTAAATATTGGGAAGTTGCCAAGTTCATGGTGGTGGATACATTTTCCAAACTTCTAGTTTTTGGTTGAAAGTTCAGCTTTTATTATTGACAACAAATACTTTCAGTTGTTTTCCTTAAAATGACAGACTCACTTCATTCATTTTTAAGAAAATATCACCCAAAATGCAAGTCTAACTAATCATAGTTTGTGTCTTTATCAGTTGTTCTTTCAAGTAAAAATGATGTTCCATTAAAAACAAAACAAAACAAAACAAAAAACACCCTGCTAATTTCAGCTCACAACCCAAATAACTGCATAAGTGCTTTTCCTCAAAACAGGACAGCATCTTGAGGTGGAGAGCTCTCCCTAGATCATGTATCAAGATCTTCATCTCCAATATGAACTTTATTCCTTTTGCCTTTTCACTACTTGCTTTTTCTCCATTAATGGATGGGAAGACAGTGCTCCTTAACTGGCAAGTATCACTGAATCTACTGCTAAGGCCATAGCTGCACCACAAGAGTCCTTCGATTTTCTTGCTAAGGTGGTTTTAGATAACAAAATTGCTTTAGATTACTAATTGCCTGAACAAGGAGGACTCTGTGCCATAGCAAATACCTTCTGCTGTACCTCAATCAGTGCCTCTGGTATTGTAGCAAATACAAGAGATTAACAAGCAACTCACTTGGCTAGAACAGATTGGTACCCTGTCAGGTACTAACTGGTTTGGTAATGGGGACGCTGGCTAAGGAGTATACTTTGGTCTCTTGGTATTATCCCCCTAATAGCTAGCATTTTGTCTCCCTGGTACAATATGTTCTCTCAAAGGTCTTAAACATATGTTCATAGCCATCAACAGTACATCACCTGGTCTCATTGGGCTTGGAGAAACAGACACAAGATGAACAATGACAGGAACAGTAAAACCAATTCTTCTACAATCTGACATCATAGCCTATGAGTTTCACAATGAAATGAGGAACTTAACTGATGGTGACAGAAAGTGGCACTAATACTTTTGGTCAATCTCTCATCTATGAGAGGATTACCAATAGGGGAAATTGGTAAGCTAAACAAGGAGGCCATTAGACTGAGGTGGCTCTAATGCCAGGAAGCCTACATAAGAAAACCCAAGTCTAAGTCTGCAAATGCCTCAAGGTTACAAAATCAATATACAAAGGACAGCCAATCATTCACAAATAGCCAACTAAGCTTTACCTATAGCCAATTAATTCCCTTATTTTGCTTCCTCCTGTCTATAAAGTCTCTCCCTGAGCTCCTGACAGTGAAACACTCCTAGCCACTTCTGGTTTGGTGCTGCCCAATTCCAATTGATTTTTGCTAAGATAAACTCTTAAAAAAACTTTTTTAAAAATGGGAAGCCCTCAGATATGGAATGAGTAAGTCACAGGAATAAAAAGCTACGCATAAGGAATATAGTCAATGATATTGTAATAGCAATGTAATGGGACAGACGGTAGCTATACTTGTGATGAACATAGCATAATGTATAAACTTAGATCACTAGGTTGTACAACTGGAACTAATGTAACATTGTGTGTCAGCTATACTCAAAAAAAATGGAGATCCTGCGGGGAGAAGGAGCCCCTTACTCAGGGGACAAGCTGAGAAAAATGAGGCAACTACATATATCCATATTTAGAAATAATCACAATTCCTTTTTTTTTTTTTGAGCAGGGGAGGGACAGAGGAAGAAGGAGAGAATCTTTTTTTTTTTTAAAGATTTTATTTATTTATTTGAGAGAGAGAATGAGAGAGAGAGAGAGAGCACATGAGAGGGGGGAGGGTCAGAGGGAGAAGCAGACTCCCTGCTGAGAAGGGAGCCCGATGTGGGACTCGATCCCGGGACTCCAGGATCATGACCTGAGCCAAAGGCAGTCGCTCAACCAACTGAGCCACCCAGGCGCCCGAAGGAGAGAATCTTAGGCAGGCTCCATACCCAGCACACAGCCCAGCTTGATCTCACAACCCTGAGATCATGACCTGAGCCGAAATCAAGAGTTGGATGCTTAACTGAACGAGCCACCCAGGCACTCCTGAAATAATCACAATTCTTAATTTCATTTAATGCCCATACCTACCTTTAATGGAAGGACCACTACACATATGCTTATTAGTTTCCTGTTGCTGCTATCACATATTAGCACAACTTAGTGGCTTAAAACAACACAAACTTATTATCTTACAGGTCCATAGGTCATAAGTCCAACATAGGTCTCAAGTGGCTAAAATCAAAGGGTTGCCAGGGCTATGTTCCTTTCTAGAGGCCCTATAGAAGAATCTCTTTCCTTGCTTTTTCCAGGTTCTAGATGGTATCTTCATCCCTTGGCATATGGCCCCTTTCTCCCATCTTCAAGGATCTCTCTCTCACATCTCTCTCTCTGATCACAGCTGGGAAAGGTTCTCCAATTGTAAGGAATTGTGATTAGATTGGGCCCACCTTAATAATCCAGGATAGTTCCTATCTCAAGGTCTGTAAGCCTAATCATATCTGCAAATTCCCTATACCACTTGTTCAAGCCAGCATCATCTCTCGCCTGTTTCTCTCCTGGATTACTGCACTAGCCTTCTATCTGGCCTCCACTGTTATACTCTTGCCCACTGTAGATAATTATCCTTACAGCAAAATCGAAAGTTGTATTCTACACATTTCAAGTTTGATATACCTGTTAGACAATCAAGAGGATTTGACGTAGTTATCTATTAGATAGATGAGTCTTCAATTCTGGAGCTCAGGGAGAGGTTTTGACTGGAGATATAAACTTAGGAGACATCATCATATAGATGGTCCTTAAAATCATAGGGCTGGAAGAGATAACCAAAGGAGTGAGTGTAGCTAGAGAACAGGATGAGAAATGAGTCCTAGGGCATTTCAACAAGGAATGAGTCAGCAAAGACTACTAGTCTACCAGTGAAAACAGGAGGAAAACTGGGAGCTTATGGCTTTTTGGAAGTCAAGGGAGGAAAGTATTTTAGGAAAAATAAAGTAACCAGCTGTGTCAAATGCTGATAAAAAGTTGAACAATAAAAAGATTGCCAACAGATTTGGCAAGATGAAAGTAGTGATTCCAACAAGATCAGTTTTAGCGGATGAGTAGGTACAAAAGCCTAATGGCAGCATGTGGTAGCCATGGAAATACATGATTCAGATCTGCTACAGGGAGCATAGTTGACTGACAGCCCCAGCTGTAGCCCCTGTAGACCCACCACTGGATTTGTGCTCAGACCAAGCTTTCTCCAGACTGCTCCCAACCAGTGACTGAAACTTGTGAGGTATTAGTACAGGCCCACCTTTGTGGCAGGCAAGCCTCCTCTAAAAGGCAATATTTTGGCTTAAGGACTTCCCATTAACATCACCAAAACTTCCTTGGAATTGTGCTACAGTTTGAGATTCTTCATCCCTAATCCTTCTTCCTTCCCTTTCTCCTTTCACAGGCAACAGCCCCACATAATGGCCTAATGGCTCTTCCTAACTGCTTCTGCTCCACACCCCCTCCCCTTATCATTAATTAGCATTTCTCGCAATAAATCTCTTACACATCTCATCCCATCTGGGTATCAACTCATCAGAGTACTCAAACTAACACAGAATAGTTTAAATAAAGAGTAGGGAGAGAAAAACATGATACACAGGAGCAGAAAAATTATACCTGGTGGGGAAACATGAGGTCTAGGTTTGTTGCTATTGTTGTGATGTTGTGTAGATAGAAGCTATTCCAGCATGTTTGTATATTCATCAGAATTATCCAAATAGACAAGGAGAAACTGATGATGTAGGAAACACAGAGAGAATGGAATCCAGTGCACAAGAGAGAGGTTAGCCACCAGCTCGAGCATTTTCTCCTTTGTACCACCCCATAGTCAATCTAGCTCTTCAAAGCCTGAAAGACATCTTCCAGGGTAAAAGTACTTTATAAGGGACTTTCACACACATTATCTCATTTTATCCTCACTACTATACATGAATTGGTAGGCATTAGCATCATATGCATAAAAGATAAGAGAACAGGGGGGCCTGGGCAGCTCAGTCAGTTAAGCATCCAAGTATTGATTTCAGCTCAGATCATGATCTCAGGGTTGTGAGACTGAGCCCCATGCTGGGCTCCACAGTCTCCCTCTGTCCCTGCCTCCCACCGCCACTCACGCACACACATACACACACACACTCTCTCTCTCTCTCTCTGACTCAAAATAAATAAATAAATCTTTACAGTGCCTGGGTGGCTCAGACAGTTAAGCATCTGCCTTCCGCTAAGGTCATGATCCCAGAATCCTGGAATTAAGCCCCAAGTCCGGCTCCCTGCTCTGCCCCTCCCCCGCTCATGCTCGCGCTCTCTCTAATAAATAACCTTTTAAAAATAAATAAATCTTTTCAGGCACCTGGGTGGCTCAGTCGTTAAGCGTCTGCCTTCGGCTCAGGTCATGATCCCGGGGTCCCGGGATCGAGTCCCACATCGGGCTCCCTGCTCAGCGGGAAGCCTCCTTCTCCCTCTCCCATTCCCCCTGTTTGTGTTCCCTCTCTCGCTGTCTCTCTCTCTGTCAAATAAATAAAATCTTTAAATAAATAAATAAATAAATAAATCTTTTCAAACAAAGATAAGAAAACTAAAATTCAAAAAGCTTAAATGAATTTCCAGAGTTTTGATGATTAGGAAAGAACAGAATTTAGAGTTAAAATTTTACCTTCTGATTCCAAGTTCAATATTAGACTGCTGCTCCTGAAAAAACACAAGAGGTTGGACAGAGACCATCAAGAGCAGAGTGGGCAGTGGGGGATCGCACCAGGGTAGAGCATCAGTGTAGGGGAGAATTGGAGTTCATATTTAGGGACCCCAGGGCTGTTTAATAGACAAGCGATAGGCAAAAATGAAATGGAACGCCAGGGAGTCCACCTAACTGGTATATCATTCTAAAGCTACTAGCCAGCCAATACAAAATTCAAGTCTATGGCAGCAAGACAGATGCTGGGATACTTCAGACCAGAACAAGAATACTCAAAGCTGGGAAAGGTAGAAAACATCCGGGAGAATTCCTGAGGCCCTAGAGCAGTGCTTTGGGCATTTTTAGAGAGTGCCACACTTAGGCTGTATAGATAAAACTCAGGGACACCGGAGGTTCAGTTCCAGACCACCACAATAAAGTTAATACCACAATAAAGCAAGTCAAATGAATTTTTTCATTTTCCAGGGTACATGAAACTTATGTTTACACTATACTGTAATCTAGTAAGTGTGCAATAGCATTGTATCTTTAAAAAAGGTACATATCTCAACTAAAAAATAAGTTATTGCTAAAAAATGTAAACCATCATCTGAGCTTTCAGCAAGTCATAATATTTTTGCTGGTGGAGGGTCTTGTCTTAACGTTGATGGCTGCTGACTGATCAAGAGGTGGTGGCTCACGTTGGGGTGGCTGCAGCAATTTCTTAAAATAAGACAATGAAATTTGTACATTTATTGACTCTTCATTTCACAAATGATTTCTCCATAGCATGTGATGCTATTTGATAGCATTTACCCACGGTAGGACTCCTTTCAAAATTGGAGTCAATCCTTTGAAACCCTGCCACTGCTTTATCCACAAAGTTTGTATCATATTCTAACTCCTTTGTTGTCATTTCAGCAATCTTCACAGCATCTTCACCAAAAGTAAATTCCATCTCAAGAAACCACTTTCTTTGCTCATCCCTCAGAAGCAACTTCTCATCTATTAAAGTTTTATCATGAGATTGCAGCAATTCAGTCACATCTGCAGGCTCCATTTCTAATTCCAATTCTCTTACTGTTCCCACGACATCTGCAGTTACTTCCTCCACTGAAGTCTTGAAACCCCTCAAAGTCATCCATGAGGGTTGGAATCAACTTCTTCCAAACTCCTGTTCATGTTGGGGGTATAGCTCAGTGTTAGAGCATTTGAGTGCAAACCCCTCTTCATGTTGATATTTTGACCTCTTCCCGTGAATTACAAATGTTCTTAATAGTATCTAGAATGGTGAATCCTCTGTGGAAGATATTCAATTGACTTTGCACAGATCCACCAGAGGAATCATTATCTATGACAGCTCTAGCCTTACAAAATGAATTTTTTCAATAATAAGATGTGAAAATCAAAATTATTCCTTGATCCATAGCTGCAGAATGGATGTGGCGGTGAGCAGGCATGAAAACAACATTACTCTCAGAATTCTTGGGTGCCCAGGTGCACTGTCAATGAGTGGTAATATTTTGACAGGAATCTTTTTTTTTCCTGCACAGTAGGTCTGAACTGCTCAAAATATTCAGTAAACCATGTTGTAAACAGATAGACTGTCATCCAGGCTTTGTTGTTCCATTTATAGAGCACAGGCAGAGTAGATTTAGCTTGATTCTTGAGGGCCCTAGGATTTTCATAATGGTAAATGAGCATTGGCTTCAACTGAAAGTCACCAGCTGCATTAGCCCCTAAAGTAAGAGTCAGCCTGTCCTTTGAAGATTTGAAGTCAGGCATTGATTTCTTCTCTGTAGCTATGTAAGTCTTAGATGGCATCTTCCTCCAACAGAAGACGTTTCATCTATATTGGAAATCTGTTGTTTATTATAGCCACCTTTCTTAATTATCTTACTAGATCCTTCTGGATAACTTGCTGCAGCTTCTACATCAGTACTTGCTGCTTCATCTTGCACTTTTATGCTGTGGAGGTGGCTTCTTTCCTTGAACCCATGAACAAGTCTCTGCTAGCTTCAGGCTTTTCTTCTGCAGCCTCCTTAACTCTCTCAGCCTTCACAGAATTGAGGAGAGTAAGGGCCTTGCTCTGGCTTAGGCTTTGGCTTAAAGGAATGTTGTGGCTGGTTTGATCTTCTATCCAGATCACTAAAACTTTCTTCCTATCAGCAATAAGGCTGTTTCACTTTCTTATCTTCGTGTATTCACTGGAGTAGCACTTGTGATTGCCTTTCAAAACTTTTCCTTCCATTCATAATTTGGCTAACTTTTGGTGCAAGAGGCCTGGTTTTTAGACTATCTCCACATTTGATATAACTTCCCCACTAAGTTTATTCATTTCTAGCTTTTGATTTAAAGTGAGAGATGTTACTGTATGGTGACTAACATAACATAATAAAAAAATAATAATTAAAAAAATAAAAGAAATAAAGTGAGAGGTGTGCAACTCTTCCTCCCACTTGTATACTTACAGGCCATTGTAGGGTTATTCACTGGCATAATGTCAATATTGTTGTGTCTCAGGGAACAGGAAGGCCCGAAGAGAGGGAGAGAGACGGGAGAATGGACAGCATTTCTGTGGAGTAGTCAGAACACACTCAGTTTGCTGTCTTATATGAGTGCAGTTCATGGCACTCCGAAATAATTACAATAGTAACATTAAAGATCACCATTACAAATATAATAATAATGAAAAAATTTGAAATATTGCAAGAATTTCTAAAATGTGACAGAAAAACACCAAGTGAGCAAATACATACGGAAAAATGGTGCTGACAGACTTGCTCAATGCCAGGTTGCCACAAACCTTCAATTTGTAAAAAATGCAATATTTGGGAATGCAATAAAGCAAAGCACAATGAAATGATGTATGCCTGTAGTTTGGAAGAGAATCATTAAGGATTCTGAGTTAGCAGGGATGTAGGCATGTTAGAAGTCAAAGATAACTTTAAGGTTCCTGTGTGGGGGAGACCACATGGATGACTCAAGAATACTGAGAGGATGGGATGGGGGTGGGGGTTGTTATAGAGGTAGATGACTAATTCCTCTTGATATATGATGATGTTTGGGATGGGGGGAGAATCCCCTCCGGATCTAAGGGGACCTATTAAATTAGTTTAATGAAGAGGTAGAAATGGTGTCATTTCAAGAAAAAAAAAAAAAGAACTAGTGTCATTTCTCTAAGTTCTTTAGTCAGGGGAAGGACGGAAAAGAGGAGGCTTAAGTTGATCCTCAGAATCAGGAAGGAACAGGTCTTTTATTTTTTCTTTAATTCCTTGATCATACTGGTGAATAATACAACTTTTCTGACTTGTTAAAGGTTTAGAATGTTTAATTTTCATGTTTTTTATCCCAAATATCCTCTTTTTTGCAAAAAATAATTTTTGCTTTGTCCATTGTGGGAACGTTAGTAGCAATAGTTCTCACTTCACATTACACAGCCTTCCTATACATAAAAAACTAATCAATTCTACCAATCCATCTTTCCCTCTCCACCTTTCTCCCCCCTCCTCCTCTTCTCCTCTCTTCCTCTCATTCCCTTCCTCTCTGTCTCTGTCTCTGACTCTGCCTCTCTCTCTCTCTCCTATAAGCATGCTCTAGAATGTGAATCTTGGTCCCGTAATTTTTTTCATAAACTGTATCTTCCTCATGAAAGGAGGATCAGTCATCAAGGATGTATAGTGGAAGGAGACAGTAAAGACATTTCAAGACCCCACAAAAGACCAAAGCCACACTAATATAGACAGGAAACAACTGCAAGGAAGTTGAACCGTGCAAGCTAGAAGTCTATAGCTATGGCTGGAGTTCCACTGGTGATCCATCCTTCAGAACCCTGGGCAGGATGTATGAGGTATGACCAAGAGTGAAGAGCCAAAGTCAATGGAATATATGTGCAAATAAGTCTCCTTTAGTTCAGATTGTTCACTGACCATTTAAATATTTTCTCTCTCCCAGATCTGGTCTCTGCTCCCCAAATGTAACTGAAGCCCCCCTACTCTTGAACAGGAAGAAACTTCTAGTCATTTAGACAATCCCTACCTTTTAACACTATATTTTGCTATTGCATTCATCTTAGGCTTCTTCCAGCTTAGATTTTATGCAGTTTACATCCATTGTCTTAACTGGTTCAGAAATGAATTAATTATTTTCCATTCAAACCCCTGTGCTCTGGACTAAGCTCCTTCCTAGATTATGAGCTACATATGGGCAGAGTATTATTTCTCTCTGTGATTTGCCACAAAGGAGGATTCCCCCCAAAATGTTGGACGGATGAATGGATAGATAGATGAGTGGATGAATGGATGAATTACTCCCCTCTTATCCTCCATTCTCCATCTGCATTACCTCGATTTATCCCTTTTTTAAGAAGCCATTCTTTAGTTCATCCTCCAGATATCCACTCCCCTATATTTGAACCCTTAAGAATTTTGTGTTCTGAGATGCTTACCTTATCCCATCTTATATTTTTGTTTTACCATCTTGTGTCTTGTGTTTGTTTTAGCCTTCCATAGAGAGGCACTTGGTCTCATTCATCTTTACTTCCTGTTGACACTTACACAGTGTTTACACACATTATATAATCAATAAATATTTTTGAATATAATTTAATCTAGAGTAATTTCATTTTCATTAATATCCTTGCAAGATAAACATTTCATTAATATCCTTGCAAGGTATCATTTTACTGGTTAAGAAATTGAGGTTTAGGTAAGTTAATGACAATCATCCACTGGCCATGGTTGCCCAAATGGGCAAAGAGCTGGCTAGGAGGAGAGCACAGGGGTGGGAAAGGAGAACCAGCTTTCACCAGCACCATTTCCTGACTCAGTATGCATTTAACAGATCTGCTTTAAAACAGCCTTTTAAAGGAGCATGCTGGGTCATAAAAACCAAAACCTTCTGCACGTACGAAGAGGATAAGCTCTTTAAAGATATTTTCCTGCTTTGATCTTTCCTTTGGTAAGGCATATGTTATATTTTCCTTTTAACCATATACATCCATCACCATACACCATCTTACCCAGATGTCTTATGTGTCTACAATCTGTTCTTATGTTTAACGTCACCATTGCTCACCTGGTCAAGGGCCCCATTGCCTTATGACCACACAGTTGTAGTTCTTCAATTGCTCTTTCCACCATATGAGTCCCTCCACCTTTCAGTCAATTCTCCAACAATGCTAGTAAATCTTTCAAAGCTACCATTGTTTACATACCTGCCAATAGCACCCTACAATATTTTTTAATGGCTGTCTCTGATTTCAGAATAAGATCAAACTCTTCAGCTTGAAATTCTATTCTCTCTGAGCCTTCTCACCAACCTCATTTCCAACATTTTCTAATACTACTCCTTAAAGGAGCCTTCTATTCAAGCTCAGATTTCCCACATATGACACATGTTCCCTCCCCTCTCAGTCACGTCATTTCTCCTACTGGAAATGTTTTCTCCTTTCTTCACCTTTTATCTAAATGCCACACTATCTTCAAAGCACAGCTCAAAGGCTATCTCCACTCTGAAGTTTTACTATATACATCATCCTTTGGTAATCATTCTTTCCTCTGAATTCCCTTAGCACTTTTCATATGCTCCTTGACTATCTTTTAAGGTACATATACTAACTGACCGCAAATAAATCTTTAACTCATCCCAAACGGAAACTTTGTACCCATTAAACAATAACTCCCCATTCCCCTCTCCCCTCAGCCACTGTTTTGTTTTTTTTTTTAAATCTCCTCTTGTGACTATAATGTGCACTGTGGTTGAGAAACTGAATTTATAGGTTAGTACACCCATCCTCAGCTCTAGCCCCATGTTACCACTGAGGCTTAGAAATCAGTGTTGACTGCACTGCGCCAAAGGTGGTGGCATTCTGTGGTATTTTGGTAGCAACCTTTCCTAAAATTTTCAGTGGGGCAGTTTTCTGTATATGTAGCACCTTTTGCTCAAAGTTTGTGATATTACCCACATCTGTCTCTCATCCTTGGAGTTCATAGCAGTGAGGGACTCAAGCTCTGTTTTCCAATTCACTTTCTGGGTCTTGTCCCATATTTCTCAGTTTGGTACTCAATTTGTTGAGGTTTGATTTTTTTTTTTCTTAATTATGGAATGACCTGGATTTGCATCTTTGTAGCAAACCTCTCCAGTACATTCCTGCCTGAAAAGGTGGATGAAGCTTTTTCTTTGTGGTGGTCATTCTACGTCATTCATCACCCCCAGGGTGTCAAGTGGCCATTATGAACTTAAAGAAACATGTGGAGCTGAGCATTTTAGAAGACACCGTATTGCTGACAGTGGGAAAAGTGATAAACACATTTTAAGCTTTCTATTTCAGGATAATGACCTGATCCTTACTTTTTTTAGATACTAATATATTTAGAATGCATGATTTTATTCAATGCTCTTCTACCACAATAGAAAACTTGATGAAGATGAGGAGAAATACAGAAGGGTGAAATGACATTTAAAATTTTGAAAGTATAATGCTGGAGTTGTAAGCCTACTTTCACTTATGTTCAAATTAAGGCAAAAACATATGTGAATGAAAAATAGAATACAGTACAAAAAGGAGTGCTGAGTAAGGTGCAATTATTTATACTTTTTATCATTCACTTACTTATTGAGCACTTGCTACCATACTAGTTACTGAGAGGGGCTCAAAAATGAAAATGCATGGTCCTACCTTCTAAGAGCTTATAATCTAGTTTGGGGAGACAAAATAAGCAGTTTACAAAGTAAAACTAAATTCAAACAAGAGTGATATGAGTAGGGTATAGTTGGAGTAGAAAGAAAAAGGAAGATTCACTCTAATTGTATAAAATCAGAAGCAACTTGGTAGTAAAAACAAAATTTGAGTAACGTTTCCGATGGCAGATAAGATTAAAATATGTCAGTGTTATAGGAAGGTCTGTCCTTGGTTTAGACTAGTTTTAACAAAAGGATAGAGTCTGGCAGGGACACAGTTGCCAGGGTGAAATAGCTAGAAAGAAGGGCAGATTAGGCATTTTTCTTACTTAACTATTGGGAACCATAATTGTTTTTGTCCAGTGAATGTCATAATTAGAGTTGTGTTTCAGGTAGATGAGTTTGACCACAAAGTGTTGGTTGAATTGGAATGGGGAAGGTTATAGGCAGGGATAATGCAACACTAGACTGCCTTTTAAAGTTTACATCTTTAGGGTGCCTGGGTGGTTCAGTGGGTTGAGCTTCTGGCTCTTGATTTCAGTTCAGGTCATGATCACAGATTCATGAGATCAAGCCCTGCATCAGGCTCTGCACTCAGCTCGTGGTCTCTCTCTCTCTCTCTCTCTCTCTCTCAAATAAATAAACCTTTAAAAAAAAATAAAGTTTACGTCCTCATTCTTACATGAGTGGCAGCTTGATAGAGTGGAAAAATCACTGGACCTGAAGTCTGAAAGCATATTCTGGCTGTGTCTCTTATTAGCTGTGGCCTTGGGCATATTACTTAATATATATATTCTATGTTTCTTTTTCTGTTAAGAGGAATTAATACCTGTCTTATAGAATTGTTTTGGCAAATAAGAGAAGCCTCAGAACACAATGCCTTGCACAAACTAAGTGGTTATTGAATGTGTGTTTCCCTCCTTTCCTGCCTAATCCAGATTTTAAAGGTGTTTATTTCTATGACTATACAGCTTGAGTTAGTCAACACCCACATTGTTCATTTCAGTATTTTAGATGATGCTAAACTCTGTGACATAGAAGGCAAAATTATAACACATTTGCATTTGGAAGAACAAATTTACAATCAAGAAATTAATAGGTACTTTGGGTTCTTAAGACAGTCTGAGTTTGGGGTACCTGGGTGGCTCAGTTGGTTAAGTGTCTTCCTTTGGCTCAGGTCATGATCCCAGGGTCCTGTGATGGAGACCTGCATCAGCTCCCTGCTCAGCCTTTCCCTGTGCCCATCTCCCTGTGCCCCTCTCCCCTGCTTGTGCTCTGTCTCTTGCTTTCTCTCTCTCTCTCAAATAAATAAAATCTTTTTTAAAAAGTCTGAGTTTATTCAACATTCATTTAGCCAATATTTATTGAGCCCCTGCATGGGTATGTGACAGCGCAAGCAAACAGATGCAAAAGTAGGAACAACTTAGTCCTGCTCTGGAGAAGTTCAAAGTCAAGTATCAGAAATATATCAATACACAGATAATTTAAAAGGTTTATTATAGGTGCTCCAGGAGTTTATACAACATGTTATAGGAGCACAAAAGAATACATAACTAGCTGAATTTGCAGAGGTAATGGAAAGTTTTCCAAGGAAGCAATCCCTTTAGATGAATCTTGGAGTGTAGTAATTCATCTGCTACCCAGGTAGAGGAAGAACACAGCAGGAAGAGAAAATAGTATATAAAAATATAAAGAAGGGAAAGATTGCATTTGGCTACATGTAACTAAAAATAAAAATAACAGAGATTTAAACAAAGTTGGGATTTATTTTTTCCCACATTCTAGGAAATCTATAGGTAAGTAGTTGCTGGCATTGATTTAGTGACTCAAGGATGTCAAGTCATAGGTCTTTGAGATTCTGGGAGATAAGTTTTCTTTTATTTATTTTATCCTTTTTAAGCTGGGCACAAAATTACCTCAACAAAATAATAATTCTGTTAAAGAAAAAGAAGGCGAAGAATATATTTGGTATAGGCAACTAACAATCTCTGCTATAGCATTTTTAGAGGATTGCAAATAGTGTAGCTGGAAGAGGAATTTCAGAGGACTGATAAAGGAGGCTGGAAATCCAAGCAGAACTGAGCTAAGGGAAAATCTAAAAGTTTATTTGTGCAATTTTTTTCATGGAAAAATAGATTCAAAGATCCATGATGGGATATCAGGTACAACTGCCTGGTTACAGCCATAGTAGCAAAAAGGAAAGTTCTTTATTCCCAACACATTTGGCCAATTGATCAGAAACCTCCCAAGTCTTAGAAATGTAAGGGGCAGGGTTCCAGCAGGAAAAACTGGTTGTTTTGCTAGGCTACACAGGACATGTTTTTATGCCATACCTTCTTAACAATAAAAGTCACCACTGCCAATCATGTTTTTTTTTTTCTTTTGCCCCTCTATTCCTTTCTTTTTTGCCTTGAATTTACAACAGTGTGTGGCCCAGTAACTCCATTTCTTCTCCCTCTTAATGAGTTTTCCACAAGACTCCGTACCCCTGAATGAAAGCCACACATGGTCATTTTTAGGCTCCAGGGCTTCTGAGACTTAATTTTGTTTTTATATTTTGCAAGTTTCCATCATTCTATTGTGATTCCTCTCCCTCTCATCCTGGGGGTTTTCATCAGCTGCCTTTCTAATATGCTCCCCTTCTCCCTCTTAACTCCTTCTTTTCCTGGGCACTCTCATCCTTTCTTGCATAAGGAAAGGTCAAGGAAGTGTTTAGTTACCTGGAGAGTCAAGAGCTTTCCAATAGCTGACTAAACCCCTCCTACTACAAAATTAAAATCATATCCAAATTGTTGATATAAGTAATAACATTTTGGTGATTCTTTTTCTCATCTCAAAAGTAATATCTGTTTATTGTAAAAAACTTGAAAAAAAAAAAACCAAATCAAACAAAAAAGAAGTACAACTCATCCATAATCCCACCATTCCAAAATTTCCACCATTAACATTTTTTAAAAAGATTTTATTTATTTATTTATTTGACAGAGAGAGAGCAAGAGGGCACAAGCAAGGGGAGCAGCAGAGAGAGAGGGAGAAGCAGGCTCTCTGCTGGGCAGGGAGCCTGATGTGGGGCTCGATCCCAGGACCCTGGGATCATGAAATGAGCTGAAGAGAGATGATTAACCATCTGAGCCACTCAGGTACCTCTACCATCACCACTTTCGTGTATGTTCTTTCCTTTCAGTTTTCTTAAATAATATAACTTTATGATTATTTCTGTGTTTTAAATTTTAGACATTGGAAATGTGTCCCACAATGGAAGAGAAGGACTAACAAACTCATGAACTCTTCCCTCAATACACACACATATTTCTCTTCCTCTTGGAGTTTTACAACAATTTTTACTAAAGCATTACTTAAAATGATATCAACAATGTGAATGTACTTTTTTTTAAAAAAAACATTTTATTTTTTATTTGTCAGAGGAAAAGAGCACACATAGCACGGGGAGCAGCAGGGAGAGGAAGAAGCAGGCTCCCTGCCAAGCAAGGAGCCTGATGTGGGACTCAGTCCCAGGACCCTGGGATCATGACTTGAGCCAAAGGCAGACGCTTAACTGACCAAGCCACCCAGGTGTCCCAGTGTGAATGTACTTAATGCCACTAAAGTGCATACTTAAAAAATGGTTAAAATGGTAAACTTTATTATGCATATTTTACCACAAGTTATTCTAAAACATCAAGCTGCAGAAAATAAATGATATCAACACAACTACAGTCATTTATTTAATATACAAAAGTACATTTCATTTCTACTACAACTTTTATTTTTCCAAGATTCAGTAATTGCCTATTTTCCCCCTCTATCTGCTTAATTTTTATGGAAATGATCCCAACATTTCAACAGAACTATAAAACCTAAATCAGGTCAGCCAAATACATCAGCTCCTTTTTTTTTTTTTTTTTTTTGGATACTATATTCATTTTGGAGTCTTCCATAATCCTGCTCCTATCTGAACTGGAAGCTTTCACCTTGAACCTAGATTGTTTCCATCCTGGACAGTCCTGTTGCCTCTCCTATCTTGGATCTCTTGTTTCCTGAACCCCAATCTTTTGATTTCTTGCTTCATTGCCTCTGATGAAGCACATACTGGTGTAACTTCCTGAAAAACTCTGTATGGAAGGTAAATGTTTGGTGCTCATGGATGACTGAAGATGTCTTTACTATAAATTATCCTCACCTTATTGGTAGCTTGACCAGGTATAGAATTCTACATTGCAAAAAATTTTTCCTCAGAATTTTGAAGGCCTTGCTCCACTGTTTCTTTTCATTTCTAGGATTGTTGTTGACATATCTGCCATTCTGATCCTTAAAACTTTGTATGTGATCTGGTTGGTTTGTGTGTTTTTTTTCCCCTTAAAGATTATCTCTTTATGCCTGGGGATTTGAAATTCTACAATATGCCTTGCAGTGGGTCTTTCTTCATTTGGTGTCCCAGTCACTTATCCTCTTTATGCTCTTTATGTAGAACAAATAGGACCCCAAAATCTAACTGCAAGAAGTTTCTCTTAGACCAGTCAATTTTGCTAAAGGACAATTCTCCATTCTCTTACTTGGGGGATAAAAGCCTAACTACTAGTCTACTACATAGCTGTATACATATTTTTATATATACATATATTTTTCACAAATGAGATCACACTACACATAATGTTTTCTAAAATTTGCTTTTTATCTAATAATGTATCTAAAACATCTTCCTATGTCTGTATGCATAGGAATACATAAGAATGTAAAAAGGATGCCTAATACTTCATATTATATATGAGCCATAATTTACTCAAGTAGTTTCTAATTGATGGGCTTTGAGGTTTTTTTCCTATAACAACATTGCAATTATGTCTATACCTTCCTGTACTTGAGCAAGAATATCTGTACAATAAATTTCTAGAAGTGGAATGGTTGGATCAAAAGATGTGCATATTTAAAATTTTTTATCAACATTACTAAATTACACTCCCAAGAAGGTTGTACAAATTCATACTACCTCCAATGTTGTGTAAGAGTGCCCACTTACTTACATGCTTGAGAATTCTGGATATTGTCAAAATTTTTCAACTTTGCCATTTTGACAAAATTTTAAAAAATAGATCTAATTCTCTTGAAGCTTGACATCTGAGGAAGATGGTGGAGTAGAAGGATCCTGGGCTCACCTCATCCCACAGATTCAACTGGATAACACCCACATCAGTGTAAATAAACCAGAAAATGACTGGCAGAACAGACTCTCCACAGCTAAATGTAGAGAAGAGGCCACATGGAAAAGGGCAGGAAGAGTGGGAATGTAGTCGGGAGCCAAATGGACCCATTGGAAGGATCCTAGGGAAGGAGAGAAACCACAGGCACAGAATGGGGAGAGGAGATGACCCCACGCTGGGCACTCCAAGCAGAGGGGGCCTACACTGGGAAGAGGAATCCCAATAATATTTGGTTTTGAAGGCTAGAGGGGCCAGGCTTCACAAGTTTTTACATCAGTGGGGTTTAACATCTGGAACTTTAAAAATCAGTGGGCTAGGCTCTAGGAGAGCAGGCAGGGCAAGAGAAAACTGGGTTCCCGCACTTAAAGAAACAGCACAACAAACAGCCCCATGGAGATACAGCACAGAAGCAGCAGTTTAAAAAATGCCTGGGTCATATGGGAGGGAGATTTGTTTACTAATCTGGAGGGGCTGGAGGGGCAAAGAACTTAGGGAGACTTCTCCAAAAACAAAAGAACTGGTGGGCACCGTTTCTCTCCCCAGTTATGCAGCCTAGACATATGGACACCTACAGGAACCAATGCAGCACCAACACTCTCTACCTAGCTTGCTAATAGTGTGTCATGACCCCACACACTTCTGCAGATCCACCACCTTCAACCCAGCCAACTCTGGCATTAGTTTTACCAGGAGGCTGCAGCTCCCCCTCCCCCAGAGCCAACCTGCCCAGATCTTGCTTACATTGTGCATCCTGCCCCCACATTTTCCTGAAGACCTGACCCCTCCCATATGTCCTTGGCTGGAGCTAATCCAAAGCAGTGTCACAAGCCCAACAGTGTGCAAGCAGCCCTGACAAGGGCAAGCACCACTTCAAAGTCACTCCAGCCCCAGGGAGAGGGGAAGATAATCATATGTATCAGTCCAACTGTGGCCCCAGCAGTGGGCTAGGGATAGACATCAGGTCTGACTGCACACCTGATCACCAAAAAGAGCTTCTCAAGGGAAAACACAGGGAGAGCACCCTACAGTTCAGTGCTACCACAACTCTGGTAAAAGTGTGGTCTGACTCAACTCAAGCCCAAGGCAGCCCCAGACTGGCCCATTAACAACACCAGAACCAAACCCTGCCCACAACAGGCAAAGAGGACCATTGTAAACATGACTGAAAACAAATATGGCTCAGCTGCAACAGGAGAATGCACACAACAGACATAGGAGACTTGCCTGAAGTGCCAGGTTCTGGGGAACAGGGGACACTGCACTGCAGGGTACTACATGTCATAAAGCCACTACTTCCAAGAGCAAGAGACATAGCTGACTTTCCTAACACTTAGAAACAGACATAGAGAGTTAGACAAAATGAGGAGACAGAGGAATATGTCCCAAAAGAAAGAACAGGACAAAATGACAACAAGAAAACTAAATGAAATGGAGATAAGCAATATGCCCGATGGAGTATTTAAAATAATGGTAATACTCACTGGACTTGAGAAAGAGTGGAAGACCTCAGCAAGACTCTCAACAAAGACATAGAAAACATAAAAAAGAACCGATCAGAAACCTAACTGAAATTAAAAATACACTAGAGGGAATAAATATAGACTACAGGAAGCAGAAGAATGGATCAGCAACCTGGATGACAGAGTAATGGAAAGCAAGCAAGCTGAACAGAAGAGAGAAAAATGAATAACACAAAGTGAAAACAGGATAAGGGAATTCAGCGACACCATCAAGTATAATAACATTCACATTACAGGGATCCTGGAAGGAGAAGAGAGAGAAAATGGGGCAGAAAATTTATGCCAACAAATAATAGCTAAAAACTCCCCAAATCTGGGGAAGGAAACAGAAACCCAGATCCAGGAGGCAGAGAGCCAACAAGAAAATCAACCCAGAGAGGTCCACATGAAGACACATAGTAATTAAAATGGCAAAAATTAGTGATAAAGAGAGAATTTTAAAAGCAGAAAGAAGAAGAAGAAGAAGAAAAAAAACCAGTTACATACGAGGGAAACCCCAAAAAGCTATCTGCTGATTTTTCAGCAGGAACTCTGCAGGCCAGAAGAGAGTGGCATGATATATTCAAAGTGCTGAAAGAAAAAAGCCTGCAACCAAGAATACTCCATCCAGCAAGGCCATTCGGAATAGAAGGAGAGATAAAGACTTTCCCAGACAAATAAAAGTTAAAGGAATTCATCACCATAACCAGACTTAGAAGAAATGTTACAGGGGACTCCATGAGTGAAAAGGAAAGATCATAAATAGGAGTAAGAAAAGTAGGAAGCACAAAGTAGTAAAATTAAATATATCTACAAAAATCAGTCAAGGAATTCACAAAATAAAAGGATATAAAATATGATACCATATACCTAAAATGTGGGAGGGAAAAGAGTAAAAATTTAGTGCTTTTAGAATGGGTTCAAACTTAAGTGACAATCAACTTAATATAGATAGCTATATGCAGAAGATGTTAAATATAAACCTAATGGTAACCATAAATAAAAACCAGTAATAGATATGCAAAAAATAAAGAGAAAGGAATTCAAGCATATCACTAATGAAAGCCAACAAAGAGAGAAGAGAGCAAAAGAAGAAAGGAACAGAGCAGAACTACAAAACAACCATAAAACAAGTCACAAAATAGCAATAAGCACATATAAGCACATAACTATCCATAACTACTTTGAATGTAAATGGACTAAATGCTCTAATCCAAAGATATAGGGTGACAGGATATATAAAAAAGCAAGACCCATCTACATGCTGCCTACAAGAGACTGATTTCAGACCTAAAGAAGGACACATGCATATTAAAAGTGAAGGGATGGAAAAGCATCTATCAAGCAAATGGGGGTGAAATGAAAGCCGGGGTAACAATACTTTATCAGACAAAATAGACCTTAAAACAAAGACCATAACAAGAGAAAAGGATACTATACAGTCATAAAGGGAACCATCCAACAAGAAGATACAACAATTGTAAATAACAGGGAGCATCCAAATACATAAAGGAG
Organism: Neomonachus schauinslandi; assembly: GCF_002201575.2. NCBI lineage: Eukaryota > Metazoa > Chordata > Mammalia > Carnivora > Phocidae > Neomonachus > Neomonachus schauinslandi. The sequence goes on from NC_058411.1 coordinate 96,041,133, forward strand.
CTAGCAACAAACATAAAAAGTAATTCATAGTAATACAATAATAGTAAGGGACTTTAACTCCACACTTACCTCATCCAACAAAAAATCAAAAAGAAAACAGTGGCTTTGAATGACACATTGAACCAGATTGATCTAACAGATATATCCAGAACATCCATCCTAAAACAGAAGAATACACATTCTTTTCAAGTGCACATGGAACATTCTCCAGAATAGATCATATGTTAGGCCACAAAACCAGTTTCCACAAATTCAAAAAGACTGAAGTCATACCATGCATCTTTTCTGACCCCAACACTATGAAACTAAAAATCAACCACAAGAAAAAATCTGGAGGGCACCTGGGCGGCTCAGTTGGTTAAGCGACTGCCTTCGGCTCAGGTCATGATCCTGGAGTCCCGGGATCGAGTCCCGCATCGGGCTCCCTGCTCGGCAGGGAGTCTGCTTCTCCCTCTGACCCTCCTCCCTCTCATGCTCTCTGTATCTCATTCTCTCTGCCTCAAATAAATAAATAAAATCTTTAAAAAAAAAAAAAAAGAAAAGAAAAAATCTGTAAAGAACACAAATACATGGAGGTTAAATAACATGCTACTAAATAATGAGTGGGTCCACCAAGAAATCAAAGAGGAAATAAAAATATCCATGGAGACAAACAAAAATGAAGACACAACAGTCCAAAATCCATGAGACACAGCAAAAGGGAAGTTTATAGCAATATAGGTCTACCTCAAGAAGCAAGCAAAATCTCAAATAAACAAGCTAATCTTAAACCTAAAGGAACTAGAAAAGAAGAACAAACAAAACCCAAAACCAGTAGAAGGAAAGAAATAATAAAGATTAGAGCAGAAATAAATACTAAAAAAAAAAAAAAAGAACACATCAATGACACCAGGAGCTGTTTCTTTGAAAAGATCCACAAAACTGATAAACCTTTAGCCAAACCCATCAAAAAAGAAAAAGGACTCAAACAAAATCAGAAATGAAAGAGGAGAAATAACAACTGACACCACAGAAATACAAAGAATTATAAGAGAATATTATGAAAAAATATATGCCAACAAAGTGAACAACCTAAGAGAAATGAATAAATTCCTGAAACAGGAAGAAATAGAAATTTTGAACAAACCAATTTCCAGCCATGATTGACTCAGTGGATCAAAAGAATCTCCCAACAAAGTCCAGGACGAGATGGTTTCATAGGTGAATTGTACCAAACATGTAAAGAAGAGTTAAAACCTATTATTCCCAGACTATCCCAAAAAGTAGAGGAGGAATGAAAGCTTCCAAATTCACTTTATGAAGTCAGTACTACCTTGACACCAAAACCAGATAAAAACACTACAAAAAAAGAGAACTATAGGCCAATATCTCTGATGAAAATAGCTGCACTAATCCTCAACAAAATATTAGCAAACCAAATCCAACAATACATTGAAAGAATTCATCACAATCAAGTGATATTTATTCCCAGGATGCAAGGGTGGTTCAATATTAGCAAATTAATTAACTTACTACATAGCATCAACAAGGGAAAGGATATAAACCATATGATCATTTCAACAGATGCATAAAAAGCATGCAACAAAGTACAACATCCATTCATGATAAAATCCTCAACAAAAGTAGGTATAGAGGAAATATACTTCAACATACTAAAGGCCATATATGAAAAACACACAGCTAACATCATACTCAATGGTGAAAAACTAACAGCTTTCCCCTAAAGTCAGGAATAAGACAAGGATGTCCACTCTCACCATTTTTATTCAACAACACAGTACTGGAAGTCCTAGCCACAGTAATCAGACAAAAAAAAAAGGGAATAAAAGGCATCCAAATTGGTAAGGAAGAAAAAACTTTCAATATCTGCAGATGACATGATACTATATGTAGATAACTCTAAAGATTCCACCAAAAAAGCATTGAAACTGATAAATTAATTCAGTACAGTTGCAGGATACAAAATCAATATACAGAAATCCATGCATTTCTATATATTGATTTTGTATCAATCAAGAGAAAGATTAAATACCATATGATTTCACTTATCTATGGAATTTAAGAAACAAACAAATGAACAAAGGAAAAAAGAGACAAACCAAAAAAATATACTTTTAACTCTAGAGAACAACTTGATGGTTACCAAAGGGGAGATGGGTGGGGGATGGATAAAATAGGTGAAGGGGATTAAGAGTAAACTAATCATGATAAGCACTGAGTAATGTACAGAATTGTGAGATCACTATATTGTACACCTGAAACTAATACAACACTGTATGTGAAATATACTGGAATCAAAATTTTAAAAATACCTAGTTCTAATTATAAAATACATTTCTTTAATCATTATTAAGGTAGAACTTTTTTATTTTTGTTAGCCATTTGCATTTATTCTAATATAAACTTTTTCTTTTAATTCATTGCACATTTTTCTAATGGGTGATCAATCTTTATTTTGTTGAATTGTCCCATTCTTCTGTACATTAAAGAAGATAGGCCCTTGCCCATTATTTATTGTTTCTTTTTAAAGAAAATTTTAATTTATACATATATTTTACTTTATGGCTTGGATTTTTTTTTTTTTTTTGATTCTTAGAAGAGCCTTCCTTACTCCAAGATGATTTAAAAAAATTCCGTTTCATCAAGTGTTTCATGATGGTTTTTATTATATGGAGGTACCATAATTTATTTAAACAGTCTTGTATTATTAGACTTTTATGTTGTTTCCCATTTTCCAAAGGCCACATCCTCCTGTTTTGTCCTGAACTCCCCGAGAAACTGAAGAACAATAAGTGAATGTCTGCTCTATAAAGCCTCTTCACAAATGTGTAAACATTTTTCTTCTCTGACTTCTCTAACTTTAACCATATTTCATTTCATTTTTTATTTCATTTTTGCTACACTACTCTCAAATCTTCCTTGCCATTCACATGTGCATTAAAATGCCAGTGCCCAAACTTGGCCTGATACTTTAAGGGTGTGACCAATTCTAAGTTTAGCAGAGGGATACTTTCCTAGCTCTTGGATGTCACAGACCTATTAATATATTTCACTATCACAGTTAGCTTTATAGAAACAGCCACACTATACTGCTGACTCATTCTCAGCTGGTGGTCCCAGGCTATCAAATTCATAAAACTAGAAAAAAATGTCCAATGTGTTAGAGGAAAGAAAGAGATTCAAAAGATCCTGGAACTGTGGAACACTGGGCCAAAAGGTGAAACTTATCAGAAGGAAATGAAAAGTCTTGCATTTTATGTAAAAACAAAACAAAACAAAACAAAAACGAACAAAACAAAAACCTACTTAAGTAAAGGATAGGGGTGATTTCACTTAACATGTACACACTGAAACATTTTAGTTTACTGTAAACTTAATATCATCAACAATGCGAAACAGCTGCCAATACATTCAATGCATTTTTGACAGGAAAAAAAAATTGATGCCTGACTGTTCACAGCCTCTCCCCTCCCTCTTCAGCCAAGGAAAGTTTTTTTTCTTGGCAAGGTCAGTTACTTTTTTAAGTGAGCGGTAGATTGGGTAAGAGGAAAGTTTTGATTGACCTATTGGAAAAGCTGGAGAGTTGCACAAGAAAAAAGGCAGATGCTAAAGATGAGCAGACACACTCAGAAAGTCAAAAGCCAATAAGCACTGGCTAGTAGAGAGAGTTTGGGAAGTTTATAAAAGAGAGAAAAGAGAAAGAAATTTGGATTCACTGCTGTGTTATGGCAAGGGAGGCTTTTGAGATGAGGAAAGAGGTTTTAAAGGAAGTGTCATGTGTTATGAATATCATGTCACTGTGTGTGTGTTCTAAGAGACTGAAGTAAAATTTAAATATTTTTTTCCAATTATTTTTGGATGTTGGAAATGTGTGTCTTTGGATGGAAGTTTGGGCTAAGCCACTGCCACCATATCTCAACTGTATACAGGTTACAAAATCTTATGTTGCATTAACAGAACTATAGTATTTGACCAGAATAAAGATGACAGTCATGTCATTTTGGCAGACATCTATATTATTATCTTGAGCCCTGGATGTCAAATATTTACAAGGTATATCAGTTTGCTAGGGCTGCCATAACTAACCACTGACTGGGGTGGCTTAAACAACAGAAATTTATTTTCTCACAATTCTGAAGGCTGTAAGTCCAAGATAGGGTGTTGACAAGGTGATTTTCCTCGGAGGGCTCTCTCCTTGGTTTGTAGAGGGCCATCTTCTCTCAGTGTCTCCTCATGGTCCTCCCCCTGTGTGTGTCTCTGTGTGTGATAGCTCCTCTTTTATAAGGACAGCAGTCATATTGGATCAAGGCCCACCATAATGACCTTTCAATTTAATTACCTCATTAAAGACCCTGTCTCCCAATCCAGTCAAATTCTGAGATATTGGGGGCCATGATTTCAACAGGGGTACAACAATCACACCACAACACAAGGCTGCTGACAAATTTAATCTTTATTTTCATTTATAGAACCCTTTGAATTTTATTGCTGGTCTTTCAGGACTCTCACCCAAGTTCTTATAATCGATAAACACCCAGAATAGTTTCAACTTCTTCATTAAATTGTTGTAAAGTAGTGAATTACCTGGCTGACACTGATGCACATTATTTCTTTTCCACTTTAAAGAATTTAGAATCTGGTAGTTAATAGATATGTGCAAAATGGTATTATATAAGATGGTCCTTCAGAGTTTATATGTGTGTGTGTGTGTACACACACACATATGTATATAAAGAAAAACAATTCCCTTTTCTGCAAAATGAAACAAGTGGATCAGATAATCTGTCAGGTCTCTTCTAGTCCTAAAATCCCACAATTCTGGTTCTAGGACAATAAAAATATAATATGTTGTTAAATATAATTTTTAAATATGTGGGATATATGTTATTTATAATGGGCATACAGGAAAAGTGGATATCAAGTTAGGAATCATGGAGGTTTTTCTTAAAATTTGACTGGGCGATCTAAAACATCTAGGAGGAAAGTCCTTTATGTCTGATTGCTAACTTAGAGTTAGACCTTCAGAATCATAACTCATACTGATGGCAATTCAGGCTCCCAGTTTCACATTGTATAACCAGCATCTTCTTTCATAATGGTATATGCTTCAAAACTGCCTTAGGAGAATTGACCATGTACATTTATGCCCTGCTACAGATTTCATATCTCTTTACAGCTACATGGAAAAATATACTATATTTCCCACTTCCTTTACCTTTATTTTATTTTATAATTTGTTGCAGAAATAATAACATTTAATTAGCATTAACTGATTATCCATGTATTTAGGCAGAGAAGAATAGATAGTAAACTTCTGCAGTACACATAAATATCTGAGTTTGACAGTGTTTTACACATTATATTTATTCATATTTCCCAAGCTCATGTGGAAATCTATTCATATACTTTTCAACAAGCCAGGATTACACAGTGGATCTGCCAATCCCTAAAATTAGTTTTTTAAAATACCTTGCATAAGTCAGAAAATGTGGCTCATCTTTTTGAAGGCTGAAGACAGGCTAATATTTTACTTTTACTTAAAAAAAAAAAGATAAGGGCCAACTGTCAGGCAAAAGTTGTGAAAATGTAGCAGTAATACTTAGAGGTTGCTTTCTGCAGTGAATTAAATTATTATACTTCGAAAGACTTTCATATACTACCCAAGGCTCATTTCTGACATCAAGTTAAAAATCACTTTAACATGAGTAATTTTTAAATGAAGCATTTTCTGAGGGTAGAAAAGAGCCATATTGGATTTTATCTGGTTATTAAATTCAAAAAGTACCTTGTATCAAGAAAGTGGATATTGTGCCCAGCATTATAAACATATTCTATTTAGGAGAATGACATTGTTATTCATATGAAAATATATGTTGGTCTAGATAAAGTTAAACACCTTCAGAGGTCTCAAACATGTGTACATGAAATTACAAAAATGAACTATAGTTCAAGCAAGGACTTGACTACTCTCCTATAAAAAAAAAAGTGTTTGTGTTATCTACTGCTGCATAACAAACTACCCTAAAATCTAATGGCTTAAAATAAAGCTTGGCAAACTTTTCCTGTAAAGGACCAAATAGTAGATATTTTTAGACTTTGGAGGCCATACAATCTCCATCACAACTACTCAGGTTTGCAATTTTACCTCAAAAGTAGTCATAACAATTCATAAACAAATGGGTGTGGCTATGTTCCAATAAAACTTTATTTACAAAAAGAGGCAGTGAGCCAGATTTGACCCACAAGCTATAGTTTGTTGATTTAATTAACTTATTTATTTATGCTCCTAATTCTATGGATTGGTATTTTGGGAAGGGCTCTCAATGGGGAAGACTTGTCTCTGCTCTCCATGGTTGAATGGTTTGATGCCTGTGTTTGTAGGCAGTTGGCAAGTTGGCTGGGGGGGGCAGAATGGTTCTGAATAATCTCACTCACATGTCTCTCAGTTGACTTAGGCTGCTGGCTGGGTGCCTTGGTTTGTCTCCACATGGCCTCTGTAGTAGGCTAGCTCAGGGTTCATCATATGGCAGGTGGATTCCAGGGTGGCAAAAGTAGAAGCTTCAAGACCTTTCTGAGGCCTCAGTTAGTCACATAATGTCAGTTCACCATATTCTGTTGGTCAAAGACCCAAGGCTGGCCCAGATTCAAGTGTGGGGAAATAGACTCCACCTCTCCATGGGATAGGCTGCAATGAATTGTAGCCATTTAAAATTTTGGGACTAAACTCTGTCAAAACAGAGTGCCATCAATTCCTAAGACTTTTATCAGTAATTTTCTTACTCTGAAAAACTTGTCAAAACCTCATGTATTGTGGTCACAATTCTCATTCTATATCACATAGCCATACTCAAGCAAAAAATAAGAATTAATCAAAATTTCCATTCAAAGTGTTATGAAATTTTTGTGAAAAGAAAGAAGGTATGAAAGTAAAAAACCTTTTAAAGTCTCAGAATGGAATGATCTCATTTTTATTTTTAATAGGGGTTCTTGGTCAAGAAGGTCATTTGAGGAGAGATAGTGAGGGAGAATGTAGAAGGTAGTAAACAAGGATCGCTGGAATTTTGACCCTTGGAGGTGAAGAGAGTATTGCTTTTGGAGTGACCTCTTTTGTTTTAGGATATTCCGCTCTATGAATCTTTAGTTACATTTGATTACAGTGGTGTCTGCCAGGCTTCTCCTCTGTAAAATTATACTTTTTCACTTTCTAACTAATAAATATTTTGTTGAGTTTCTTTATGCCAGTCTTCATCAGATTTTACCCATTAGTTGTTTTTTTTCTTAAGATTTTATTTATTTATTTTAGAGAGAAAGAGAGTGTGTGTGGGAGCAAGGGGAGGAACAGAGGGGGAGTAACGGGGGGGGAGAAGAAAGGGGGAGGAAGATAACCTCCAGCAGACTATGCACTGAGCGCAGAGCCCGATGTGGGACTCAATCCCAGGACCCTGAGATCATGACCTGAGCCAAAACCAAAAGTCAGATGCTTAACTGACTGAGCCACCTAAGTGTCCCAGATTTTACCCATTAGTTTTAACATTTGTTGATTTTTTGTTGTTGAACTTATTAGTATTATGATGCTATTAAATCATGTTTTTCTAAAATTCCATCATTCCCTCTATATTTACTAATTATAAGGACAATCCTCCTCTCTATATGTATTTATTTATATTAATACGAGTTCATGAATTACTATTTTACTCAATTTTATAATCCATATTATTGTTACTTATTTTGATGACCAAACTGTTCCAGAATTGGCCAGTGGGAGCTTCTGGAAGCTGGCTTTTGTGTTCTTCTAACACCTTCATCATTCTTTGAACACTTCCTTACTTTCTGACACAAGTTCTGGATGCTAAATGTGTTCATTGCTATCAGGATATTGTTATTTTCAGGCTCTCACAGAGTGCACAGCTAGGGAATATATGTACATACATATATATGTATACATACATTAACAACAAATGTATATATCTATCCATCCACCTATTGAAATTCATGAGTTTACCAATATTGTCAATCCAAAAAGTGTTCATTCTAGTTTTCTAATTTGTACTTAACTTCTCCACCAATGACAATCCCAGCAACCATTATCCTCAATATACTTATATATTTGTTCAATATGCCTGTATATAACGAGTTTCCCATTGTTGCTGCCACCTCTGCATGTGACCACTCCTCATTACATTCATGCTGACACCTTATTTCAGGCTGCTACTGCCACCTCCTCACTTGGATGCTCTCCTTATGATGCTCAGCCTCCAACACTATCTGCCATCCCACCACAACCACTGCCCTAAGCTGCTGACACAGACTTTTGGATTAAATCTTGAAGAAAGGAAATAATGAGCACATTTTCTTGACTTTTTCCTCTCTGTTATATGAATCAGGACCTATTAATACATATTTGTGTAACTGTAATACAGAGCTTCAAAAACAGTTTTTGCGTGCCTAAACTGACAAATAACTAAGAATTATCCCAACATATATATTACCAGGAACATAGTTGTTACCTTATTGCTGACATTAGTTAATTTACATCATTTTTTTTTTTTTTTACCAGTTCTGATGTTTGGATGGATGCTAAGGTGTTTAGACTTACAGATAAAATTATCTGCTATTGTAAGTAATCTTCATATTTCCTTTCTCCTTGTACTAGACATGTTAATCAATAGCTCTTGCCATGCCCACAGCCCTCCTGAAAAAGCAGCCTACTAAACAGTTCAACATCACATTAATACAATCCTTATAGGAGCCAATGCTGATTAGTCAATGCTGACCCAAAAGCCATCAACCTATGATCTGACTAGAATAGGGTTCTGCCTATAACAGATGCCATTGGTTCCCTGCCTATATCCCCTCCACACTTCCTGGTCCACTTAATGCTGACAGCATCCAGCTATAAGCACCTGCCACTTTCTACCTAAGGGAAATAGGGCAGGTTGCATGTACATGGAAGTCAATGTCCCTTGAATTGGCCCTCAGCAAATGACAGACAGGAGTTGGAGGACAAATATCCAACTTCTTTGCCTCCAAATTAGGATAAGTCTGAGAAATATTCTATACTGTCTCCCAGAGTTCTCCCATGGGACTGAAATCCAGTTGTCCACAGCAGTAACCCACTCAATAATGAATCCTTTATTGGCTTCCTTCCCTTCCTTATCCCAATTCCCTTTTCCTATAAGAGTGCTTCCAGGAACCACCTCCCAAGTTAACTATTAGCTCTCAAATCCTTGCCTCTAAGTCAGCTTCTGTGGGAACCCAACCCCAAAACTACTCAAATGCCATAATAGTGATTAATAGAGCCAAATATATGTCCTTTCTCAGGTATTTAAATTGGAAGTATATGTATACATATATATGTATGTATACGTTTATATATAACTGTTTTTAGTTGGACAGAAGGAAAGAGATGTGTAGACACTATCTGAACCACATAAATGGTGGAGCACTAGAGAGAAGATATAAAAACCCCTGCATCACCCTTTGGATCCAGAACCACCCCTCAATTCTAATCTGGATTAGACTGTGTTTTATTACAGCTCCTCTTGGATTGCCATGAGATTCTGTCACTCTATAAATTTATATGTGCTCTAAGAATAATGAACACTCACTCCCATCACCATATACCTGAGTTTATACTGAGAACCTCTGTTTCTTGAAACTAAACTACAACATGGGAGCCATCGACTTTGATTTATATTTTACTTCTTGTGTTGGAACTAAAATAAAGTCCTGTATACAGTAGGGACTCAGTTACTTTTGTCTAATGAACAAATGAGAAGAGTATTTAAAACGTATATATGGATGGATGTCCATAGGTTCAGAACTACTTTCTAAATCTTAGCTATGAAAAGTAACAAAAATTCTTTCTCTTTTTCCCCTGGGGCAAACACTTGAACAAATTTTCATGGAAGGAACAATTCTTGCTTTTGTATGCTCGGCATCTCCTTCTGCTTGGTAACTGTCCCCCCTTCTCCACACTCCCCTTCCCTACAATATACACATTTCCTTTAGTCAACTACCTGTCCCTCAATTCATGAGGTTCCGTCCCTTCCTGGGTGGCTCAGTCGGTTAAGCGTCTGCCTTTGGCTCAGGTCATGATCCCAGGGTCCTGGGATCGAGTCCCACATGGGGCTCCCTGCTCAGTGGAGAGCCTGCTTCTCCCTCTCCCTCCGCCCCTCCACCCTGCTTGTGCTCTCTCCCTTGTGCTCTCTGTCTCTCTCTCTCTCTCAAATAAATAAATAAAATCTTAAAAAAAAAAAAAAAGGTGTATACTCTGAAACTGGTCATTCATAATCCCCTATATTCCAGAGGAGCTGTGTATGACTTAAGCCAAATCAAACTCACACCCCATTCCCATCAATCCACAAGAAGGGAAGTCCATCTTCAGTATAAGTGGTTGAAATACATAGGGAAATGCAGCCTAAGGTGGGGCTTGGGGGACTGAGGGAGGAAGGGAGGGTGAGAGGGAGGGAGAGATGGGGATAGAGAGAAAGATCTAGGAATATTTTCGAGTCTCCAGAGTCTTAAAGTCAGCTTCACCTTGTATTTCTCTAAGAGCTAATAAATTTCCTTTTACCTTTTTAGTTAGTTAGAGATTGGCTTTTATCACTTGCAACCAAATAAAAGACTATATATATATAAAAGTTGGAAAACTAACTCTCGAACTCTGATAGAAATACATTTCAGAGTTTAAATTCCTCCCCCATAAGCACTCTACCTGAACATCAGTCCTTAGAACATGAGAGAGCATCAACAGAAGGCCATGAGTCTCTGTCTCCCATTACATTGTGTGCTGAATGCCTGGGAGCCTACAGCAGGGGCCATTGTGTACCAGGGGATTCTTAGAAATTAGGGTGTATCCAATGGAAGAGGATCTTAGAAAGAAAAGAGAAGATTCTGGGTTTTTTCCAGACAGATTTTTTTATAAAGTTGACACACAATGTTACCTACATTTCAGGTGTACAACACAGGGATTAACAAGTTTATACATTATGCTATGCTTACTGCAAGTATAGCTACTGTCACCATACAACACAATACAACACTATTACAATACCATTGACTATATTCCTTATGCTGTACCTTTTATTCTTGTGGCTTATTAACTTCATAACTAGAAGCCTGTATTTCCACTCCCCTTCACTCATTTTGCCCATAGCATAATACCTTCTTGGTCCATCCACGTTGTTGTAAATGGCAAGATCTCATTCTTTTTTATGGCTAAATAATACAAAAAGGGAAGATTATGGGGGGAATGCTAATACTTATGTTGGGAAGGGGTTAAAATGAGTGGGAAGCTATTTTTTTTCTAATAGGAGGGGGCTTAGAAACATTTAACCAAGTATGAAAGATGATTTGTCTCAAAGCCTTTAATAAACGTATTTATGAGTAAATCAAAACAATCTAAGTATCTTTTGGCCCGTTCCACTTGGAGGTCTCAAAAGGAACTACAGCTGGGGCGCCTGGGTGGCTCAGTCGTTAGGCGTCTGCCTTTGACTCAGGTCGTGGTCCCAGGGTCCTGGGATCAAGCCCCACATCGGGCTCCCTGCTCGGCTGGAAGCCTGCTTCTCCCTCTCCCACTCCCCCTGCTTGTGTTCCCTCTCTTGCTATGTCTCTCTCTGTCAAATAAATAAATAAAATCTTAAAAAAAAAAAAGGAACTACAGTTAATCTGAAACTGAGACTGTGTCCCTCAAAGCTGGTCTTCTTTTAATACCACGTATCAGTATAAAGTCACCATCACTTATGCAATTTATATGTAAGCCAGAAACCTGAGGATTATCATTAATAACTTTTCCTTCACTTCCCCCTGTGCATTTAATCATCAGGTTGTATTTATTTTACCTTCCAAATGTGTCTTGAATCTCTCTGCTTATTCCCTACTTTGCTGCCACTTCCTCTGTGCAAGTTATCAGCATACTAGACTACTATTCTAACCTACGAATTGGTCTTCCCTGTTTGTGCTCTTGCTCAAAAGTATACTGCATATCTGGTGATTTCTGTCCAGAAAATGTCCACCTTCCTCAGGGTAATTACACCCTAAATTTCACTTAGGAAACCACCCCTCCCCCAAGTGATTTGGGATTACTTCCATCTCCAGCTCCAGAGATATGGATGCCCTAACTGGCATACTTTTCCCGAGCCACAGAGATTGTTTTAGGGAAGGGCATTTAATCCATACCTAAACCACTTAAAATACTGCATTCCCCTAGTCAAAGGAATTAGTTCAACATGGGCATGTGATTTATGCAAATCCAGTCAGCAGCACTGACTGGTTCGTGTGACCATGATGGTACCAGAGTAAAGACTGAGCCAGCACAAGGGTGAGAGCAGAATCAAGGGATTCCAGAGAGCCAGAGCAGGAGCATGAAGACATCAACTGCCTATGCATAAAACTGTGCTTGCGGGGTGGCTGGGTGGCTAGGTCAGTTGAGTGGCCCACCCTTGGTTTTGGCTCAGGTCATGATCTCATGGGTCATGGCATCAAGCCCTGCAACGGGCTCTGCACTCCATGGGGAGTTGGCCTGGGGATTCTCTCCCTCTACCCCTCCCCCCACTCATGTGTGCACTCTCTCTCTGTCTGTCTCAAGTGAATAAATAAATCTTAAAAAAAAAAACAACTGTGCTTGGGTGAGGTCTGAACTCTGAATTTCATCATTATGTAAGTCAATGACTTTTTTTTTTTTTTTTTTTTTGGGCTTAAGGCAAGTTAGACTGGGTTTTCCATTACTTGCAGCTGAAAGATTCTTGCTAATATCCACCCAAGCGAATGTACCATTGCACGCAGAATAAAAGCAAAAGGCCATAATACAACTTGATGCACATTTGCATTTGCTCCCTGGGTTCAAGCCACAAAGGCTGACCTTTAACCTCTTTTCATGCCATTCCCTCTTCCTGAAACCCTATTCACCTCCATATACCCAATATTATGCTTCTTATCCTACTTATCCTTTAATTCTCAGCTCAAAATGCCTTTCATGAGTCCTCAAACATACCAGATCTTCATTATTTACTTTCCAAGCACAATATGGATTCAGCTTTGCTACTTATAAGCATAGAAATTTTACCTTTATTTATGAGATTCTTTCTTCAAAATCTGTCTCTCACATAACTATAAGCTACATGGGACAAACTCTTTTTGCTTACTAATAAATTTCCTGACACATAGTAAGTGCTTTGTTATTTCTTTTGTTGAATAAATTAATGAATTAATGAAGTCAACAGGAGGGGTGCCTCCGTTGGCTCAGTTGGTTAAACATCTGACTCTTGGTTTCAGCTCAGGTCATGATCTCAGGGTCATGAGATGGAGCCTGGCGTCAGGCTCCACACTCAGCAGTGAGTCTGCTTGAGATTCTCTCCCCCTCCCTCTCCCTCTGCCCCTAACCCCCTTCTCTCAAATAAATAAATAAATCTTTAAAAAAAGAAGTCAACAGGAGGAACACATTCTCTTTGTATGATAAGTTTCAGTTAACATCACACTTTATCAAATAACAACTTGAATTGCATTTGAAAAGAAGCATAAAATTATAGTATCACTGGTTCACTTACAAAATAAAAATGGGTTAGTAAAATGTATTAAATTTTTTAAAGACATGATGGGAGAAATTTTCCTGGTTATATCCAAGCAATTTATAAAAATGAAATTTTAAAAACATATATCAGAAACACATACTATTTTATCTAGAGGATAAACTAAGTAGCTGAGTTAGTATCTTTGTAGGGTAAAAGGTTGAAGGATAAATTGGTTTTAATGTAACTCAACCAAAGGGGGCAGAATATGACAAATATATTGATTTAGATGTAGATGGAATAATTTGGGAAAAAACATGATTTCTGGCAAAGTTCCTCCTCTAGCTTAAAGCTGCAACAACAACAACAAAAAACTGATAAATGTTCACAATTCCATTTCAATGCTGGATCAAATCTCAACACACAGACTTTCTCTCAGCTATTGGAAAAAGAGTTTAGATGATTTTGTTATACTACAAATTGCAAAGTACTTCTTCATGGTAAAAAGACAATTTTAGATTAATTTTAACTTTAAGAGGTCATATTTCTGCATCAGTTTTTCTTTTCTGGTGTCCCAGCCTCACACCAGAGAAATAACAGTTGTGTATGGGAAGGGTAAGCTGACAATATTGCTGCTCTGATGAGAGTTTCACAATATAACAAAATGTATTATATATTTAGTGAAACAATACTTTGTTTTTGTTTTCAATAATGATTGAATGAAAATATACCATGAATCAATTTGGATTTTGAATGAGCTATGATTCCATAATTAAGAACACTTAAAAAAAGTAAGATCATAATGCTTATATCTCTAAATTTGTTTTTTCTTCAACCTGAAATGCCTTCCCTTTCCATTTCTGCCTAATCCAAATTCTCCTCGGTTTTTAACAATACACTGAAGTCATATCTTAAAACCTCATTATTCTAGGTTTTTAAAATATTTTTAGACTAGTTGCTTATGGTGTGGGATCAGTTGCTCCCAATTGTCAACCCAAGGACTATACTATGTACATCTGACACAATGTGTCAAAATCACGTAGAAAACATTTTACTTTATTTTATTTTTTTAAAAGATTTTATTTATTTATTTGACAGAGAGAGATAGCGAGAGAGGGAACACAAGCAGGGGGAGTGGGAGAGGGAGAAGCAGGCCTCCTGCTGAGCAGGGAGCCCGATGCGGGGCTCGATCCCAGGACCCTGGGATCATGACCTGAGCCGAAGGCAGACGCCTAATGACTGAGCCACCCAGGCACCCCACATAGAAAACATTTTAAAATACATCTTCCTAACTGCTCCCCACTCCTCTTCTCCCAACTCTAAGATTTTGACTCAGTAAGTCAGAGAACCTAAGGAATCTGAAAATTTAAAGAAGCTTCTCCTTATATTCATGTTCATAGTAGCATTACTCACAGTAGCTAAAAGGTGGAAGCAACCCAAGTATCCATTCAAGATAAATGGATAAACAAAATGTGGTATTACATACAATGGAATATTGTTGAACCTTAAAAAGTTAGGAAATTCTAATATATGCTACCACATGGATGAATCTGAGAACATTATGCTAAGAAAACAAGCCAGTCGCAAAAGGATAAACACTGCATGATTCCCCTTGTATGAGGTACTGAGTTAAATCCATAAAGAGAGAAAGTAGAGTGGTTGTAGCCAGATGCTAAGAGGAGAGGAGAATGGAGACTTATTGTTTAATGGGTACAGTTTTTACCCATGAAGATGAGAAAGGTTTTGGAGATGGATGGTGATAATGGTTGTATAACAGTGTGGATGATTTAATACCACAGAATTGTACACTTAAAATAGTTAAGATGATAAATTTTATATTATGTGTATTTTACCACAATTTAAAAAATGGTTAAAATGGTAAATTTTATGTTATTTATAGTTAACCACAAATGAAAAATAGTAATTCTTTAGATGTGAGAAATAATTCTCAGTCATTTGTGTTGGTTTTCCATTCTTCCTTATCACAATATTTTATTCATATATTTCTTTATAAATATTTACTGAGTGTCTGCCACGTACTAGGCATCATTCTAGATGCTGGAGATATAGCCATGACTCAAGCAGACAAGGTCCCTGCTCTCAAACAGCCATAATTCCTTTAATGTAAAAATTAGGTGGTGTAGCATGAGAGACAAAACCCAATTTCACAGTGGCTTTAACACTCAAGATGTTATTCCCTCATATAAAATGTCTATTTGACAGGGACCAGGTTCCTTCTAGTTTTCTTCTTTATCAACACTAGGGTATGATCGTATAGGTATGGTCCATGGTGGTTGCTGGATAGCTGGTCACTGTATCTGCATTCTTACAAGCAAGAAGGAGAAAATCAAACCCAAAGGGCATAACCCCTACATCTAGGTATAGATAAGTTTCCTTGGATGTGTTTCCTCAACCACATTCTCAGAAAGTGACATCTCATTGACAATTACTTAGTCATAATGGACATGCCTAGCTGCAATGAAAGCTAGGAAATGCACTTGATTCAGCCCTGTGATTACATAAATTTCAAGGGTTCTTTTATTGAAAAAGAGTAGTATGGATACTAGAGAACTATCAGACTCTGCCACAATTATTTTCCCAGCAGATCTTGAATCCTTTGAAGGTTGAGAGGTCTCTCAAAGTACAGAATTAGTAAGAAGATACCAAGGAGCAAAGTAAAGAGAACATTTGGGATGATATCCATCTGAGGGCTTCATCCCTTTTACATGCCACTTCCTATTGATAAGGATTGCCTTAGAGCAGTGGTCAGCAAATATTTTCTGTAGAGGATGGGAGAGTAAGTATTTTAGGCTTTACAGGCAACAGACTCTATTTACCACACAACTCTGTTGGATTGCATGAAAATACCCAAAGAAAATATGTAAATGAGTGAGTGTGGCTGTTTCCAATAGAACTTTATTTACAAAAATACATGGTAGGCAGAGTTTGGCCCACAGGCCATAGATTGCTGACCATTGCCTCATCTCAAAATATAAGCCCTTAAGAGATTTTAGTATATTACCCATATATTTTGTCACCTTCATGGGTTAGTAATCAAAACCAAATGTGTGACTCAGATCTGTCAGGAATGTGAATTTTGTTCATACCATCAGGTTAGCCACTGAAACAAGCAGAGGTAGTAGTTAAGCATTAGGAGAATTTAGAATGGATAGTAAAGGATGTGTTGTGGAGGAAGGCCAATTGTGGCAAATATTTTTTCCCATTCTTTGAGTTGCCTTTTCACTTTCTTGATAATTTCCTATGAAGCATAAAAGTTTCTAATTTTGATGAACTCCAATTTTTCCTTTTTGCTTTGGTTGCTCATGCTTTTTGGTGTCATATCTAAGAAACCATTGTCTGAGCCAATGTCACAAATACTTATACCTATGTTTTCTTCTAAGAATTTTATGTCTAAACTTTTACATTTAGGTCTTTGGTCTATTTTGAGTTAATTTTTGTGTATAGTATGCAGTAGGAGTACAACTTCATTCTCTTGCATGTGGATACCTAGTTCTCTAAGTACCATTTCTTGAAGAGACTGTTCATACCCCCATTGAATTGTGTTGCGTTCTTGTTAAAAATCAGTTGTCCGAGAATGTATGGGTTTATTTCTAAATTGTCTATGTATCTATCTTTATGCCAGTCCATACTTATTTTTATTAATGAATAACATGTTCTTTTATTCATGTAATCATTTACCAAATATTTTCTAAGCATACATGTCAAGCACTTTATAGTGTTTAGAGGGGAAAGGAAAATATTGTCATTTAGATTAGATCTAGGTATAGATAAGTTTCCTTGGATGTGTTTCCTCAAATATAGCTATCTGGGAATAGTTCCTTTTGATCTGCAGACCTATGAAGTAAAGAGACAAAAATCTCTCTCTCACATATTCCCAATGTACAATGATGGGACAGGCACAAAGTAACTGTGACAGACACTGCCATTGACAAAGGGGAAACACCGAAGAACACAGAAGTCACTGGTCTGTAGCAATACTAAAATCCAGCTGGACATATATTGTCAGTTCTTTGATCAGAGGATCAGTCCTACTGTCTGGAAATGATTCACTATTGCTCTTGGCTCTACCCTCTGTATTTTTGACCTTCTGATTTTCCATGGAGAATAGTCCACATTTGCAGCTGAGCAATCTTCTCAGTCTGCTTTGCCCATGGAAATTTGGAGGTCCAAAGATCTCTCTTCATTTTGTATTGTCTCTATATCTTTCGGTCCAAGTTGATTTATCTTCAAAATATTTGTGGATTTTTTATGAATCAATTTATAGTCCACTCCACTAAACAAAATCTATACCCAAAGGTCTCTGAGATAAGCCCTTCTCTTACGTTGGTCTTCCTAGTAAGCTTCTGAGGGATAACACCTTTAGGATTCATAGAAGTCCTTTTTAGAGACACCTTTAAGAAGAAGCCAGGTAGCACCTTCAATATTCTTCCCGGAAATCTCCTTAGCTAGATTACCCAGCTCATTAGGTATATTTTCTATTCTATTCAGGTTACAGTGTTAAAAAACATTTTGTCACTACATAATGAGGATCCTCTTTCTCCAATTTCCAGTAAGATTTTCCTTATTTTTCTTTAAGCCCTCTCTGAGAGTCCTCTTGAAGGCCATTCGACTCCTCCACCAGTCTCTTCAGGGCCCATTCACATTTCATCTACTGTCCCAAAGTCATCGCTTCTCGGCCTTTTGGCTAAGATCAAGTGTACTGTCCCAAAGTCCCACATTTTCAGGGTTTCGTTACGGCAATACCCTAACTCCTAGGTACTAAAACCTCTTCCAGTTGCTATGACTGCAATATAAATTACCCCAAAACTTGGTGTTTATTATGCTTGTGGATTCTGTGGGTCAGGAACTTTTGGGGAGTAATTTTTGTCTGCTTCATAATATTTATGAGATTTGAAGGTTGAGGACTGGAATCATCTAAAGTCTCACCACTCACATGCCTGGCGGTTGATATATATAAACCATTCCCTAGGGACCTCAGTCCCTCTCTATGTAGTCTCTTTGAATGGGCTAATTTCAGTTTTCTCATAGCATGGTGGCTGGCTTCTAAGGGAGAGGGGAATCTTGAAAAAGAGAGAGCTAGATGATGGCTGAATTGCTTTTCATGACCTAAACCTGGAAGTTACCCAGTGTTATTTCTGCCTTATTCTATTAGTTAAAATACTCACAAGATCCCGTCAAGTTCAAAGACTCCACTTCTTGATAGAGTAGTGGCAATTTGAGAAGAAATATGAAAAGTATATGGGACCAGAAATAATGCTGTGGCCATTTTGGAAAACAGGAGAAACTCAGAAAGGTACTCTTTGAATAGATCTCCTACATAAGAATTCTATCTCATGCTCTGCTTCAAGGGAGCTCGACTACATTAGTTTCAAGGGCTGGTGTCACAAAGTACCAAGGAACTGGGGGGACAGAAATGAGATAAATTTATTGTTTCACAGTTCTGGAGGCTAGAAATTCAAGATCAAGGTATTGATAGGGTTGGCTCCTTCTTAGGGCTGTGAGGAAGAATGCCCATGCCTTTCCCCTAGCTTCTAGTGGTTTGCTGGCAATCTTTATAGTGTTCCTTGGCTTGTAGATGCAACCACTTCAATCTCTGCCTTTATCTCCACGTGGGCTTGCCTCTGTGTCCAAATTTCCTCTTTTTATAAAGACACCAGTATTGGATTGGGGTCCACTCTAAAGATGTCATCTTACTAATTATATCTGCAATGACTCTATTTGCAAATAAGGTCACATTCTGAGGTTCTAGGGTTAGAACTTCAATATATGAATTAACTGAACAATTAAACCCATGAGACTGATTTAAGACATAAGAGTACATATGTTACAGTATTTATTATAAAGAATGCCTGAAATAATGCATAGGAAGTTCCTGGCATTGATTAAATTATTAATAAATGTTAGTCAACATCATTATTTATCTTTGGATCCAGAGAGGCTAGCACAGAGCCTATCACCTAGTAAGCAAATAGTAAACATCTTTGGGTTTTGTCTGTTGGGCATTCCATCTTTTTCTGGTAAGAACACCTTCAAACAATTTCCTTGACAGTCTTGGTGAGGCAATCATTCAAAATGTCCTGCCCTCCCTTGAACAAGAAGTGAGTGGTTGGATGACCCAAGAATGCCATTCAGACTCTCTCCCAAACATTAAATCTCAAGTAGGACAACAAAGGGATATAAAATACCTATGATCACTTATCCTAACAATACTGTCACAAAAAGGACTGACCATTAGTTCCTGTCCCTTGGGTACTTACAGCTAATGTGATTCCTATTCTTTTTACACCCTGGTGCTTAGTTTTTCTTTTAACTCTTTGTGCTACTCCACATTCTTGAGCACATTTTTTGTTTTTGCTTAAGATAGCTAGAGTTTCTTTTGTTTATGGAGAAATTGAAATAGAGATTGATTCCTGAAAGCACCTCTTACAACTGACATTTGGAATGATGATGTGAAGTTGGAAGGGTCATGGTGAGGCAGGACTCAGTGTAGATTTCCCCTTCTCTGGCTGGGAAGATGGCTAGCTTCATGAGCACATTTTATCTGGAGAGTCAGGCAATGTGTCTACCCAGGCTGAAGATTTAGGAGAGTCAGTAGAAAAATGTCATCTGGTTAGATCAGTTTGGATATTTTTTCAGCCTGGGATGAGTTACTATAAGTAAGAGACTACTGGCTCATCAGAAAGCAGAGAGAACAGAAACTGTTAAGGAAAGCCCCTTATATCTATGGCCTATGATCAAAGAAAGTTAGTATCCAGATAATCTTGAGCTTTGCTCATTTGGCAAAGCTGAATTCTCTTCCCCAAGATAAAGTTAGTGGAAGCAAAGTCCAGGATACTGAAAACTTAAAAGGAAATAACAAGGGACTCAAGAAAAGCACTACTAAGCACCTTTTCCTGGGTCTTCATTGCCTGATAAAGTCTCCATTTAGCCCCACTTTGGAACCCAACCACTGACAGACATGGGATGAGGGAGCACAGATTGGTTCTGTCTTTTCTAACTCAAGCTACTGCTTGTTATTGCCCCCAGGAAATATCTAAACGGAGGCATTATAGGTAAGGACTAGAGATAAGGGCATAGATCTAAGGCCTGTTGCTATGAGAGAGGCCATTCTCTCTGTTAGATATAGATGGAGAGCCTACTAGATTTCTAAATAAATTGTATTCCTGGAAAAAATGATGACCAACCTAAGGCAGTCTCCAGGCCCCTGAACTCTTCTCTATAACCCCCACAGATGAGACCTCCCCATTGTCCTTCTCAGATGTGACCACAGTGGACACTGCACATTGTCTCCACTACCAGAAGAGAAAGGCAGAGTTAGCCACTTTGGCTACCCACAGATTTCACTCCATCACTGAAGCAGGGAGAGTTTTTATTCCTGGAAAGAAGGATATGATCAACACTGTTAGACAGCAACCATTCTAAGCTGATTCTTCTTCCCTTTTCTACATGGGGCTATTTTTTTTTTTTTAATTAAGGTATATCCTGACCTCTTAACCGACTGAGCCACCCAGGCACCCCTAGTATATCCTGACCTCTTTGCACCATTGTAGCTTAGGTTAAATTTGTCATTTGGCAAAGTTGCCAACATGCAGGAGCTATTCTGGACCAACCCAAGATTAATGAACAGCATTAGTAAGGGTTCTACAGAGAAACAGAACCAGTAGGATATATAGAGATATATAGAAAGAGATTTATTATGAGGCACTAGCTTATGTGGCTAGGGAGGCTGAGAAATCCCATGATCTGCTGTCTGCAAACTGGAGGCCCGGGAAAGCCAGTGGTGTAGTTCTAGTCCAAATTCAAAGGTATGAGAACAGAGGAGTCAAGGGTATAAGTCCCAATCCAAGTCCAAAGGCCCAAGAATCAAGAGCACTGATGTCCAAGAACAGGAGATGATGGATGTCTCAGCTCAAGCAGAGAAAGCAAATTCACTCTTCCTCTGCCTTTTTATTTTATTCAAGCCCTCAATGTATTAGCTGATGCCCACGTGCATTGGTAAGGGAGATCTTCTTTACTCAGTCTACTGATTCAAATGTTAATCTCTTCCAGAAACACACTAACAGACACATCTAGAAATAAGGTTTTACCAGCTATCCAGGGATTCCTCAGCCCACTCAAGTTGACACATAAAATTAACCATCAAATGCACATTGCTGAGAGCCCCTAGAGCTGGGTGCAATAAGTGGCATAGATTTAGGGAAGGGAGTTTTGGGGTATACATGGAAGAGTTGCACTATCATGAGTGGGAACACTTATGTTGTTGTATGATGAGAGGAAGAGTGTGTGTTTGTGGATATTGAACTATCAGGAAGAGTACAGCAGAAAACTATTGTTTTTGCCTGCCCAGCATCCCAATTTTCCTTCATAAAATATTTCTTCCCCCAGGCTTGAGCCAAACAGCTCTAAAAGGGCTGAACCTATACTTCTCAACTCAGCTGGCATGTAACCCAGATCTGATGTGTTAATTTATTCCATCTCTCTGGCTCAATGAATGATTTAGGAAAGTTTATGCGATCCAAGTCAGATCAATAGAGTCAGCCACAGCTTTTGATGGAATCATTGGGAAAGAGACACATTCTCTACACAGGGACTGCTTGGCTGATGGAAGGTAAATTTGCAGCTCTCAGGAAACAGCATGCCTCCTTTGTGCAGAAAAGGGTACTTGAGCCCAGGAAAGCAGAGTGAGAAAAAGCTAAGTCTCCCTTGCTTAGCCATTTTGAGGAGGTGGGGTGGACATTTGTCTGGAGGCCAGCACTTTACGAACATTCTTCCTGTGTTAGGGAGTTTCCTTTCTCCCCAAGTTAAAAGTCAGAAATCGTGCTTCCCTAGGTTCCCCTGTAGCTGGGCACAAGCATGTGACCCAGGCCCCACCAGACAGTCTTGTGAAACCCTCTGAGAAGAGACTAATGTGAGGAAGAAATGCCACGTGGAATCCATTTTTGCCAATGAGAGGGACAGCGTTGCCACTTGGCCTTCAGAGGCAAAGCTGGTGAGTTTCTGGTAACAGAGCTGGCAAGAGCACTTGCCTCAGTGCTAGGAGGGGTTGTGGGGGCAGTAGCTGTGTCCCAGGCTAGCTCTGATGCCTCTTGGCAATTCTGTGACCTACCAAATATCCTTTGATAAAAATTTTTTTTGACTTAACCAATTAGATTTGTCACCTCCAATTAAAAAATCCTCATAATTATGTAACAATCAATAAAAATCTGTTTATAGAGATGGATAAATGAATGGCAATCTGGGAGGTAGGCATTATTACTCCTATTGCACAGATGAAAAATAGCCCTATGAGTATTAAGTGCATCCTGCCCAAGGTCATACAGCCAGTAAATCCTGAAGCAGAGATTTTCATTCTAGTCTCTCTCTTTTTTTTAATCTCCAAAGTTCACCTTTTTTTTAGTGTGGCATTTGAAACATGCTTTCAGAAATCATCTTGTGATGGAGAATAGATTGGCTTGCTCAGAATTCATCCCAATCTCCTTCTACTATGCCTTCCCATACTACAGAGGCTGGAAAGCTAAAGGCTTTCATCCTGATGGTGCAAATCAGGTACACAAAGTTTGGGGCCAACAACTGAGGCTGCAACTTTCTGATTCCTGAATTGGCAAAAGTAGTGAGATCTTATAGCTGGCAGGTGGAACATGGGCTTCTTGATTACCCAGCTTCCTGAATGTTGAAGAGAGAGTTTTCTAGACAGGTCAGCTCTGTGGTAGTCTTCTGAAAGTCATTCCTGGAAGCCGAGCCTAGAGCCTATTCCTCTAGCCCTTCTAATTGTGAGCATCCGATTCCTTGCCTCCAATCCTTTTCTGTTTAACTACTAGACTGGCTCCTATTATCTGTTTCTGAATCCTGTCTAATACAAGCACATATAGAAGTCTAGTACAACATAAGTAAGCAGCACTGAATAGAAATTCTCATCTTTTCTCAGAGTCACAACTATAGGGGAAAATACGTATTCAAGATGAATTGAAATATTGAAATAAAAAGCACCATGGCCTTTCCAATATTGCCATACTTGTATCTCAAAAAACTGAGTGTATCAGTCAAGATACAGGAAGGCAATAGATGGTTCATTCAAACTTGAATAAAGACCAATTTTTAAAGATATGCACAGAGCATAGAGAACCACAGGGTTATGCACTGCCTGTAGACCTGAAGTAGCAAGAGGAAATAGTCTGTTATAGACTGAATGTGTTTCCCCAAAATTCATGGTGTTGCAATTCTAATGCCTAATATGATGATATTAGAGATGGGGCCTTTGGGAAGTAATTAGGTCATGAGGATGGAGCCCTTGTGAATGGAATTGGTGCCCTTATAAAAGAGACCCCAGAGAGCTCTCTCACCCTTTTTCCATCACATGAGGGTACGGCAAGAAGTCAGTAGTCTACAACCAGGGAGTGGATTCTCGTCAGACACCAAATCTGTCAGCACACTGATCTCAGACTTCCAGCCTCCAGACCTGGAATAAATAAATTTCTGTCATTTATAAGTCACCTAGTCTATGGCATATTGTTACTGCAGCCCAAACAGACTAAGAGTTAGGTAGCGAGGATGCCTTCCAGGAGTTGTGACCTTGGTTGAGGGATGAAGCTAGCTCACGGCAACCCACAGGCAGGGAGCAGGGAGGGGGCAACCTCACACTCTGCCCTCCTTTCATTTTCCTGCCCATTCACTGAATCCACCTGGAAGTCAGAGGACAAGAGCCTGTGTTGTAGTC
Organism: Neomonachus schauinslandi; assembly: GCF_002201575.2. NCBI lineage: Eukaryota > Metazoa > Chordata > Mammalia > Carnivora > Phocidae > Neomonachus > Neomonachus schauinslandi. Next base: position 96,065,376 of record NC_058411.1, read on the forward strand.
CTCACAGGACAACCTTCCATGGTGGAGAACAATGGAGAGTCCATCTGAGGAGCAAATGAGAGATATCCAGTGCAGCAAGTAAAAAATCAGCAACACCCAGGGCAGTAAGAGATCATGAAGATTGTGGGTTGGAGTGTTTTGGTGCTACTGAATTTTTTAATGCTCACAGGTTGAGTGTATTCTTTCTTTTTAAAGATGCTCTACATGATTTGAAGGCATTTCACTCCAGTGTGAGAAGTGGAAGGCACCTTAGAGATCTCGATGAGCATTTCTCATTTCATAGATGAGGAAACTCAGAGAAATGAAATAAAATTCCTCCAAAGTCACATATCCAGAAACTTGCAGAACCAGGCGGCACACCCAAATCTAATGATGCCCAGTGCAGGGCTTCTTCCACATTCTGCAGCTACAATCCTTGCTGGACACAAGTTATGCTCATGACAAAGTGCCAGGCTGTGATGTGGCTACAGTCTCAGTCTTGAGCATTCCTCTGCCTTGGTTTTATTTTTCTCTTCATTTTGAACACTTACCTGAAAGGCTGAATTTCAAAGACACTTCTCCTAAAAATAACTAAAAGATACACAGGAGGAAATTAGCATAATGTATTTTATCTATAATTTACAGTGTGTAATCTAGAAATGTGCAACAAAGCAATGCTAGTAGTGCAGAGAAAATTCCCCTGGGATATTTGGTTCCATTTTAAAACACCTCAGTATGGGGGGATGTGGGAGCAGCAGCCTGTGACACACTTCCATCAGGGCAAAATGTTATTCTAGTGATTCACAGCGAGAGGCCTGACAAACACTTTGAGTCGATATAAAGGTTCTTGCCATCAGGATAAAATGAGAATTGCAGTGGGTGGTCCCATTCTAGCCTCATGTCTCCTTCTACTTCTGTCCTGGCTTAGGTGGTTGCCCTGGAAACAGTAGGGTGGCAAACAAAACCATTTGGAACAACTTTTAGGGAGCCTTATGCATGAAGGCCTAATTTTTATTTGCTGCTGTCTTTTTTCTCTTCTTAAAGGGTGACTTTTCCAAGGCTATCATTCTCTGAGAGGGTGTGCTCTTTGGACTACCTTGGAAGTTGATTCACTCTAAAGTCTTTGGCAAGGTCCAGTTGGAGGGCTAGCCAGAGTTTGGCAGATAGCAGGGGAAGGGGGCTTTATTTCTCATTATTCAGCTTTGGATCCCAACACAGATGGTCCTGATCTCCTCCTCCCCCACCTAAGAATTTTTCTAAAATGACACCCAAGTTTTTCTTGGCAGAAGTTATAATTCCTGGCAAACAGTTCATGCAGCTCTAATTATGATGACAGCTTTAATGGAGAAGATAATCATATTAAATGGTTCTTATTCAGTTCCATGTGATGAATTAGTGATTACCATGAAATGTGTTAAGCAGCCAAAAGTCAGGGAAAGGGATGATGTACTGAGCTACAAGTTAAGGTCTGAGGGATTCCAAAACTTGTGGGAGGTAGGACAAAATGACCTTTAAAGAGGAGATGCTGATTTTAATGTCTCTTGTGGCTCATATACTGAGTAAGAAACCCCCTTTTCCTAATGTGTATGGGAAAGAAAAAATTATTCTGACACTTGTTAAAATGGTAAGTCTCCTGTACCAGGAGACTTTATTCAAGACTATTGCAATAGGAGCTGCTTCTATTGCAATAGGACAGAGATCAGATTCAACTCCCAATACAACAAAGACAAGCAGGCATTTATTAGCCAAAGTGCAGAGTTGGGGGGTCAATGGATAGAAAACTACTGATAGGAGACATCAAGAGCACAGGGATTCTTTTTTAAGAGGATTCCTGCAAAAGGCTGGTCATGGACTTATACATCAATGGTGAGGGATGAGGGACTTGACCAGACACGGCGGGGCAGGGAGTGGTGAGGTGATTAGATATCAATGCTGGGGGTACTCTTGATAAACTTATTTAGCAGGATTCTTGTTAAAATTGGACTAGGCATGCCAAAGAAGGACAGGGCCAAGACTAAGGCCTGAGAGTCTTTGTCAGTCTCTCCTCCTGATCAAGGAAAAGAGAGACATTCTTCTTTCCTCTGAACAATTTAAGTCCATTTCTTGCTCAGTCTCCTTTTGTTATAAGGACCAGCTGAACCATCTGTTGGGACTTGGGAGTAGAGGGTATTTACTGGAGAGTGCAAATAATCAAGCATTAAATGTGGGAAATTTCTATGAAAATAAAAAGAAAAATAAAGATTAAGGTTGAAGCAGACTATAAACCCAGTTTCTGAGTCCAGGGGGCAGCCAGTTGAGATTTCTAGATGCTGGGCTGGAAGCATCATTAGGTGGTGAAATGAGTCTACAGTGATGATCTGGTAGATTTCTTAGGCTGCAGTTTGAATGTCTTGTGATGGTATAATATCAGGGTCATGGTTATTTCCCAGAGCAGAGCATGGAAGAAATGGCACTTTCCATAAACTTCCTGAATGGCCTCCACAGCAGCAGCTCCAGGCTTAAAGGTTACCCATCATCCAGTGTCAGCTTGCAGGACAACCTAGGATCCCAGGAAGGCTCCAGGCAGACAGGTTTGAGTTCTCAGTGACACCAAGATACGCAGGTGGGAGAAAAATTGGAAACATTCCTTTGGACAGTTGTATAGCCAGATACTGGAGAAAATTAGGAGAACTGAGTATTTGGGAGGGACTAACAAAATATGCAAGTTGGCAGGACTCAGTCCAGTCTCTACGTATATAACAAAACCTCAAAGACAATGACTGGGACTAGAAGCTGATAGTCCACAAAGTTGTGCTATAGTTTTTCATTGTAGCATAAAATTTCTCTCTACACTCACCCTTTTTTTCACCAAAGTTAACCAAAGTAAGATTATTCTTGTTTACAAAATGAGTCTGGTCACATTAGATTCGGCCTATTATTTACATAAGTGTAGCAAGAAGAGTAACTGACCACATAGACCTTTGAAAGTTTGCTTTGCTGGAACTTTTCATAAGGAAACTCAAATTAGACTTTTAATAGTCTCTCAAGGCTAGGAAGCCAAGACAAGAATTTGCCACCAGATTTCACTTGCAGGATCTATAGATTTGGGGGAATTTCTCTGTGCTCTAGGTCCCCAAAATATCCTAAGCTTCCTGGGCCTGCCAGGAAGTAACCTTCCTTACTCACCGACAAGGCTGAGAACCCTGTAAGCCACACCAGCCCAGTTTTCCCAAAAGGGCTTTGTAAGCATTAGCTCCATAAAGTCAGCCTTAGTTCCATGAAACTATTTGGTCATAACTGATTCTATGTACATCAGTCTTAAATATGACATTCCACTCAAAGCCTCGGTTATATAACCAATGTTTCCAACTATGTCCTGTTCAAGGAGGAGAGATTCTTACTGAACTTATGCAAATAATTATATCGCCATGAAAATAAGAATACTCAGGTAAGAGTTTCTGAATTCTGGAGGAATCAGCCAGGGAGAAAAGATAAATGTTTCATTTCTGTTTACAAAAAATATTATCTACTAAATTGTTGTGAGCTATAACTTAAAAGAAAAGGAAAAGGAATTCCTTAAATCCAGCAGCAATCTTCCAAACAAAAACCATAACCACCCTTCATCAGTTCATTCAGTTTTATGTAATTAATTCTTTTTTTTTCTTAAAGATTTTATTTATTTATTTGAGAGAGCGAGAGAATGAGAGACAGAGAGCATGAGAGGGAGGAGGGTCAGAGGGAGAAGCAGACTCCCTGCCAAGCAGGGAGCCCGATGCGGAACTCGATCCCGGGACTCCAGGATCATGACCTGAGCCGAAGGCAGTTGCTTAACCAACTGAGCCACCCAGGCGCCCTTATGTAATTAATTCTTGTTCTGCTTGGTCTTGGGTTAGCAGTTTTATGAACCCATCAGTTTCTCCACCAAAGTTCTAGGCTGCTTTCTCAGTCAAATGGTATGGTCTTAAAGTAATTTAAGCACTGCCATCAGAAGCCTACATCCCAGAGACCTGTTCTAGTCCTTTCCATGGGTCTCTTTCCATTCCTTTTTGTTAAAGATAAAGCACTCTGGGCTACAGCTAATTGCAAGTGCTTTCAGAGAAGAATCAGAGTAAAACAAAAACTATTAATGATAAAAGATTTTAAATGGTTAAAGATCTGAGGAGAATTCACCATAAAAACGATGCAATTGATAAGGGAATTTGGTTATTTCTGTGGTTTAGAACATTTAAAATAATAACTAGAATTATGACTGGTAACATTATACCAGAACATATCATGGACAGTGAGGGTATTGACAAACTTCATACAATTTCTGAAATGTTTGTATTAGTAATATTTTATCCATACAAATAAAACCTAGAGAAGGTTAAAGTATCTTTTATTTGACAATACTTTTCATGCAACTGAACATATCTAAACCTAATTGTTTCTTGGCATCTCTCTTTTTCAAAATAAAAGAAAAAAATCCTTTAAGATTTTGAAAGAGCCATCTGAGAAATCTCAAGTTCAGTTCAAGATCAAGATTTCATTTAGGATTTGATTCTGGGAGGACAAAATTGTCCAAAAGATCAAAAGGTTTGAATACTTGACTAAAGACAATCCCAGGTTACTATGAACAATACTTAGCTACCTATTTAGCCAAAGTTACAAGAAAAGAATTCAAAAGTAAATAGAGGACAGAACATGACGGTGAAAGTTTTTAAAAGTTAGCTCTTTTAGAAGTGAGAAGACTTGGGGATGCCTGGGTGGCTCAGTCAGTTAAGCATCTAACTTTGGCTCAGGTCATGATCTCAGGTCATGATCTCAGGTCATGATCTCAGAGTCCTGGAATGGATCCCTCCTTTGGGCTCCATGCTCAGTGGGGAGTCTGCTTCTCCCTCTCCCTCTGCCCTTAAGCCTGCTAATGCTTTCTCTCTCTCTCAAATAAATAAATAAAATCTTTTTAAAAAATTATCTCAATATTTAATGAATATTTGACATAGCATATCTCTAAGGTTGGAAGTTACAAAAAGGATTTTGGAAATTGTTTTTAGGCAAATGTAACATTAGACAAAGCTAGCCCTTATCTCAAGTTATTTCCCTGTTAAATATTTTGTACAGTACATGCATGTTAGGCAAGTATCAAAAAAAAAAAAAGAAAGAAATCACAAAAGCAAAGAAATCTAAAAATGGTTAAATACAAATACTTGTATTATACTTAATTCTGATAACTCAGAAGGCAGAGCTGTTCTTATTAAATAGTATTAAATTAGTCTTATTTACCAAAGATTTTCCCAAGCCACATAAACTTGAAAAGCATTCGGGTTAGTTTCTATATTTCTGAGAGATTTAGGAATATTTAATTTATATAAGCACTTATTTATCTCTAAGCCAATTTATGAAACTTCTTCACAAGATTTTATAAATTTTTTTGGTAATACCATCTAGACGTAGAAAAATATCACATATATATAACATGCATATACAAACATAAGTATATAATCATACAGACAGATGCAAATAGAGATCCTGTTGCTTTCATTCTAACACTGTAGCCATGAGGGATGCCTAGGTGGTTCAGTTGGTTAATCATCTACCTGTGGCTCAGGTCATGATCCCAGGGTCCTGGGATCAAGCCCTGCATCAGGCTCCTTGCTCAGTGGGGAGCCTGCTTCTCCCTCTGCCTGCCACTACCCCTGCTTGTGCTCTCTCTCTCCCTCTGACAAATATATAAATACAATCTTTAAAAAAATAAAATAAAATTATAGCCATGAGTCAGGTAAACATAGCAATAAAAAACTCACTGGTTTATATAAAATAATTGGCTCTTGTTCTTGATCCACTTTATATTTTTATCCCAAATTGTGTTTCTGACGGATGGAACAAGTTAAGGTTACCTGCTCAATTGATAGTTAATGCTTTTTATCAATATTTGTGGAGGAAACGTTTAAGATTTTGTTTTGCCCTGCATGTAGTTTCTTTGGGTGGTCCGTAGGTCTCCTGAGAGCCCCCAGTGAAGGACGGGGGATATAAAGTTCAAAGTTCAAGTGACTAGAAGAAAATGAGGGGCTGGAATGGGAAAGAGAAAGTCTTGCAGGGGTGGACAGAGAGATGGAGGAGGTAGGGGCTTGAAGGCAATCCTATCAATGGATTCAAAGGAATGGAGGACTGAAGGTGGTAAAAAGAAGAAGGAGGAACGGAAACAGTGCTGAGAGAGAAATCTTAGAGGAACTAGTTTGGGGAAGTCATTGAAGTTCCCAATTATCCTTAGTAAAATTATTCCAACAAGAAAGGAAGTAGAGAGCTAGCGCCATGGTGGTGGGACATATAGTCATCAGGGGTATGAGATGGGGGTTTCAGTCTATGGAGAAGCTCCCTTGTTCTTCACTCATGATACTTTGCTAACAAAGAAGCCTGGGACTCTAACTCAGCCTCCATTTGCCTGGGACTCTAACAGAGTTTCTAGAGTAGAGGCCTCCAAAAGAGTCAGGAATTTGCCACTTCAAGAGTCAGGGAGTAAATTCCCACTCAGAAAGATCCAAGAAGACATCCATCCAGAAAGATGCTTGCTTAAACAGGCACTTTTCAACCAAAGAATCCTGGGACTCTAACCTAGTCTCAGAGGATATACTCAGAATCTTAAGAATCAAAATCTGCCCTTACCATGCTTTAACAGTCTGTCATCCAGAGCAATGGCTCAGGAGTTGTACTCACCATTGGATCCCTAATCAGTCAAGAGTGAAACAAAGTCTTCAGACGTGTGCATTTGAGGTCCTGGAGGAGAGGTTCCAGGGGTCCAATGATGAATTTAATTCTGTACCAAGTCATGGCACCATAACTGTAAAAGAAAAGAATTATTCAGACACTTATTAAAATGGTAAGCAAGGGGCGCCTGGGTGGCTCAGTCAGTTGAGCATCTGACTCTTGATCTTGGCTCAGGTCTTGATCTCAGGGTCATGAGTTCAAGCCCTGTATTGGGCTCCCCACTGGGCATGGAGCCTACTTAAAAATAAAAATAAATAAATAGGGGCACCGGGGTGGCTCAGTTATTAAGCATCTGCCTTTGGCTCAAGTCATGATCCCAGGGTCCTGGGATGGAGCCCCACATTGGGCTCCTTGTTCGGCGGGAGCCCTGCTTCTCCCTCTCCCACTCCCTCCGCTTGTGTTCCCTCTCTCGCTGTCTCTCTCTCTGTGTCAAATAAATAAAAAATCTCTAATAAATAAATAAATAAAATGGCAAGGAAGACTTTATTCAGGACAATTGCAATAAGTGCACTGTAGTAGGGGAGAGATTACACCAAAGACAGCAGGGGATTTATAGCCAATAGGCAGAGTGAAGGGGTCAGTGGATGGAAAATTACTAAGAGGAGATTCAAGGGTAAGGGGATTCTTACTAAACCAACTTGATAGCATTCTTGCTAAAACTGGGATAAGGATGGGGGCCAAGGTGGAGACCTCATAGAGAAAAGGGCTCAGAGAAGCCTGACTGAACTATGGTCAAAGAGAAAGTATGTCATGTCCACCACTAATACACATACTTCTACAGACAAAGGTAAGAATGGAAAGGAAGGAAGGAAAGAAGGAAGAAAAGGCTTATAAAATTGCCTTCTTAACTCAGACTATTTTGAGTGCTACCACATATTTGTCTGTGGGTGAGAAATTTGATCTTTCTCAATAGCCAAAAGATATTTAGGGCCAAGGCTTTAAAAATAAGGAGGGGGATCAAATTGAGTAACAGAGTTACAACTACAAAGCAATAAGCTGGCTTTTCTTGTGTGTGGTTTACAAATAGGATGACCAAACTCGACCCCTTTTGCCTGGCACTCTCCCAGTTTGAGGACTGAAATCTCCCTCAGTTCCAGGTAAGCCAGGGAAGTTGACCCTAGGCTACTCAGTTTTAAAACTCAAAAGTCCCACATTCTGGGAAACCCTTCAGTGCCAGACAAACTGAGACGGTTCATCACCCTTGTGTAAAGAGCTCTGAAGGTACTTCAACAAGAAGTTCTGAAAGCATTTTCAGTCATGGCACATGACAAACTGGATGTTTGGCTTTCAGTATAAGGATTGGGTTTTGTTTGTTTGTTTGTTTAAGATTTTATTTATTTATTGGAGAGAGAGAGAGAGCAAGAGAGCAGGAGCAGAGGGGAGGAGCAGAGGGAGAGGGAGAAGCAGGCTCCCCACTGAACAGGGAACCTGATGCCGGGCTCGATCCCAGGACCCTGGGATCATGACCTGAGCCAAAGGCAGATGCTTAACTGACTGAGCCACCCAGGTGTCCCAGGAGTGTTTAAACAAGAAAAAAAAAAAAAAAAGCCTCATTTGTTTATTCACATATTATGTAGGAAAATAAATATTCACCCTGATTCCTGTTTAGTGAAAAGTATGTTTACTTAGCTACTTTAATGCAAATAAAAGCCCAAACACCTCTCCACAAATGCTTGGCTGAACAAAGCTTGTTTACCAAATTAAAATACTTGTGTATAAGTATGCATGTTTTCTTTTTAAATTAATATATCTCTTTATGTTTTGCTGCAAAATTCCTACTAGAAAAAAAGACATTCAAATTTGCTATTCATTCATCTGTAAGCTACAGTAACTATAGTTGCTAGGTGTGGCAACCAAAGTGTGTGTACATGTGAGTGGTCTTCCATGGGGAAGCGACCTTCTTTACCCTCATTGTCTCCAAACTCTAATTTATCTGTACTTTCACTCATTTTCCCAAAGGGTGTGTTGTTCCTTTAGAAGGCTTTTTTTTTGGTGGGAGGATGCTGGAGGTGGATAAAGAGGATTATATGATAGCAAAACCTTGCTCAGAAAGCTCTGTTGTTGCTGTTCTGCTCTGATTAGTCAAAAATACCTTAGGGTAACATTAATCCTTTCAAAATCTATCTTATATGCTTTCTATATGTTTTCCCGTGAGGACCTCTCACCCTAACAAGTGGTGGTCAGGATAGCTGGGAAGGGATGTGGTAGCTGGGACCCTGTCACTTGTCTGAGGCTCCCTGGAGCTGAAGAGGAAGAGATTCCAGAGGAAGCAACTTAGAGAGAGGCTGAATTTAAAACCACTTAATGCCAAAGTATCTAAATATGAGGACAAACTGGGAAAACCACTGAAAACGAGGAGGTTAGAAATAGAGTGTACAAGCAGAAACGAAAAATTAAGGTACCTGCCTGATGGCAGTGGACATTTTAACCAGGACTTGCTCTTCTTCCACTCTGCATTCTACTAGACTCCGTTGTCCAGTGTGGGTGGCTACAAAGACTTACCTGTTCAGGGTTCTGAGTGTGGGGGAGGGAATTTCCTGTGTTTGGTTCTCTAACTTGCTTCCCTTCTCATGGTCAAAGTACCAGAGCTGGCTGTGGTACTGCTGGGAATCCAGAACCTTTCAAAAGATTTTTGGGTCTTCCAGCTTGGTTGTCAGGGTAAACTGATGGAGTTCTGGGTTGAAGGCAGAGTGTGTGGGAGCTGGGCTAGTGGAGCTAGTGGAAAGAGACTTCATCTCTCCTTTTACTAAGAAAGGAGCAACCAGAAGACGGCTATGACAATTTCACATCATCACAGTTACTAATTTTTGCCTCTTTCCCTTATGGCAGAAGAACTGTCCTGGAGTGTAGGTCCTCTTAGACTACACTTAGACTCATTTAAGCCCTGGACACCCTCCAACCGATTCAAAGGCTTTGCTCTTTCCATCATCTACTCTCTTTAGGATTTCCACATTTCCTCTGTCTAGTAGAACTTTTCTGTCTGCATATAAAAATGCTAGAATATCTCCCACTTTAAAATAAATCTGTCCTCCCATGAATCTATGCCCTTCTCCACCTACCCCACCCTGCTGCTCAGATCCACCTATATCACCATTCCTAAAATCAGTGGTCAAAACTGAATGTCTCCACTTTGTCACTTCAGAGTCTCTTTTCAGTCTTCTCCAATCATTTTCTCCAATCATTGTCTTCCCTACAACTCTACTGAAGCTCTTCTTCTCAGGAGCACCAATGAGCTCCATCTCTCTAAATCCACTGAACCATTCCCAGTCCTTCCATCTCCCTGGATCTCTCAGCAGCATTTGACTCAGTAGATCACTTGGCTTCTGAGTCAAATACTGTCTCAGCCTTCCTCCTACATTCCTGCTTGGCTTTTTCTTACTCTGCTGGCTCCTTCCACTCATTCCTGATTTTTAACTTTGTCTAAACCTCTTCTGTTCTTTAAATACATTCACTCACTTTGGAGGAGATTTATCTAGTCCCATGGCTTTCATTTCCTTCTCCCTGTCAATAATTCCCAGATCTATATATTCTTCAGTCCTGATATTTCCCCTGAGCTCCATACTTAACAAACATATCGTGCCATCTACTTGACATTTCCATTAGATGTCTAATTAGAATTTCAAGTCGAACATTTTTTAACTTTTTTATTATTTATTTATTTATATATTTGAGAGAGAGAAACAGCAACAGCATGAGAGGGGAGAGGGTCAGGGGAGAAGCAGGCTTCCCGCTGAGCAGGGAGCCCGACGTGGGACTTGATCCCAGGACTCTGGGATCATGACCTAAGCCGAAGGCAGTCACTTAACCAACTGAGCCACCCAGGCACTCTTGAACATTTTTTTAAATAGAACTGGATTTTATCTCCCAAACCTGTTTCTCCCACAGTTTCCTCCTCTGCAGCTACTAGCTTTACCATTCACCTATGCTATGTTCTGAATGTGTCCCCCCCAAAACTCACATGTCAAATCCTAACCCCCAAAACTGATGGTATTAGTGGGTGGGGCCCTTAGGAGGTGCTTAAAAACACTCATGAATGGGATTAGTGCCATTATAAAAGAGCTCCAGAAACATCCCTAACCCCTTCCACCATGTGAGGACACAGCAAGAAGGACTGGCTATGAACCAGGAGGAGGGCCCTCACCAGAAGGTGACCATGCTGGTGCCATGATCCAGACTTCCAGCCCCTGGACTGTGAGCAATAAGTGATTGTTGTGTAAAGATACCTATTCTGTGGCATTTTGTTATAGAAGCCTGAATGGACTAAGAAAATACAGTACCTCAGAATGTAAACTTAAAGCCCATTCTTAACCATTCTATTCTTCTTACACCTAGATATCATACAAATCCAATTGTGTGGGTCCCTATATGTGCCTGATGGCTAGGGCCGGGTGTCCTCAGAATTCCCAGCCAGATGATTTCCAGGATTAGTGCTATAAGTCTTCATTCATGGTTCCATGCTTTCCAGGATTGGGTATGAAATGGTAAACCCAAAGTGCTTGAAAAAGATGACACTGATGCAAACTGAGTCTCTGCATTTATCTTAGCCACTTTAGTCTCTATGACAAGTGATCTTTTTCCCAAGAAGGATGAGCAATTGAATTTTTCCAGTAGCCAATTTCCCAGGGAAGGAACCCCAAGGGGTGGAGGCATGAGGGTTGGGTCCTCTTGGGATCTAATGTTTCCAATCTGAATGGTTGGAGACATTCATATGGATTGGGCCGGGTCAGGTAGGCTAGTGGAAGGTTGGAGGAATTAAGCAAGGCTTATTGGAAAGCTGCATCTCCCTCTGGGAATGAAAAAAGGCCTCTTTCCCTTTTGAAAGTGTTAGTTATTCTAACAGCCAAGGAAAAGAAATCTGTAATGAATTTTGTAATAAATTCCAGGAATTGCTAAATATATGTAATGAACCATGTGGGCTCTTACTGTAGGACCATGAACACTTGAAGCGCAATGCAGAAGTCTTGGCTGTACAGAATACAACCCAGAAATTCCTCCATTTTCTTGAACATGTACTTTTCAGCATTGGCCTGCAGGTGGGGCTGTAGCCCACAGAGGGACTACATGTTCTACAGTATGGCAAGGGACTGATTGGATGTTAGATCCAGATAAGTAATTAGGATATTGCCCAAGTAGATCTTGCCTCCTTGATTCCAGATGTGATTCATTCAGCACAAGAAGATGACTAAGGCACTGCACAGTCCAAATGACACCATAATCTGACAGAGTGAGCCTCTCCCATTGTTTTCAAAGCTTTTGGACCAGTACACGGAAGTATCTACAACCTCCTCCATGTCTAGGTAGGTGATAAGAGAAAAACTGCCTTCTGGATAAGCCCCAATGAACTGCCCATGTGAAGTTGCTAGTGCCTTTGAAGAAAGGACATCTATCTATGAGTAAAGTGGCCAATTCTCTGATAATGCTCCTTCCTAGGCTCAAAACAGCAGGTTAGCATCCCCACTCCACCTCCTGCCACGTCGTCCACCTCCGCTAAAGCTTGTGAAAAGTACTGTTGCCCATAACTGGCTGGGCAGGAAGGCAAACATATTTGGAGTAGGGTCACAAATTCATTCACTCTGCCCTTAGATGTGCAAAGAAAATGCAGCTTTTTATTTCCCTGTGATACATCTGCTCATCCACAGAGAACTAGGAAAAAGAACCCTACATTTATCCCATTCAGTTAAATTTAGTTCAGTTCAATAATTCAGATAAGCCCTTTATGTGAATTCTCTTTCATTTCTTTAAGTAAAATGGTAAATCTTTCAAATTTTCTCTTCATCTCTTTGTGTCCTTCAAGACAGCATCTGTGTGTATTGGGTCTATAAAGGTTTAGATGACCCATAGCAGCAGAGATGAGATCATCTGGATCTTCACTGGTGAATAGTGGAGTGGTTGGATTTTCTGTTCCTTGGACTGGTGACCACTAAAGTATAGTTTTTATAGTGTAGCTTTTCTCTCTCTCTCTCCTTTTTTAAGATTTTATTTATTTATTTATTTGTCAGAGAGAGGAGAGAGCACAAGCAGGGGGAGCGGCAGGCAGAGGGAGAAGCAGGCTTCCCGCTGAGCACGGAGCCCCATGCGGGACTCAATCCCAGGACCCTGGGATCATGACCTGAGCCAAAGGCAGACGCTTAATGACTGAGCCACCCAGATGTCCCTCTGGTGTGGCTTTCTGAGATGAAGTACTACCTATTTCTGAAATATGTAGTTCTGGCCTTCTCAAAGTTCATATTCAGCTACCTTTTTGTTTTGACCAGAGTCCTCCAAAGTACTTCTGTGCTCTCAAAACACATGGAACTTGCTGGGTCACTTGTACACCAGGTCATGTGGGCCCAGGAGGGAGCTCAAGCTCATCTATTAACTCACCTCCCACTACACTTCCTCACTGTCATTCCTAGCCAAGACTCTGACCTTTGACCTTGCTTCTGCTCTGTCTTCCTTATTCCATAATCCTTTAGAACTGGAAGAAGCAGTCTTTAGACAATTCATTCGTCCATGTAATATTTCCCTTGTAGGTTATAGAAATGAGACTCATGGCTTAGCTTCCATAGTTAGAAAGGATATCTTCTCTACACTTAAGAAAAAACACTGTGGTTTGAGTTCCCCTATCTAGTTCTAGATATGCCTTAAATCTGAAAGCCTAGTTTTAAGTCTTGATGTAGAGTCAGTACAAAATATAACCAAAGTCTCAAAGGTCAGAAATTACTTTGTTCTATAGCTACACACTGTCCAGTATGGTAGCCAGTAGCCCCATATGGTTAACTTTAAATTTAAAATAATTAAAATTAATTAAAATTTAGAAATACAGGTCCTCATACTAGCCACATTTCAAGTTCTCAGTAGCCACATGTGGCTAGTGGCCACCATATTGGACAGCAAGAATACAGAATACTAATGTCATTGTTAATGTAATGAAAGTTCTATTGGATGGCTATTCTAGAGTCGAACCCACTTCCCTTTCCTGAAGCACTAAGATACTTCATGGAGAAGGAAGCTTCCCATAACGTAAGTTTTGCAGGATATGGCACTACATCTAAAAAAATATTTTTAAATAATTACTCCTAATAGTTGTTGCCCAGGACTCCTAAGAGGTTGGGTTAGTCAATAAGTCCCACCTACTTCTCCAAGAGTCAGTGATGTTCTCTGTTTCTCCTAAGGAGAGGGTACATAGTTTGTGGAGCTTAGTGCAAATTCAAAATTTTTAAATTTTATTCAAAGTTATTTTAAAATGTCAAATAGTAGTAACAGAGTATTAATGCAGTTACTGTTCTGAGTGAGGGGCCAGTATAACTGCATAGGTCTCACACCTACGAAGCTGGCTTTGTTCAAGATAATTGTACCTAAAAAAGAAATCAAGGCAGCCCTTTGGGCTCACTGGGGAATTTGCTGATGAGTGGCAATGCCAGAGACCACAGCTGGGCCAGTGCTGGCCACACTCAGATGTTAATTCAGACAGCTGCCCAGGGAATGCCTGTAACTGGAGGGAGCCACCTAGCCAAAAAGAAGAGACAGGAAATAAGGGCCCCAACATGTGGTATTGGAAAGCCCAATGCTCGAAGGTCTTGGCATGTCAACTGCTTCCAGCTGGGTATGTTTCCAACCAAACCAGGGCCATGTGCAGCCAGGAAGGCTGAGATTTGTCATGACCGTCATTTTAGAAGCTACTGGAGGACAGGGGAAAGGCCACACACCCAGAAACTTCAGCTTTCCTGCTTGGACAGCTGATGTATGGTATCCAGGAACTTGTGCACAGGGTGGGTCTTCCCTGCCTCAATCTGAGAGACAAGGGGATTTGAGGAAAGGCCAGAACAACAGTCACTCAAAACTTCAAAATGAATCATCAATGCCAAGGAATAAGATGGAAAAAAAAAATCTACTTGTAAGTTGGCTAAGCAGAAGCTGAGGAAAACAGACAAAAACTAAAAGATCTGGGGTGGAAGGTGAGACTTGGAACCTGTAAACATTCTGTAAGATAAGTAAATTAACTCCCACAGCTTCTTAGAGTGTAGCAGCTTGGTACCTACAGGGAAATGCTGGTTAAAATTCAATAAAAAAATAATTTTTTAACAAACAGCTGAGCTCAAAAGGAAAAAAAAAAGGTCTCAGAATAAAAAGAGAAAAGAAAACCATAGTGGTTTCAGTGTGAGTTGACCCTCTGATTCACTTGATGGTCTAAATAGTTCTTGTTCAAGGTTTTCTTCAGGTGTCCTTGTCTGTCATATTGATCCCCCACCTTGGGCAAAGACCTGGCCCTGAGCCCAGCCCAGGCTCTTGGCCACCCTCTCTGTTCAAGTTTAGAAGCTGAATAAAGGATCTCCCTGAGCTTCCTGAAACACAGATTCTGGGGACCCAAGTAATGTCCTTGAATGAAGACCCCTGAAGTATGAAAAGAGTAGAAAAGTCCAATCACTCAGCCTGGGAAAGCAGTAGGGAAGCTTGCGGTTTTAATTTCTCACATGGGACTTTTAAATTTTTATCCTAACCCTAGGCAGATAGCAAAGTTCTAGGAGAGAGGAAAGAGGAAAATACATTTTAAAACTAGATCAACCTAGGGGCGTCAGTTAAGCGACCAATTCTTGGTTTTGGCTCAGCTCATGATCTCGGGGTCATGAGATGAACCCTGCATTGGGCTCTGCACTCAGTGTGGAGTTGGCTTGAGATTCTCTCCGTTTCCCCCTGCCCTCCCCCTCTGCCCCTTCTCCCATGCAAATGTTCTCTCAACCTTTCTAATAAATAAATAAATAAAATCTTAAAAAAAAAAAAAAACTAGATCAACCTAATAGAAAGTAGAGAAGAAAAAAATCAAAATTAAAGAATGGTAAATAGAAAACAACATAATGAAGTCCAAACAGGTCAATAATCAAAGTATATAAATATTAATATACTGACCTTGCCTACTAAGAGACAGAGATTTTCATAAGGACTTTTAAAAATTCAACCATGTACTGCTTATTAAGAGACACACCTAAAACACTATGATGGAGAGATCATTATGTAAGTGGTAACATGTACTAAAAATTTAATAAAAATTAAACAAATATAATAATATCAATTTTTTAACTTTAAGCCAAAAGGAGGGTTATTATATGAAGATACAAGGATAAACAGAATAATTCACATTGAAGAAATAGTCATTTGGAACCTCAAACGTATTTTTGTGTGTGTGGGGGGGTATATGTGTGTGTAAATCAAAAATCATAGTTGTAGAAGACATAAACAACATAAGTAATCCTACACCCAAAATTCAAAATACACATTATTTCTAGCACACATGAAACATTTATAAAAATTTACTATAATATGTCAAAAAGCAAATTCCAAATGAATACTAATGACCCAGAATCATATAAAACATGTTCTCTGATAACAATGAGATAAAATTAGAAATCAATATAATAGTTACACTGTCCTTTTCATGTTAGAAGCTTCTAAATATAGGGCACCTGGGTGGCTCAGTTGGTTAAGATCTGCTTTCACCTCAGGTCATGATCTCAGGGTCCTGGAATCGAGACCCACACTGGGCTCCCTGCTCAGTGGGGAGTCTGCTTCTCCCTCTCCCTGAACCCTTCCCCCCTGCTCCTTCTCTCTCACTCTCTCTTTCTCTCTCTCTCAAATGAATAAATAAAATCTGTTAAAAAAGAAGCTTCTACCTAATTATTAAGTAGGGGAGAAAAATTAATGAAAATTACCAAATGCCCAGATAATGAAAACACTAGTACCAAAATGTGTGGTATGCAATTTAAGCAATATTTAATAGGAAATTTAGAGCTTTAAATGCATATAAGAGAAGAGAAGGAAGCATATACCTCAAAAGCTAATTAGAACAGAGAATGCAAAAGAAAAGAAATAATAACAAAAGGAAGAGAAAGAGATGAAAGGGGAGAAATCAATAAGGAATCAATAGACCCAAAAGCCAGTTCTTTCTGAAGACTAATAAAATAGGCAAACCTGGCAAAATCGATTGACAGAAAAAGTGAAAAAGTGGGGGAAAAGGGACATGACTACAAATAGTCAAAGTTTTTAAAGACCCTAGAAAATACAATGAATATCATTACACAAATAAATTTGACAATTTAATGAAATGGACAGTTCTTTAGAGATATAAAAAATCAGTAAAATTGACTTGAAAAAGAAATGGCAATCTTCATATTTATTTATACCCATTAAATAAATTGAATCTGTAATTTTAAAAAATTGTACCCATTAAGTATGTCTCCTCAGGCAAGAGAAACAAAAGCAAAAATTAACTATTGGAATTATTCCAAAATAAAAAGCTTTTGCACAGCAAAGGAAACCATCAGCAAAACAAAAGAGCAACCTACTAAATGGGAGAAGATATTTGCAAATGATATAGCCGATAAGGAGTTAATATCCCAAATATATGAAGAACTTATACAACTCAACACCAAAAAAACAATCTAATTAAAAATGGGCAGAGGACCTGAATAGACATTTCTCCAAAGAAGACACAAAGATGGTCAACAGATAAATGAAAAGATGCTTGACATCACTCATTATCAGAGAAATGCAAATCAAAGCCACAATGAGATATCACCTCATACCTGTCAGAATGACTGAAATCCAAAACACAAGAAACAACAAGTATTAGGGAGGACATTGAGAAAAAGGAAACCTCCTGCACTGTTGGTGGGAATGCAATTTGGTGCAACCACTGTGGAAAACAGTATGGGGGTTCCTCAAGACATTAAAAATAGAAATATCATATGATCCAGTAATTCTACTACTGGGTATTTACCCAAGGAAAATGAAAATATTAATTCAAAAAGATATATGAATCCCTGTGCTCCTGGAAGCATCATTTATAATAGCCAAGATATGGAAGCAAGCCAAGTATCCATTGACAGACAAATGGCTAAAGATGGGGCATATATATACAATGGAATGTTACTCAGCTATAAAGAAGAATGAAATCATGCCACTTGCAACAACATGGAAGGACCTAGAGGGTAATATGCTAAGTGAAGTAAGACAGATATGATTTCACTTATATGTGGAATATAAAAAAACAAAACAAAGGAATAAACAAACAAAAGCAGAAACAGACCCATATACAAAGAGAATACAATGAATACAATACAAAGAGAACAAACTGATGGTTGCCAGAGGGGAGCGGAGGTAGGAGGATGGGCAAAATGAATGAGGGGGATTGGGAGGTATAGGTTTCCAGTTATGGAATGAATAAGTCACCAGGATGAAAGGTACAGCATATGGGATATAGTCACTGGTATTATAATAGTGTTGTATGGTAACAGACAGTAGCTACATGGGGTGAGCATAGCATAACATATAAATTTGTTGAATCACTATATTGTACACCTGAAACTAATATAACATTTTATGTCAACTATACTTCAATTAAAAAAAAAACTGTACCCATTAAAAAAAGCACCATGCTAACCAAATACTTACCCCCATAGGTGAGTTTAACCAAATCTTCAAAATTTATTTCCTGTATTAGACAGTCTTTTTCAATGAAGAGATAGAAGAGATCCTTGCTTCATTTTATAAGTATACTTTTGATACCCAAACTGCACAAAGACAATATGAAAAAATAAAGTATTTAGTTATTCTTACTTTTGAACACATGCATAAATATTTTAAAATATTACCTAAATGAATTAAGTAATGCATTTATAACACATCATAATAGACAAGGTACAAAGCAAATATAATAAGATGTTAATTGTAGACTCTGAGTGGTTGATGTATGGGTGTTCACTGTGCAGGCCTACTTTTCTCATTTAAAATTTTTCATTTGAAAACCTTAGGAAAAGTAAGAAATAAATCTTTGTACATCTGTAACCTCTAAAAGTGTATCAGGACAGAATCCCAAGGATGACTAAAAATCTATCAATGTAATTCATCTCATTAGTACAAGTGAGAAATTTATAAAAGTACAATTTATGAGGGTACCTGGGCGGCTCAGTAAGTTAAGCGACTGATTCTTAGTTTCTGCTCAGGTCAGGATCTCAGGCTCATGAGATCGAGCCCCACCCCCCATCCCCAGTCAGGCTCGGACTCAGCATGAAGTCAGCTTGGGATTCTCTCTCTCTCCATCTGCCCCTCCCCCCACTCACATTCTCTCTCTCTCTCAAATAAATATGTAAAATATTTTTTTTAAAGTGTAATTTATGGAAAAAAGAAAAACTACTGGCAAACTGGGAATGGACTACAACCTCATCATCCTGATGAAGAGTGTTGTAGGCTTGGGCGTGGCTATTAGTGGCAGAAAACTCCAAACTATATAGAATTTTACTTCTCTCTCATATAAAAGACTAGTTAGGTGGCCCAGAGGCAAGTTCCTTCTATCATATTATGTTTTGTGTGATCTTTATTCCTAAAATTACTTCAAGTCCAATATATTGCTCCAACTCCAGTCATCACATCTGCATTCCAGGCTGCAGGAAGTAGAAAAGGGGAAAGTGGTTATGTTTCCCCTTTAGGATACACTGAAATTTGCACGTATGACTTGCATTTACATCCCCATGGCAGAAACTAGTTATGTGCCCTCACGTAGTCGAAGATGGCTGGGAAATACAGGCATTTTCTTGGCAGACATGTCTTCAGATAAAATTTAAAGATTTTGGGGTGCCTGGGTGCCTCAGTCTGTTAAATGTCTGACTCTTGATTTCAGCTCGGGTCATGATCTCAGGGTCGTGAGACTGAGCCTTGGAGCCTGCTTAAGGTTCTTTCTTTCCCTCTCTCTTTGCTCCTCTCACCCCTAAAAGAATTAAAGATTCTACTTAGGGAAAAGGAGAGAACCAATTCTCGGGGGGAGGGAGGGCACCCAGCAGTCTCTTCCACATGTAGCTATCAGAAACCTCTAGAAAACATGACAGTGGTAAAACATTACACATGTGCTCTCTAGAGTCAGGAACAAGTCAAGAGTTCCTGTTATCACAGGTTCTCTCTCTTTTTATTTATTTATTTATTTATTTATTTATTTATTTATTTATTTATTTATTTGACAGAGAGAGAAAGCTGGGGAGGGGCAGGGGGAGAAGCAGGCTCTCTGCTCAGTAGGGAGCCCGATGTGGGGCTCGATCCTAGGACCCTGGGATCATGACCTGACCCGAAGGTAGAAGCTTAATAACTGAGCCACCCAGGTGCCCCTCATAACTTCTTGTAGTGAGTCCTAGCCAGTGTGATACTTAAAAAGGAGGAGGAGGAAGAGAAGAGGAGGGGTAGGAGGGGAGGAAGAGGAGGAGGAAAGAAAGAAAGAAAATTTTTCTTATTTGCAGACCACGGGATTATTTACATAGAAATTGCATAGGGAGAAAGAAAGAGAGAGAGGATGAAAGCAAGAAAAGGAAGGAAGGAAGGAAGGAAGGAAGGAAGGAAGGAAGGAAGGAAG